>NC_080422.1:69294460-69621278 GCF_029873635.1 Malania oleifera | reverse complement strand
TAGATATCGGATGAGCCATTGAAAGAGACTGTGGGCAGGAGCGTCACGTATACACAATACTTGGTTTAAAACAAGAATTGACTTGATGAGGATCCGAGAACTGCTCCTCAAAGGAGGCGAGAATCACAGTAGAAGAGGAGGGTACATAGGACACAGGAAAGAAATGTTGATTTTCAAAGAAAATAATATTCCTAGAAATGCATGTATGATGTAATGTAGGATCATAGCCAAAAAATCCCTTTTGACACACATTATATCCCAAGAATGCACATCGAACAGATTAAGCAGATAATTTATGTCGCTCATGAGGAGGTAAATGAAAAAAACATACACAACCAAAGGTACAGAGGTTATTGTAACTAGGTTGCTTAGCAAATAAGCGGAAATAGGGAGACTCCATGACTAGGACTTGAGAAGCTAAACGATTAATAAAGTAAGCAGCAGTTTTCAGAGCCTCAACCTAGAACAAGGATGGAACAGGGGATTTCAGCAAGAGATTACGTACCACATCTAGGATATGACAATTTTTGTGTTCAGCTATTCCATTCTATTGGGGTGTAGCAGGGCATTAAAATTGATGAATAATACCTTTAGAAGCCAAAAATGCGTGAAACTTAGTAAACAAATATTCACCACCCGGAATCTGTGTGTAATTTCTTAATAGAAGTAGAAAATTAATTGTAAACATATGTTAAAAATTCAAGGAAAGTATGAAAAAATCTCAAATTTAGAGCAAAGAAAGTAGACCCAAGTATATCTGCTTTGATCATTAATGAAAGTCACATAGTGTTTAAATTTTTCATGTGAATTAACCGGGGAAGGTCCCCAAACATCACTATGGATAATATCAAAGCACTGAGAAGCTCCATAAGCGTGCAAAGGAAAGGGAAGATTTTTGCTTTTACCAAGTTTGCAAGAAGCACACTCAAGAGATAAAATAGAATGTTCTTTATTACCAAGTAAACCAGAGTTCAATACATGAGATAAGATATGAGTATTGGGATGACCTAAACAATGATGCCACACCGTACTTGTAATGACCCAAAAATTCATACCATTTTTTATATATTTATATATATAAAAGCTGTAAACTATATTATTTTGATACCCCTGTAATATCTAATATAGCATCTCGGTCCCAAAGTGGGCACCGAGGAATCCCTATTCATAAAATAATACACCTATGCAGTGGAAAACATAAAAACATATAACCATAATTACAATACCAGAATTCAGTATTTTTCCAAAACATATATATACATCTTTCCAGTATTCACCACTAGATCCTCTAGTATCTATACAAAATACACCTCCCAGCATATACTTACCCTACAAACAGGGCAATACAAGATCCCCTCTATCTCCGAGCCTGATCTTCTCGTCTAACTTGATCACCTGAAATGTTTAAATTACTGGGATGAGACAACTCTCAGTAAGACGAAATATGCTATTATTAGTGTGTGGCTACTGAGTTTACATGAACAATATACTTTTAATCGGCTGAAACTGAGATAACATGTAAAATAAAATACAATATAACTCACACTTATGTGGCTTAAAATACATCTGTTTCTGAACTTTCTATTTAATCATACTTTTAGTATTTATAAGTATATTTGCTATTTTTTTTTTAAATTTGTATAAATATACATAACTATGAAAACTTCCCTAGATAGATAACTGTATGTCATGATTTGACCCCTCATGATAGGGTTGTGTAGCCCGTAGGCGGGACTTAACACTAGTTGGCTTACCAAGATAAGTCAACTGAAACCTCTATTGTTAGATCGGTCGCCTCAACCTGGACTACTGGGGAGCCTGCAATCTCTCCCAAGGCACGATTGACTACTCATAAAATCCACACACTATTTGAGATATGTGGTTGCACTCTATGCTGTAATAGCTATGGTATCGTGCTCTATAATCTGATCTGGTCCATCAAAGTCTGATACTATATAATATTGTTATATATCTTACTAGTTTAACATGATTATGTTAAACTGTAATAACCATGATTCTGTAAAGCTGCATTAACCATAACGCTGTAATAAACTGATCTATATAAACTGTAATAACTGTATGTTATGGTTCTGTAATATCTGTATATCATGGTTCTGTAATCTGTATGTCATGGTGTAATCTGTATATCTGAATAAAACTGTATATCTGAATAAACTGTAATATCTGAATAAACTGTGTAAATCATAATTCTATAAAACTTATATAATCGTATTTCAATAAAAGTTGAGTAGAATTCTGTACTATGCTAATATTTCTCATGTCACACAAATAAATAATACTCGTTTACTATAATTTGTAAAACTGTAGATTTTCTTACTTTGAAAATCCATAAACATATACTAAAAATTTCTGATTTAACTAGCATAGCATATTTCCCTTACCCCACTGATTGGGAGGCCTGACTCCAACTTTATTCTTATGCCCGTAGCGTACCAACTCCAAAACCATGAAATAATGTACATTTCCTAATTCAATCAACCCAAATAGAATAATAACTGTACTCGCCTTTTCCCTAGACTCACATATCTCTTTTATCCATAAAATTCTAAACTACTAATTATATATCAATGTTACCCGAGTTCCTGAGAAAACACCCGCTGGGATCCTCAACCCATGCCTCTGGTGTTTGGAAACCCAAGCCCTGAAATCACAACACCGTAGTTTAATCAACTCAAACTTCAGTATATTTTCATCTGACACAAGATCTGGGTTCAGAAAAGCCCACTCATTATATAAATCCTAAAATAACCTACTTACCTTGATTTTGGGATGGTGCCTGAACTTTTCAAACCAAAATTTTGCTCCAGCTAAGTTGTAAAGAATCTCCTCGGGATCATCGTGTTAACTTTTGATCATCAAAACGGGGTGAATCAGAGCGAGAAATGAAGAGAGAAGTCAGAGGCTCCGAATTCTAGAGAGAGAAAAAAGAGGGAGAGAGCTTTACTAGCCAAAATCTGTCTTTTTGCGAATTTATAGATGGCTAGCCATGTGGCTTCATCAACAAGACACGTGGACTCATCGACGAACCATTGAAGGGAGTTCGTCGACGAACCCATGGACTTCATCGCCGAACTTGAATGTTTCAAAATCCTGCTCTCCGTATCTCTTTATCGACGAGACACGTGTCCTCCTGGATGGGTCAAAGAAGGCAGTTCGTTGACGAGCTCAGGTTACTCATCGACGAAGCCCTGTAGATTCCCATTTATAATTTATTTTTCCTTATTTTCTCCTTTCTTTTTTTCCCTTTACTCTTTTCCTTCATTAATTTACATAATTTAAATCTTCTAGGTCTCTACATTCTCCACTTCTTATAAAATTTCGTCCTCAAAATTTACTATCTGTGCTGTACACTATCCTTTGAGGAAAATTTGCTACTTATTTTATTAATTACCCTCACTTATGACGGAGGAATACCGTGGTTACAATTACGGTTCTGGAAGATTACAAGTATACACATAAAAGAAAATTCTCCTAAAACCAAAAATACTACCTATCTTATCATCTATAATACAACTTATACATTAATTACCCTGCATTGTATAATCGATACTGATTTTATCTTAACTATTTCCTTCCTTTTCCTGACTAATACTAATCCCCATTGAACAGATGTGGGTATTTCTATCATATTTCCTCTTCAAGCCCCCACGACACTTCCTCTACTGTATGATTCCTCCATAGGAATTTTACTAGTAGAATTTTCTTGGTGTGCAATCTCCCATTCTTTTATATCTAGAATCTGCACTGGTGTTTCCTCATATGCTAAAGTATCTCTAATCTCTATTTCTTCATAGCTAATTATGTGAGAAGGATATGAGATGTATTTTCTCAGCATGGAAACATGAAATATGTCATGAATCCTAGATAGAGCTGGTGGTAAAGCTAGCTTGTAGGCGACTGAACCCATTCTCTCAAGTATCTTGAATGGGCCAATAAACCTAGGGCTCAGCTTTCCCTTCTTTCCAAACCTCATAGTTCCTCTCAGTGGCGCTACTCTTAGAAATACCTGATCTCCCACATCAAACTTCAACTTTCGGCGGCGATTATCTGCGTAGCTTTTTTGTACACTCTGACCTGCACTGATTCTATCTTTAATAAGCCAGACTTTATCATACGCTTGCTGCACCAATTCTAGTCCCTGAACTCGCCTCTCACCCGTTTCATCCCAGTATAATGGAGAACGACACCTCCTATCATATAATGCCTCATAAGGTGCCATTTCGATGCTAGTCTGGTAGCTATTATTATATGCAAATTCAATTAACGACATATACTGGGTCTAACTACCCTCGAAATCCAGCACACATGCTTGTAGCATATCCTTAAGTATTTGGGTTGTCCTTTATGTCTGTCCATCAGTTTGAGGATGAAAGGTTGTACTGTAGGATAATTGAGATCCCAAAGCTTGCCGCAAACTCCTCCAAAACCACGATGTGAAACGTGGGTCTCAATCTGAAACTATAGATACCAGTACACCATGGGGTCGAACTATCTTCTGAATGTATAACTTTGCCAGTTTGTTCATAGGGTAGTTGACTTTAATAGGGAGAAAATGAGCAGTTTTTGTCAGTTGGTCTATGATCACCCAATTAGCGTTCTGCCCATGCAACGCCGATAGTAATCCTGTAACGTAATCCATGGATATATGATCCCACTTTCACTCAGGGATGTGAAGTGGCTGCAACTATCCTACAAGTCTTTGGTGCTCAGCCTTTACTTGCTGGAACATCAAACACTCCTCTACAAACTGAGCTATCTCCCTCTTCATGCCATTTCACTAGAAGGATTCCTGAAGGTCTTGATACGTTTTAGTGCCTCCAGGATGCATTTTTTAAAGGGATATGTGTGCCTTCTCTAGGATAGCCCTCATAATCTTAGCATCTGTAGGTATGCACAGCCTGGTACAGAACCTCAGAGCTCCATCATCTGAAATATTAAATTCCTCCTCCTGTTCGTCCTGCACTTTATCTATCAGCTTTACCAATTCTGCATCATTCTTCTGAGCAGCTTTAATCCTCTCCTGTATGGTAGGCTGTAACACTAGGTTGACAATAAATGCCTGGTGATCATCCTCTACTAGCTTCACATCGAGCCTCTCCAAATCCATCTGAATCGGATGCTGAATCTTCACTATTGACAATGCTGCTCTCACTAATTTCCGGCTCAGAGCATCAGCCACCACGTTTGCTTTCCCTGGGTGGTAGCTGATAGAACAATCATAATCTTTAATGAGTTCTAACCATTTGCTCTACCTCATATTCAATTCTTTCTGGGTGAATAAAAACTTCAAACTTTTATAATCAGTGAAGATCTCACATCTCCCACCATAAAGATAATGTCTCGAGATCTTTAGAGCATACACCACTGCAGCTAACTCTAAATAATGTATTGGATAGTTCTTTTCATACTCCTTAAGCTGCCGAGAAGCGTAAGCAATAACCCTCCCATGCTGCATCAACACACACCCGAGTTTCTTCTTCGACACGTCACAGTATATAACAAATCCATCCTATCCTGATAGAATAGATAATACCGGTGCAGTGATTAGCTACTGCTTCAACTCCTAGAAGCTCTGCTCACACTCATTGGTCCATTCAAATCTCATATTTTTCCTCGTGAGTTGAGTCAGTGGACCCGATAATTTGGAAAAGCTATCCACAAAATGCCAGTAGTACCCTGCCAGACCTAGGAAGGTTTTGATCTCTTGAACATTCACTAATGTCACCCAATTCACCACTACTTCTATCTTACTCGAATCTACTGATATGTCATCCCCAAAGATTACATGCCCAAGAAAAGTGACCTACCTTAGTCAGAATTCACATTTCTTGAATTTAGCATATAACTTCTTTTCCATTAATACTTGCAATACCAGCCTCAGATGATCCTCGTGTTCCTAAAAAATCTTCGAGTAGACTAGTATATCATCAATAAATGCCATAACAAATTGGTCTAAGTACTGATGGAACATGTGATTCATTAGGTCCATAAACACTATCGGTGCATTAGTCAATCCGAACGACATTACTAAGAACTCATAGTGACTATACCTGGTTAGGAAAGCTGTTTTCGCAACGTCCTCTACTTTAACTTTCACCTGGTGATATCCCGACCCAAGGTTAATCTTGGAATAGACCTGGGTCCCTTGGAACTGATCAAATAAATCATCAATTTTGGGAAGAGGATATTTATTTTTGATTGTCACTTTATTTATCTCTCTATAATCAATGAACATCCTCGTAGTCCCATCTTTCTTCTTCACGAATAGGTCTGGTGCTCCCGAAGGCGACACGCTAGGTCTAATAAACCCTTTATCCAACAACTTCTGCAACTGATCTTTCAATTCTTTTAGTTCAACTGGAGCCATTCTGTAGGGCACTTTAGATATCGGTGCTGACCCTGGTAGTAAATCCACGGTAAATTTAATCTTTCGATTTGGTGGTAAACTAGGTAATTTTTCTAGAAAAACATCTAGAAATTCCTTGACCACTAGAATATCAACTTGTTTCAATTCTTCATTTGACATCTCTTTTATATAAGCAACATACCCCTGGTAACCATCCTGAAGTAGCCTCCTCACCTAAATAGCTGACACTAACTGTGGCGAGGTGCGCACACGTGATCCCAAAAATATGAATTCCTGCTCTCCTGGGGGTTTGAAAATTACTTGTTTTTTATGACAATCAATGCTGGCATAATTAGTTGCTAGCCAATCCATACCCAATATCACATCAAACCCCTGCATGTTTAATACCATGAGATCAACTAGTAATACTTTCTACTGAATGCCCACTAGATAGTTTTTAAGTACCCTTCTACACCTCACTACTGATCTAGTTGGTGTGGATGCTGACAACTCAATATCTAATAGCTACACCTCAATCCCAGATAATTTAACTTATCCTAATGACACAAAATAATGGGTGGCACCTGAGTCAAACAAAACAACACCTTTATATGGTAAAGTAGTAAAAATACCTATCACAATGTCTCTGGCAGCCTCAGCGTCTCCCGGTGTCAGTGCATAAACCCTCGCCAGAGCTGTGTTCCTCTACTGGCCTCCTTGGGGCGCCTAATAACTTCCTCGAAATGGTCTAAGAGATGGTGCGTGGGTCGGCTATCCTTGACATGATCGTGCCATATGGCCGAGTCTCTTACACCGATAGCAGACGTTCTCTCCCAAACGACATTCTCCAGTATGTCTCCGGCCACACCTAGGGCAGGTGGGTTAAATCTGCTCGCCCTGAAAACCACAGTGTCCCGTAATCTGCCTGTGACCTCTAGTGTACCGGTCTCCTCTCCATGAGCCCTGGCTAGAACCCGCCTGAAAACCAAGAGGCATGGGCCTCTTTCTCTGGCTCAGTGATCCAACATCCCTCTGATTGCTTTCCTTTGCTAATGCATCCCTATCTACTAGTTTAGAGAAATTTTGTACCTTTAGAACTCCTTCCTGTTTATAGATGTCCTGCCTCAAGCCCCTTTCAAACATCATTGCCTTTTTAGCCTCGTCTGGTACTATGTAAGGAGCAAATCATGACAGCTCAATGAACTTTGCAGCATATTACTGAATTGTCATCTGCCCCTGATTCAAACTCAGAAACTCTTGCACTCTAGCCTCTCTAATAGTGGTAGGAAAATATCTGTCGAAAAATAACTCCCTAAATCAGCTCTAGGTCATAGCCACTGCTATGGGTCTCTGCTCCTCCAATAATTTCGTAGTCGTCCACCATCTCTTGGCCTCTCCTGTCAATTTGTACGTGGCATAGAGAACCCTCTACTCATCAGTACAGTGAAGCACCGTTAATACTTTCTTGATCTTCTGTATCTAGTTCTCAGCAACTGTAGGATCAGATCTTGCTGAAAAAGTTGGAGGATTCATCTTGGTAAACTTCTCTATCGTACACCACTGAGCTGTAGACGGGCCTCCCTACTCCCTGAAGCTCTGTGCAATCTCATCCATAACCTACTGAGCTACACTGCGCAAAAAAGCATCTGAATCCCCAGTGCCTATGCTAGAAGACCCTACACCATCATCGCCACTAGCGTGAGCACTACTACCTCCAGGGTCCATCCCATAATAATACCAAATTATTTTGAGAATCCGAACCTCATAATGCTATTCTTACATTAATCTAATTAAGACATCCTCGTACCACCCATCACTAATTTAAGGTCTAGTCCTACCATATGGAAATAGAAAGCAATGATAGTTTACTATGGTTTTCCTGAAATCATCACCCCAGGAAAATCACAAAAACCACCCCAAAGTTCCTGCTTCCATACTACAAAACAGAACCCTAAATTCTCATCTTAATTTCCCAACATTAACTCTCTAAAATTCTATTCTATCCCAATTTCTATCTTTCTCAAAATTCCATTCCTATATTTTGGTATTGTTTTCCGCTATACACTAAAGTCTACAGAACCTAGCAACCTAGGCTCTAACACGAAACTGTAACGACCCAAAAATTCATACCATTATATATAACAGTTGTAAACTATATTATTTTGATACCCTTGTAATATCTATTATAGCATCTCGGTCCCAAAGTGGGCACCGAGGAATCCCTGTTCATAAAATAACACACCTATACAGTGAAAAACATAAAAACATATAACCATAATTACAATACCAGAATTTAGTATTTTCTCAAAACATATATATACATCTCTCCAGTATTCACCACTAGATTCTCTAGTATCGATACAAAATACACCTCCCAGCATACACTTACCCTACAAACAAGGCAGTACAAGATCCTCACTATCTCCGAGCCTGATCTACTCGTCTAGCTGGATCACCTGAAATGTTTAAATTACTGGGATGAGTTAACTCTCAGTAAGATGAAATATATTATTACTAGTGTGCGACTACCGAGTTTACATGAACAATATACTTTTAATCAACTGAAATTGAGATAACATGTAAAATAAAATATAATATAACTCACACCTATGTGGCTTAAAATACAACTGTTTCTGAACTTTCTATTTAATCATACTTTTACTATTTATAAGTATATTTGTTATTTTTTGTAAATCTGTATAAATATATGTAACTGTGAAAACTTCCCTAGATGGATAATTGTATGTCATGATTTGACCCCTCATGGCAGGGTTGTGCGGCCCATAGATAGGACTTAACATTGACTGGCCTAACAAGATAAGTCAACTGAAACCTCTATCGTCAGATCAGCTGCCTCAACCTAGACTACCGGGGAGCCTGGAATCTCTCCCAAGGCATGATCGATTACCCATAAAATCCACACACTATCTGAGATATGTGGTTGTATTCTATGTTATAAACGGTATCGTGTTCTGTAATCTGATATGGTCCATCAGGGTCTGATACTATATAATACTGTTATATATCTTACTAGTTTTCCATGATTCTGTTCAACTGTAATAACCATAATTCTGTAAAGCTGTATTAACTATAACGCTGTAATAAACTCATCTGTATAAACTGTAATAGCTGTATGTTATGGTTCTGTCATATCTGTATATCATGGTTTTATAATTTGTATATCATGATACTGTAATCTGTATATCTGAATAAAGCTGTATATCTGAATAAACTGTGTAAATCATAACTCTATAAAACTTATATAATCATATTTTTGTAAAAGCTCTGTACTATACTAATATTTCTCATGCCACACAAATAAATAAAACTCATTAACTATAATTTGTAAAACTATATATTTTCTTACTCTGAAAGCGCATAAACATATACTACACTTTTTTGGTTAAAATTTCTGATTTAATTGGCATAACATATTTCCCTTACCCCACTGACTGGGAAGCCTGACACCAACTTTATTCTTACGCCCGTAGCGTACCAAATCCAAAACCTTGAAATAATGTACATTTCCTAATTCAATCAACCCAAACAGAATAATAACAATACTCATCTTTTCCCTAGGCTCACATATCTCTTTTATCCATAAAACTCTAAACTACTAATTATTTATCAATGTTACCTGACTTCTTGAGAAAACACCCGCTGGGATCCTCGACCCATGCCTGTGGTGTTTAGAAACCCAAACCCTGAAATCACTACACCCTAGTTTAATCAACTCAAACTTCAGTATATTTTCATCTAACACAAGATCTGGGTTCAAAAAATCCCACTAACTATATAAATCCTAAAATAACCTACTAAACCTGATTTTGGGATGGTGCCTGAACTTCTCAAACCAAAATTTTGCTTCGGCTAAGTTGTAGAGAATCTCCCCAAGATCATCGTGGTAACTTATGATCGTCAAAACGGGGTGAATCGGAGCGAGAAATGAAGAGAGAAGGCAGATGATCCAAATTCTAGAGGGAGAAAATAGAGGGAGAGAGTTTTACTTGTGAAAATTTGACATTTTGTGAATTTATAGATGGCTGGCCACGTGGCTTTGTTGACTAGACACGTGGCGTCGATGAACCATTGAAGGGAGTTTGTCAACAAAGCCATGGACTTTGTCATTGAACCTGAATGTTTCAAAATCTTGCTCTCTATATCTCTTCATCGACAAGACATGTGTCCTCGTTGACGGGTCAAAGAAGGCACTTTGTCGATGAGCTCAGGGTACTTGTCGATGAAACCCTGTAGATTCCCCTTTATAATTTTTTTTTTCCTTATTTTCTCCTTTCTTTTCTTTCCTTTACTCTTTTCTTTCATTAATTTCCATAATTTAAATCTTTCGGGTCTCTACAATACTAAAATTTGAAACATTATTACAAGCAAAAGGCTTAATAGAAGAAACTGGAGAAAGTGCTGGAATAAGAAAAAGTAGTGGAAACAAGCACCCCACTTTAGGTCACTTCGCGATTGGCTCCCCTGTTACTTGGTCCTGCACAACACAACCACCACTAGAAAAATTAGTAGCACAATTTTTATCAACTAATTGACTAAAAGAAATAAGATTCATGGAAAGCTGAGGAGCAAGAAACACATTAGTGAACTTGGAAGAGGCATCTCCGATAGCAGCTATTGGTAAAGAACTGCCATTGGCAGTTTGAGTAGTAGATGGATCAGCGTGGGGCCGAACATGACATAGAGTAGTGGGATTATTTATCATGTGATTAGAGGCACTCGAGTCCACATACTAGAGTTTATTAGAATTGTTACCTTGGAGCCCCATTGCTGATAATGCCGAAATTAACATTTGTTGCACCATTTCAGGTGTGCAGAAATTCACAATAGGAGGTACAAGAACAGAGGAGTCACCCTAAGAAGAGCCAGGGACTGCAAAAGTCATTATGGGGGGGGGGGGGTACAATAATAGAAGTTTGTAATGCTTGAGCTTGACGATTCCGTGGGCGGATATGACAGTCTTTGATAATGTGACCCTTCTTCTTGCAATAAGAGTAGTATTTCTTAGAACAATTAGCAACGATGTTGAGCGGTCCTCGTCGTTGAGCAGCATAAGCCACAGGGACGGACCCTAAACTACCATGAGATTGTGCTAGAGTAACTTGAGTACTAAGCCGTTGTTCTTCATGATGTAACTCTCCAAAAAAAACATCAAGAGAAGGAACAGGAGAGTGATTTAGCAAAGAAGAGCAAACATATTCATACTTAGGGCGAAGTTTCATAAGAAACTGATCACAATGACTAGTTTCATGAAGACATTGAATAATGGGAAGAGAGGCAATAGGAATATCCACGGTAACTAGATCAGAGTATTCATTCCAAAGGGTTAGAAACACCGAATAATAGTCTTGGATGGAACGATTGTCATGTTGAAACATGACAATCACATGCTCTAATTGAAAACGAGGAGCACCGTTATCTTGATGATATACTATTTTTATATAAGTCCACATGGATTGAGCGGTGCGATAAGGTTGTAAGTTGGGGACAACATATGGCTCAATCAAGTCAAGAAGCCAAGACAAGAAGCCAAGACATAATTCGAGCATCAAGCACAACCCATGAAGGACAAGCCACTGAATCCTTGGCACCATGCACAACCAATAAAGGACAAGCCGCTCATTCCTTGGATTTATTAGGATTGGGTGCACAATCTGTGCCCATCAATATGACCCCAAAGATCTTTTCCCTTTAGGAAAAGTTTAAATTGAAAAGTCCATGTAGAATAATTGTTGCTCGTAAACTTGGCACACATAAAGGAGAAAATCAAGAAGCAAAAAAAAAAAAAAAAGATTGTGCCAAAAGAAAAATACTAACAGAAAATTGAGAAGCCCAAAAATAAATCAACGCTAGTACAAAGAAAACCAAGATCAACTTGTTGCATAAAAAAAATAAATCTTGAACTAAGAAACTTACTGTGCCGAGAATCACAAGGACATAGAAGCACCAGAACCAGCAATAGAAAGAACCAAGATCAACCTTCCTGCACCAAAAATTAAATCTTGAACCAAGAAACCTACTGTGCCGAGAATCACAAAGACAGAGAAACACTAGACACAACAACAAAAAGCTGTTCCAATTGACCTCCCTAAACTAAAAATAAATTTGAAACAAAAAAAACCTACTGTGCCGAGATTCACAAGGACAGAGAAGCACCGGAACAGCAACAAAAAGCTATTCCGATAGCCACCCAGCCACGTAAATATAAAAAAAATAGAGAACCAAAAAATTCCAAAAGAGAATAGACCTACAACAACCACATAAACGAGAGACACCTCCAAAATCGAGAAGACAAAAAAAAAAAAAAACAAACTTCCAAGGGAAAAAAATTAGTAGTCGGCATGCTCTGATACCATGTCAAAGTATTGTGTGAATGGTCAAATCGTTTGGCCTTGAGTTCTGTATATTATATATAGACTTTACAAAAATGCTCTATGTGGAAAGTATATAAGTTCTACCATGATTCTAGCTCTATACTTGTACACTATAATCTATCAAGCCTTATACATTTAAACTAATATATGCTAACTATACAAAATAATGAATGGAGAAATAACGAAATAATTGTGGGTTGAAATGAGGAAAGAAATCTTTTGTTTTTTGCTATTCCATTGACATTCATATGTTCTCCATTCAGGATTTTATCTCATCCTATGAATCATCCATACTTTTTTTCTTCACAATTACTTGTATACCTTTTGTAAGGTCTCATGAATATTTTCTTTGGCAATTTGTTGTCGAATCACTATCGAATTGACATTTATGAGTCTTAATAGGATTGACAACACATTGTCTCCATTGATAATCTTTACTACATCTTTTTGTGTATGTTAAGGTGTAATCCCAAGGGGGGAGTGAATTGGATATTTTAAATTTTATCTGTGGCAAATTGATCAATTTTAAAATTTATTTAACACGTGCTCTAAATATTTTAACTACCACGGAAATATTTTCAGCAAATGACTATATCAATTTTGATATTCTTAAATATGAAACCAAATCACAATGTTTACAATATTTTCAATAGAATAATATTTAAAACACTATGTTCAGCCACACAAAGGTTGATGCTAGAATTTGAGTAATTAATGAATCAATACAAACAATTCCAGAAGATTAAATTTATTTTAAATCCATAGCTACAACAGAGTTTGATTGGTGTAGGCAGTCAAATCATTCATGGCATTCGCAATCTCAAAGCAAAAACATACATAGCATTCACAGCAGATATATCTCAAAATAAATATGCATGAAAAGCAAAGAGATAAGGGAAATAATGACACCGGTATTTTTACAAGGTTTAGGCAATGTGCCTACATCCTTGCCTCAAGCAACTCGCTATGAGGATTTCACTATACCCTCCGTTCAATAGGTGGAGCACCTCTCTCCATTCAATAGGTGGAGCACCTCTCTCCTTTCACTAGGTGGAGCACCTCTCTTCGTTCAATAGGTGGAGTACCCCTCTCCATTCAATAGGTGGAGCATCTCTCTTCTTTCAATAGGTGGAGAACCTCTCTCCTTTCACTAGGTGGAGCACCTCTCAAACAAGAAAATCCCTTTTGCTTGTCAACGATTCACACCCGAACCATCAATTCACAAATAGAACAATAACAGATTTTGTATAAAAAGAAAACTCTCTCAAAGAGCAAATTTATACTCAATAAAATCTAATGCACTCCCACAAATGTATTGCTTCTGGGTTTTTGAAAGCTTAAAACTTGAAAGAATGAACCAGAAAATAATTTCAGTAAGGGAATGGCGCACAACAAATTTTTCAAAGTAAAATCAATGTAATCTCTCGCCCTAACACGATTAGGGTTAGCTATAAATAACTAGGTATGAATTATTACCGTTTGTGCAAGTTTTGGTAACATTTATTCAAAAGTTAGAAAGATTTCAGGTCCTTCGTGAGACTTATTGCGCTAGCTTTCGATCGACTGAACCATATGTTTGGTCGCCCAAACCAATTAAAATTGATTTTCCAAAGTGGCAGTAGGCATTTGGTCACTTGAAATCTATGTTTGGTCGCCTGAACCGATTCAGTCGATTGAATCTGAGGTTTAGTTGCCCGAACTCCTTGGGAAATTTCAGCTATGATTGTCCTGAACACCCTTTAGTATTTTAAGCATAATGTTTTCTAGAAAACTTCAAAAATGGCAATCTAGGCATCAACAGAAAGTTAAGAAAAAATCCCACAACTTTCGTGTGGAACACGTTTGAATATAAGAAGATATAAATAGAGAAAGTCACACATCAAGACGGCTACTAAAAAAAAGAATGGGTTTTGGAAAATCCTGTTTTGGGATTTTTCATTCCAAAAATGATATAAGCATTTTGAAATAACTTTTGACCTTATAAAAATATTTTCCAAGATATTTAAAAATGCCTAAGGCCCAACTAAGTTCCCTAAGAGCTTCATAAACAAGTACTAATATGAGAAGTAATTACATGAGACCTATTATACAATACACATGGAACATTATCTAGGTCTTCATGTCTTTAAATTTGATCTTCATCCAAGCTTTGCTTCAATAGAGATTCTTGATTTACTTGTGTTCTTCATGACTTTCCATTAGTCATCTTTCATTGTGCTTTTTGTATTGAAATACTTGTAAACAACTTGCTAGCACAATCAGATGCCTTGGTTTGTCATTATCAAAACGAGATTAAATCTGGTTAGGCCAACAATCTCCCCTTTTTTGATGATGACAAACAAGGAGCAAAATGAGGTAGCCTTTGTAAGGCTCCCCCTCACAATAAGCATAAAACATACAAAATAATCAATGTAGACACATTTGTTCAAGTTTAATTGTGATTGAATGATCTCCTTAAAAAAAAAAAAAATGTCTCTTTTTGTTTTACTTAGAACTCAAAAGGTATTTAGTATTTCACAATTCTCAATATTCTCCCCCTTTGGAAAATAAAAATACAAGTTATTCTCCCCCATTTTAAAATACTTGAAAATACAAAAGTATTATTCATATTCATATTTCTTGTTCTCCCCCTTTTGAAATCAACAAAAAAAAATCAGCAAAGATTAAGTAGTATGACACAACAAATGCCAAGCAGAGGAACAACAAATGCAAACATCTGTTTAGCAATCAACTAGCATGCAGTTCACAATCAACACTGCATAAGCAATAATCAGTACGAGCACAACGATGCATGAATCAGAGCATCAAATGGCAAGCATATTCAAGTATCAACTAGTAGGGATTACAAATGGATAGCAAGAGCAAACATAGATTGGCCAACAAATAGCATGCAGTTCACTAACAGTCAGGATTACGGGCATAAAACGCAAAGTGGTTTCAAACATGCATGAATCATCATAGATGATTTTCCCAATATTCATCAAGTCATAAGTATAATCCATCTAGGATAACCATGGATATAGAATATAACACTTAATACCATGTTATATGTATAGTGTTCATCAATCCTTAATAACAATCCATATATTCATAAATTCTTAAAATTTCAAGCCATATATGATGTTTATCATTTCATAAGAAACTCAATTAAATTTCTTCCCTTCAAGATTAACCATTTTTCTTTTTTGTTGTATATTCTTCCCAAAAAAATTTATACAAGCATTTATACATTTTCAATTAAGCATATATCCAACCAGCGTGATTTTGCCAATGGAAACACACAACACGCAACATAATTTTGCCAATACATAGATATCAGTTAGAATAACATTCCCATTATGCATCAATAAGCACAACCATTTATATAATTATAATAAACCATATATATTAAAAATTGAAGTCATACATGATTAAATAGAATGTTTTCAAACAAAATATATTCATAAGTTCTCCCTTTAAACTTAAGTTATCCTTCAATCTAGTCTTCATCGACTGCATTTTCTCCTTAGAATAAGTTCTCATTCTTTTTTAATTTTACTTCACTATCTCCCCGTTTTGATCTTAGATCATTTATTTTGCTTTTTTGTTCAAAATTATCCCCCCTTTTATCTTAAAATAAGATCTCCAATTTTTCTAAACTTTATTTAACATTCAGTTTTCCCTATCATTAAAAGGAGTCTTGTCATTATTTGCATTTAACCAAGAGTTTGAACGCTAAAACACTTTCTCATATAATCAATGCAAATAGTCTCTATGTTATTCAAGTAATAACTAACTCTTATTGTCCTTGGTTTTGGTTTTCCGTTTATCAGTTGGAGCATTTCATGGGAATTAAACCAATCCCTATATACAAGTCAAAATTTGCAAGGGAGACTTGCTATGTTGTAATGTGATGCAACATTTTTAAGACTTTCTAAATTTAATCACCTTATTTGTTTTCTTTGCCTAATTTCTTCAAATTTAGCAACATCATATTAAGATTTGAGTGTTCAAGTGATTTGGTGGAGTTGAGGAAATAAAGAGAGAAGGATCAATTTCTGAAGTTAGAATGGATTTGGTTGACTGGACAAGTCGTTCGGTCGCCTAAATGTCTTGAATTTTCCAAGAAAGCCCAACATAGTTTGCACTCGGTTGATTGGACAAGGGATTCAGTCGCCTGAATGCTAAACTTTTCCAATTACTTAGATTTAACTTGGAATACTTAAGGTAATGAACCAAATCTCTTTAAACACTTTCCTTAACATTTGAAAAGCTTGATTTACTTTAAATTCTCTCATTTTTGATCTAAAATCAATTTTTCTTTTGCATATGAATGGACAAATTTCAAATGGCTTTCCAAATTAGCTATTAGTGCATAGGTTTCTTTGAATTCAATTCTTTCATCTTAATTGAAACCTTGTGCAATCCAACCTTGCTAGGTTGTGGTCAACAATGCCATTTTCATATTCATTTAGTTCCAATACTTATGTCATCAATAGGTTTATGAACTTACTTCCAATTATCTCAACTCATTCCATTTTTGATTTGCACAAGATAATTTTTTTTGGGTTCTAAGGGCAGAATAATTATCTATGTTTTAGAGTGAAGAGCTAGTAGTTGCCCTATATAGAGATTTACCAAGTGTTTGATAAAACGTTGAGAGCTAAATGGGGAGTATGAACTTTTATAAAAAATAAGCCTAATATCTTCATGCTTTTGGATTAAGCATGATAAGCATGTTCTAATCATTTAGGCAATGAGCACTTAGGAGTGTTTGATTTTTTCTTGATCAATGCTCTTGTGTTAACAATGACTAAGGAATTTTTCATAGATCGAATAAAGAAGAATCTTCTACTTTGAGTTAATGAAAACTTTAATTCCTTAGTAGAAGCTTCTAATATGATCAAGGATTGAAAGCTTTTAAGGGATTATGAATGGCTCACTTAATAATAAGTTCAAAAGAGTATTTAGAAGCATTTTTTTTTTGAATTAACCATATGTTGTGAGTCTTCAAAACCAATTGCATTGCACTAGTACTTCATGGTTGAGTGTGGGGTTCTTAGATAAGCATGATTGTTCATTCAGAGAACCCATTAGTGTCTTAAGACGATGATAAGATGAATATCCTGTTTATTTAATTTTTGACATGCCGAATTACTGATTTTTCATTTTGAATGTCTTTCAATTTTGATTAATCATTAAGGTTTCAGGATGAGTTTAGGATTTAATGGTAGACACAACTAAAGCTGTAGTAACCTGACCCAAAAAAAAATTAAAAATAAATAAATAAAGAGTAATAAATAAATAAAAAAATAAATAAATAAATAAATAAATAAATAAATAATAATAAATAAATAAAGAGATATTTTGGAGGAGATATTTTGGAGAAGATATTTTGATATATATATATATATATATATATATATATCTTGGAGGAAATATTTATTTTGATTACTTAAAGGCTAAGTTAGGTTCTTTCTCTCTCTCTCTCTCTAGGATTTCGCGCCGTCCGTTGCCAGAATCCACAATTCGTTGTTACCACGTGGATTGGGAAGAGAATCTCTACGTTTGTCATGGAACATATCTTTGTTTAAGGAATTTTGGGATTTTCCCTAAAATCGAGGTAATGATCTGAATTCGGTTTCGGTTCGGTGGATCAGTAGTATAGGAAATTATATTGAAGTATTGTTCTTCGGTTTTTAGGTTTTGGGGACTCCGAGTCGTTGTTTTGGATCGATTCATTCGTGTTTCAGTTTCATGTTTATGGTAAAGGGATTTGTTTACATCAGTTTATTTTGAAAAGTAAACCGGTAAAACTATAGTCTATACTATTATGTACGTTATGACTGTTCGTTTGCAAAATTCTACTGGGTAAAAGTGTCGGTTTAATTATTTTTACGGTTTTGGTAAATTTATAGATTTTTGCATATGATCTCCAAACGTTTTAAAAACTTACCTAGATTTTTCATTTAAATGACTTTTTGAACCGATTACTCCTTAAAGCAGTTTTTGACGAAACGAACGTGATATATGTTGTTAAATGGACTTATAATGGATTGGTATATACAGTTATGAAGTATAGGAACTAAGGTTCTATTATACTATCTGAAATTGTGGGAAACATAAGTCTGTTAAATACCGAGCTTTATATGTGTAAAAAGGGTAAACTGAGAGTACGTGTGCCGGTTGATACCACAGTTTGAAAGAAAGAAAGAATGCTTGTTTAGTTCATTAATGAGATTGTGAAAACACTGGAAATGCACAGGTTATTATGTTTTCATTGTAAATTTTATATATGATAAATGGGACCACAACTTATTACTAAAGGAGTTGAAAGATACTTCAGATTAAAGGAGTTGAAAGATTCTCTAGTTTCTAAAGGCATGGTTCCATTGCTAGTAAAGTACAGTGCAACCACACATGTGAATCAGTGTAGGTGCAGAGATAGTCGGCTTGCAGGAGTATTGGGACCACTAATGAAATAATGGACTAGGTGGGGTAGTTGGACTATATAATAGATGCTTGACAGTGCCTGCACGAATAGGGCATGTCAGAGTTATCAGTGCACAACTTGTGCCATGGGGTAAATAAGCATATTATAACATTTCAAAGCTGGTCATTGTTCTAAATATTCATGTACATGATTTAAAAATTAAAATGGGTAAAGTCATAGGGTTGAGTACCATGTGGAGGGATCGTACAATGTATGGGCCTGTACCCTACCCTAACCTTCGGAACTCTTGCTTATAACGATGCTGAATTATATTTGTATATCTCCTATGGTGCAGTAATATGAATGTGGAATTGTGCAACTATTTTAACTGGAATAAACTCATGTAATCATGTGCTATTGTAATATCTTCCACTTTATTGAGAAGTGTCTCACCCCAATATTACAACCTTTGTTTCAGTTCCTTCAGGGCATCAATCGTAGTCTTCTAGTGAGACTTTGGAGCTTAGAATCTGATTGATAGGAGTATGTTTTTGTACTAGTACTGGTTTGTTAGCCTAGTTGGTTTCTTTTGGGGATGTAATACAATTTATGTTTTAAGAATGGATCCTATGTATTAAAGATACAGTTAGAACTCCGGTATATATCTAATAGAATCCCTATAGATGTTTATGTTTTTCCGCGACATTTGAATTATAGTTATGTATGAGATACACTCGTATATCCCTGTTTAGGAGGGCTTGTTTATGTATGTTTATCATGCACATGTATTCTGTATATGTGGTAGTAATCTGGGTCCGTATAAAGGGCTGGGTCATTATAGTTGGTATCAGAGCCTTAACCATTTGAAAGTGTGATTTGATTCATACTGGCTTGTTAGGGATATGTGCAGAACTTAGGATTTTTTAGTTTATGTAGTCTAGAATATACCAGAGTATAGGACATGGATAAGAACTTGAGTTTGGCTTATTATACTTGGAGACATGAATAAATTGACAGACTTTTGTGATTTTCTGGATCTTTTGAAGGGTTCAAAAAACCACGACAATCTATTGACAATTTTGTTTTCAAGTAGAGGGAAAGAATTTGAGTTAGAGTGGGAAGGTAGAATTGGAAACACGAGTCTATTAGTATTGTGATAGTAACTGATATGTAGAGTATTAAAGTACAAAGATGAGTTTCTCAATTACTTTTCAAGATGGAATCCAAGGAAAATACTGCCAATGTTGGAGGCAATAGCAGTGAGGGAGCTGGCCTTGAGGTTGGAAGTAACTCCACGAATGTTCTGTGGGACTTCGCTTAGTAGTTGATGGCTGAGGTGGTTCGGAAGAGTAGGGGGCACGATCGTCCTGTGGCTAAGTTGGGCTGTTCTAATGATTAATTCACCTGGCTGAAGTAGTAAGCCGAACATGGTTCAGTCAGCCGACTGACAGGAAAACTTCAGTAAGGTTATTGTCTAGCCGACTGACTCAAATGAATAGAAAATGCCCAGTCGAATGATAGTACCTAGCCGACTGAATATTTTGAACGTGATTCAGTCAGCCGACTGACAATTTATCTGAGTTAATTTTTGAAAGTCAAAATGGTGTCAACCGCCTGTCCAGCGGACAGACTAGCTCAAAAATTGACCCAGTCGAGTGGATCAGCTAACTGACTTTGCAGGGAATTTCAAATTTCAAACATGCGAGAAATTTTTCAAAATTGATTCTTTGAATTAATATTTTTTGAAAAATTACCTAAATGATTTGTATTAAATGAGGCAACTTTTCTTCAAAAAATGTTTATAAATACCTCCCTTGTTAAATGAAAAATGAAGAGAGAATACAAGCACACAAGCGGTATACACCGAAGGAAAACACGATTTCTATGCTAAAATTCTCCTGAAAGATCATTCCTGCTCACATATTTTTGCTAAGGGAAAACTCTACGAAGTTGCTGGATTGATAAACAAGGGTTTGGTTCTGAGTTGCATCTATAATCCTTTTAAGAACCATTGCTTCACATTTGAGGTTTAACTTGCACAACTTGCTCTGTGGTTGAGAGTGCTTTTGTACACAGAATTTATCTTGTACTCTTGTAGATTATGACGATTCTAGGATTATTGGATCGTTGACTAGGCGATGGTGTAACGACCTGCTATACTTTATAAATATTTTAAAATTTCCTAATAATAAATACCATGAAATTCCATATCTCTAATACCTTCAGATATATATATATATATATATATATATATATATATATATATTTAACTATCAACCTATGCAACAGGAAGCTGTATCCATATAACCATAAACACATATATACACAATACAAAAGTGCTAAGATGTTCCCAAAATATGCATATACCACTATTCCTCAGAAAGAAACCCTCATCTGTGCCAGAGTTATACAAAATTAATCTCCAAAAAATACTCACTCTATTGACGGGGCAACACTAAGCCCCTCTACCTACGAACCTGATCTGCTCACCTACCTGGATCACCTGAAAAATGTTAAAGTAATGGGATGAGCCAACGCTCAATAAGACGAAATATGCTATTGCTAGTGTGTGGAAAATGAGTTATAATTCTATAAAATTTTGATTCTATATAATCATGTATAACTAAATCTGTAAATACGGTACAAATAATATAAAATACCACCTTATTCACGTTGCTTAACATAACTATCTTTATAAGTTTTCTATTCATAATACTTCTAATATACATAAGTACATCCTCTGTTTCTATAAACTGTATATACATATAAATACTGAAAAACTTCCTTGTGGATAACTGCATGTCATAATTTAACCCCTTATGACAGGGTTGTGCGACTCTTAGGCGGGATCTATCACTGGCTGACCTACCAGGATAAACCACTATACTCTGTTAGTTAGATTGGCCCTCCTCAACCCATATCTGATGGGGAGCCTGTCCACAACATAGACACGATCGAATTATCTACCATGTATTATCTTAATAGGTGGTTGCACTCTATATTGTATATAGCTACGGTACCGTGCTCTGTGAACTGTATCTATAATGGTCCATCAGGGTCTGATACTATATAATACATTTCTATATACAACTATCTGTTTTACCATGATTCTGTAATAACTGTATTAACCATGACGCTGTAATAAATTGTATCTATATTAACCGTGTTTATGAAATTAACTGTAAATCTGTATGTCATGGTACTGTAAAACTGTATAATCATGGTATACTATAAAGCATATTGCCTGTTTGTATATTCTGTAAAACATAATCCTGAAAATATTGTAAAATATGTTTCTGCATTAATACTCTAAAGCATGATTCTGTACTGTATCCATATTCTCATGTCACATGGTAATTTAAAACATATTAAACATAATTGATAAACTATATAAATTCTTGCTATGAATAATAACCTGGTGAAAACATATAATTTATACTGTAATCATAGTAAAGTTACCTAGCATAGAATATTTCCTTACCTGTTTTCTGCTATAATCCCCTACTGTGCCGGGTCCTACACCTACAGGGTTCTCCACTCAACACCTTGAAAACCACAAATCTCAGAACAAAATATTATTATTTCCTTGCGTACTACATTTCCTATAACTGCTGAAAAGTCAAACTTTGACAAAAGGCCTTACCCTAAATCTATGATGAAATCCAACTCCGTCCCATCGACGATCCGCTCCGGCAGACTTGGAGAGAACTTCCCCAGGAGCATTGTGGTGGCCTCAGATCGTCGATCCAGTGACTAACAAGAAAGAAATCGAAGAAAAAGGGGAGAGGAACCGTAGAGAGAGGAGAGAGAGAAAGAGTTTCTTGTGAATTTTCCTGCGTAAAAACTAAGTTTAGCCCTATTTATACTGTAGGATTCGTCGATGAGTACGTCATCTCATCGACGAGTCCAAGAAGGAGGTTCATCGTCGAATGTCATCTTCTTATCGACGAAATTCAGAGCTTAGGAAACAACCTCTCAATATCTTCTCGTCGACGAAACATGTCCTTGTCGACGAATCCCCTGTGTTCATCGACGAGGCCATGAGAAAAATTCCTTGGGTTATTACATTTTCTCTTCCTTATAAAATTTCGTCCTCGAAATTGCTATTCACATGATCCATTATCTCTTAAAAAAAATGGTGTATGTATTTTATTGTCTGCCCTCACTTATGGCGGAGGAATACCGTGGTTACATGGGTAGTTCTGGGAGATTACAACTATAAAAGAAAATTCCCCCAAAATCAAAATTTCTTGAGACCCTTCTTCTTCAGTGTTTTCTTCATCACCTTCATTGTCAGAATTTCCTTCATCATCATCATTTGCATCATCATCATTATTACCATCATTATCATCATCATTTGCATCATCATCATTATTACCATCATTATCATCATCATTTGCATCATCATCATCATCTTCAACACTCTGATGAGCAGAGCTGATGTCCATGGGATCACTGCCCTTAGAAGTTTTGGCTTGATAGTGCTATATAAGAGTCACTTGTTTATCAAGTGATGTGACCTTTGCCTTGATATTCTGAAGACCAGTGCGTACTTCAGAAGAGAAACTAGAAAAGTCTTGTTTAAAGGATAAAAACCAAGAAGGTGCTTCTGAAGATGAACCAAGGTCTTGTGTGGAAGAGGATTGAGCTGCTGTTGATACTGGAGCAGAGGCTGAGGCTGAGGCTGAAGCTGAAGCTGCTGTAGATGCAAGTGGTGCTTTTGCGGATTTAGTAGCTTTCAAAGACCAGCCGGTACTACCCTTATCATAGCCCATTTGTTTAAGAGAAGTCTCATTAAAGAAATCATATCAAGTCCTTTTTATGAAAAACTCAGAACTAGTGGTAAAATTAAGTTGAGTAAAAAGTAGTGTAAGAAGTCCTCCATAAGGAAGAATAACTTGATTTGATTCCAACTTTGTCCACATCCAATGGACAATCAAACTAGCCAAATCTAATTTCTTACCTTTAAGTAGACACCAAAGAACAAAGCATTCGATATAAGAGAGGTGATCAAAAGAACCTTGTTTTGGTAAGATATTAGTGGAAATGATCTTATGAAGAATTTGGCTTTTTAAATTCAATTGCTTGAAAAGTGGAGGATGTGCAAAATAAACAAGCTCACGTTCCATAATCATAGGAAGAAATTCTGCAGGGGTGAAGCCTTATTCTAGGATCCAAGACTGAGTAAACACAGGACAATTAAAATCTCCTGAAGCAATTTTGAAAATAGGAGATAATATTTCAAAATTCAACAAAATTTTCTTTCCTTTAACTTCGAAAGTGTAAATCCCATGTTCATATTGCATATTTGCATAGAATATTTTGACTAAATAAGGAAAACAACCCTTAGGTTGTTGAATGATAAAGTCATACCATCCAATATCACGAAACAAGTTTAGAATATCAGGAAATTCAGTGACAAAGAATGATACATCTAGAATTTTACCTAAGATAGGTTCTATAGAACTCAAGGAACTTTGATAATGAATTCGAGCTCTTGGAGCAACTAACCACTTATCAATATTTTGGATTTCTCTGCCTGAAGAAGAACCTTTATTCGCAGTCTGCTTGGTTCGAGGCATGGAGATACAGATTTGCAGAAACTCGAGATATCTGTGAGGAATCTGAGTAGGGTAGAAATGATGAAGAGAAGAGAAAGCAGGGAAAATGAAGAGTTTGGAGTTCAGATGAATGAGGCAAAGAACTTCAGAAGTCTGAAGTTAGGGTTTAGTCCACTTGAAAATATATAATTCCCACGACTTTAGATGACTGAGGTTAAGTATAGATGACTGAAGTCTGAAAAATCTGAAAGTTTAAAAAATCAGCATGAGTTCAGTCGTTTGAAGCCCTAGGTTCAGTCATCTGAACTCTTCTTCTACTGAGTTCAGATGTCTGAGGTATGAACATCAGTCGTCTGAAGTGTATATAATTTCTGCAATTTTACTTTTAAAACACTTCTCTGCAGTGAATTAACCCAAGTTCCCTCCTAATATATATGAATCTCTCTTCACATAAAGGTTTTGTAAAAATATCAGCCCATTGATCACTTGTACTTATAAATTCAAGAATTATATCTTCCTTTTGAACATGATCTCTCAAAAAATGATGTCTTATGTCTATATGCTTAGTTCTTGAGTGTGAAATTGGATTCTTAGATATATTTATGGCACTTGTATTATCACACTTTATCGGGATTGTTTTATATTCTAAATTAAAATCCTTTAATTGTTGTTTCATATATAGGATTTGTGCACAACAACTTCCTGTGGCTACATATTCAGCTTTAGCGGTAGATAAAGCTATAGAATTTTGCTTCTTTGAAAACCATGACACCAATGATTGTCCTAGAAAATGACATGTGCCACTTGTACTTTTTCTATCAATCTTACATCCAGCATAATCAGCATCAGAATAACTGATCATATTAAAATCCGTGTCCTTTGGATACCATAACCCTAGATCGAGTGATCCTACCAAGTACCTAAGAATTCTTTTTACAGCTATTAAGTGTGATTCCTTGGGGTCTGATTGAAATCTAGCACACATACACACACTAAACATAATATTCGGTTTACTAGTAGTTAAATATAGTAGGTTACCAATAATTCCTCTATAGTTAGTAATGTCTACTTGCTTTCCTTTTTCATCTCTATCAAGACTTGTAGTTGTACTCATAGGAGTTCCTATTGGTTTACTTTGTTCCATATCAAACTTTTTAAGCATATCCTTGATGTACTTACTTTGATTTATGAAAATTCCATTTTTAGCTTGCTTTATTTGTAGTCCTAAAAAAAAATTTAACTCTCCCATCATACTCATCTCAAATTCTTTTTGCATACATAAAACAAAGTCTTGACATAAATCTTCATTTGTTGCTCTAAAAATAATATCATCTACATATATTTGAACTATTAGCATATCATTGTTGTTGGATTTGACAAATAAAGTACTATCAACTTTTCCTCTTATAAGTTCATTTTTAAGTAAAAATTTACTTAACCTTTCATACCAAGCTCGTGGAGCTTGTTTCAAACCATAGAGAGCTTTTGTCAATTTGAATACATGGTTTGGATTTTTAGAACTTTCAAAACCTGGAGGTTGTTTGACATACACTTCTTCATTTATATATCCATTTAAAAAAGCACTTTTTACATCCATTTGATATAGCTTAAAATCCTTATGAGCTGCATAAGCTAAAAACATCCTAATAGCTTCCATCCTAGCCACTGGTGCAAATGTTTCATCATAATCAATTCCTTCTTCTTGATTATACCCTTGAGCCACAAGCCTAGCTTTATTTCTTATAACAACTCCATTTTCATCCTTCTTGTTTCTGAACACCCATTTAGTTCCTATAATTGATTTATCTTTAGGTTTTGGTATAAGTTCCCATACTTGACTTCTTTCAAACTGATTTAATTCCTCTTGCATTGCTATAATCCAAGAATCATCATTTAAAGCATCTTCAATATTTTTAGGTTCATCTTGGGACAAAAATGCATAATGATTACAAATATTCTTTAATGCAGCCCCGTTGTTATCCCTTTTGATGTTTCACAAAGTATTTGTTCTTTTGGATGATTTTTGTTATATTTCCATTCTTTAGGAAGATTCAGATTTTCTGCAAAGTTTTCATTTGAGGCAACATTATCCTTTTCTTCCTTTATATCAATGTCTTTTTCTTTTTGAAGTATAACTTCTTTTTCATCATTCATGTATTTAATTTCTAAACTATTTGTTTCATCAAAAGTTATATGAATTGATTCCATGATCGTAGAAGTTCTTTTGTGTAAAATCCTATAAGCTTTACTACTTGTAGAATAACCTAAGAAGATACCTTCATCTGATTTTGCATCAAATTTTCCTAGATCATCTCTAGTATTTAATATAAAGCACTTACAACCAAAAACATGAAAGTAGGAAATATTAGGTTTTCTAACTTTCCAAAGTTCATAAGGTGTTATCTATTTTTGATCTTATTGAAACCCTATTTATAATATAGCATGCTGTATTTACAGCTTCTGCCCAAAAGTATTTAGGCAAATTATTTTCATTTAGCATTGTTCTTGCCATTTCTTGTAAAGTTCTGTTTTTTCCGTTCAACAACTCCATTTTGTTGTGGAGTTCTAGGTGCTGAAAAATTATGAGTTATTCCATATTCATTACAAAATTTTTCAATTTCCTTATTTTTAAACTCTCTTCCTTAGTCACTTCTAAAACTTGTTACATTGTAACCTTTCTCATTTTGTAATTTCTTTCATAAGTTTATTAAATGGTTACATGCTTCATCTTTGTTTGCTAAAAATATTACCCAAGTGTATCTTGAATAATCATCTACTATAACAAAAGCATATTGCTTGCCACCTAAGCTTAAGGTTCTAGTTGGACCAAATAAGTCTAGATGCAAGAGTTCTAGAGGTCTTTTAGTGGATATGTATTTTTTCTTCTTAAAACTAGTTTTTACTTGTTTTCCCTTTTGACATGCATCACACAACTTGTCTTTTATGAATTTAGTATTTGGTAGTCCTTTTACAAGATTTTTCTTAGATAATTTGGATAGTAAATCCATGCTAGCATGACCTAGTTCCTATGCCATAACCAACTTATTTCATTCATAGCTGTTAAACAAGTTATGTTTTGATTTGCTATTTTCTCAAGATTTATACAATATACATTATTTATTCTATAAGCCATAAACAAGATTTCTTTGTTTTTGGGATTTTGAATAACACATTTTTCCTTCATGAAAATTTCTTCAAAACCTTTATCACTTAATTGACTAATACTTAAAAGGTTATGTTTTAGTCCTTCCACTAATAACACATTATCTATAGTAAGTGAAGATTCTTTACTAATTTTTCCAATACCAATAATTTTACCTTTGGCATTGTCGCTGAAAGTGACGTATCCCCTATCCTTTTGTTTAAGAGTAGAAAACTTGGTCTTGTCACCGGTCATATGCCTTAAGCACCCGTTGTCCGAGTACCATTTGACCGTTGTCATTGTTGTCCTAAGGCAAACCTACAATGAAGGACACTATATGTTAGTTTTTGGTACCCAAATTCTTTTGAGTTTCTTTATTTTGTTATTAGTTCCATTATTTGCTTTCCATTCTCCTTGGATTTTAACATATTTTCTTTTTAATGGACAATTGAACATCACATGTCCTTTAGTTTTACACATATAACAAGTGATGTGTTCATGTTTGTTATTTGATGAGGTACTAGCATAAAACTTGGCTTCTTTAACAAAATATCCCATATATAGTTTTTTATTCTTTTTATTTGTTTTACCATTGTAGCCTATTCCTTCTTTGTTTCCATGAAGTCTTTGTTGTCCGATCATCTTTTCAAAGTTTTCTTTTCCTTCGGTAAAATCATAGATAATCTTTTCTTTATCCTCAATTTCCTTTTTGAGTTCATTTATTTTTAAATCTTTCTTATTTAAACCTTCTTTATGAGTTTTATCTAACTCTTGTTTTACTACATTTAATTCTTCTTCCAGCTGCTTATTATAAGTATGTCTTTCTTCTTCAATAACTTTGAACGATTCAAGTTGTTTTGCTAGCTCATGATTTTGATCTTTCAAAATCATGTTTCTTTTAGACACTTTTATAAATCTTTTATGGGGTGAGAATAACTCAGTTTGTAATTCCCTATAAGAGGGCAAGCTATCACATGACTCATCACAAGACTCATTTTGAGATTCAGAGGAAGAGTAATAAGAATTTACCTCTTCATTGTTTGCCATGAAGCATATATTTGCCATCTCCTGTTGACTTGATTCGATTTTAGTTTCGCTGGAGCTCGAGTCATCCCAAGTAGCTTTCATTGCTTCCTTCTTTTTCTTCTTGTCTTTCTTGAATGATGGACAATCAGGTTTGATATGCCCTGGCTTTTTGCAATGATAACAAATTAGTAAGTCATTCTTACCTTTACTTTCTTTCCTACTTGTCTCTCCTTTTTCAGTTTTCTTTTTATTAAACTTTTTAGGAAACCTTTTATTTCTTCTAAAAAATTTTCCTAGTCTCTTAGTAATAAAAGCCAGCTCATCTTGATCTAAGTCACTTGTTTCACTTTCTTCTTCACTAGTGCTATGGCTAGATGCTTTTAGAGCAATAGATTTTTTATGCTTAGATTCAGGATTTCTTTCCTTCAATGCCATTTCATACGTGAGCAGTGACCCTATAAGTTCATCTAATAAAGTAGTCTTTAAATTTCTCCCTTCTGTGATAGCTGTGGCCTTTGGTTCCCAAATTGAAGGTAGGCCTCTTAAAATTTTTCTGATCATTTCATAAGTAGTATAGGTTTTTCCTAAGGCACTTAAGGAGTTTATTATGTGAGTAAACCTAGTGTACATGCTTGATATGGTTTCATCAGAATTCATTTTGAAAGCTTCGTATTCACTTGTTAACATGTCTATCCTATTATCTCTAACATCAACGGTTCCTTCATAAGTTACTTCTAGTTTATCCCAAATTTCTTTAGCTGTTTTGCAGGCCATGACTCGGTTAAACTCATTAGCATCCAATGCACAATATAATGCATTTATAGCGCTTGCATTTATTTGAAGCATTTTATAGTCTAGGTCAGTCATATCTTTCTTTTCTTTTGGAATATGTTTTCCATCAACTATTTTAGTAGGGATAAGATTTCCATCCATGACTACTTCCCAAGCTTTCCAATCCATGTGTTGGAGATATATTTCCATTCTCTTTTTCCAGAAAGTATAATTGTGTCCACAAAAGATTGGTGGACGGGTTGAGGATTGGCCTTCACCAAAGGGTGCTACTCCAATATTTGCTATTAAATCTTTTTATAGTTTCTTGTTAGGAATTTCTATAACTAGGCTCTGATACCAATTGAAATTAGGAATAGCGTCCTAAGAGGGGGGGTGAACTGGAATCTTTTTATATTTTGATAATTTTTTTTTCTTTAGATACTAAATAGAGCACAACAGATAATATATAAACACTCCTTAGAATACTTGTAATTTAAACAAACAAGATAATCAATAAAGCTTAAACAATTTAATCACTTAATCAAGGATAATATTTATTTTGTTGATTTCCCTGTGAATATGTATCACCTGCTTTGAATTAACTTCCGGTATGTACCTCTCTTGATTAAGATTTCCGCAGATTAACCAACGTACTCCCTTTTGGGTTTCCGCAAATGGTTAATCAAAAACGTACTTTCTAAATACCAAGAATCTTTATTTCTTTCTCTTTGAAACTTATTACCTACACTTTGAAATCATACAACATAGCAAATAAAGTATATAAAATAGAGAGAAAGACACAAGATTTTTATGAGGTTCGACTTCAACACAGCCTATGTCCTCGCCCTTGGCAAAAATACTAAAGGTTTCCTTTATAGTAGTTCCGTTACCGGGTGGAACAAAGCCTGTTTACAATCACTCCTTTGGTTAAGGCTAGAGCCCACCTTCTCCAAACAATATGCCCTTGTTTGGCCAATGTTCCAACAGCCTGGAAACGTTCAAAATCTACAAGAGAAATATCAAAACCTGATGTACAAGAGAAGCTCACTCAAATAGCAGATTAGTATAGATAAGAACTATGTACTTCAAAAGATAAAATATCAAGAATGAAATAAACTTTTGAAGCTTTTCAAAGAATTCACCAAAACCCTTTTCTCCAGATGAGAAATCAGTAATTCTTCAGGATTTGATGAACAATATATCAGAACATCAATACTTTCAGCTTTGCAAGAGATTGAGTAAAAGATATTAGAACAAGAGAGCTTTGAGAAAGTTTCAATACTTGGATAATCAATTTTAATTCACAAGAACCATATATTTATAGACTTTCAAGTAGGTTCCCTTATTGTAAGAGTTTCCTTAAAAAGTTTCCCAAGTTGTTTAGAAAATTTGAGTTTCAAACGGCTATAATTTAAAAATAAGAATTTTAAATTTTTTCCCATTAAACAGTGTTCAATTGACTGAAGTATTGTGGTCAGTCAACTGAAGTTCCTTAAACCCTTAAAAATTTGAACTGGATACAGGGTCAGTCAACTGAAGTCAGATAACTGAACCTATGACTGAAGTCGCAAGTTCAGTTGACTGAAGTCACAAGTTCAGTCGACTTAAGTTTCTTATACTTTAAAAAAAAATCAAATTGGATACAGGGTCAGTCATCTGAAGTCAGGGTTCAGATGTCTGATGTCATAGGTTTAGTTGCTGAAGTCACAAGTTCAGTCGACTGAACTCACTGCTGCAACTCTCTGCTTGTTCTGGAAATTCTTCAGTCAGCTGGACTTATTCTTCAGTTGACTGAAGTAATTCTTCAGATGTCTGAACTCAATGTTCAGTCAACTGAAGTCTCTACTTCAGTTATCTGAACTGAAAAGTTTAGTCAACTGATCTTTACTAACATCTATTTTTATAAAAAAAACTTTCTTTTAAAACTCTTTTGCTTTCTCATGAAAATACTTAATTAAATAAGTCTTTAAACCTTGATAATCTCTTTAGAAAAAGCTTCAAAATATATTTCAAAGATATTTTTCCTTTTGAAATACTTACATATATGTTTCCTAGGCCTTCAAGCTTGAGTCCTCTCAGCTCTTGAGATGTTTCAATTTTCTTGAGCTTCAAATATATCAGACCCTTCATGAATCTTTGAGAAGATATCTTCATATTTGACTTATACTTATTCTTCTTTTAAATCATACTTGATCTAACTTTGAGCTTTTGCTTTGAACCACACTTGATCCATATTTCCTGAAACATCAAAACTCAACCTTTTTCAAGTTAAATCATCCTTTGTTTGTTATCACCAAAATCAATTGAAAGACCTTGTTAGGCCAACAATATCCTATACTCTACGTTACAATTCTACTGTGCTAAACAAAATAGAATTACCATTACCTTAATTATACATCACTGCTATATTCACTAAACAAGTGGAGATATTTCCGTCTAATCTCATCTTCAAGCTCCCACGAGGCTTCTTCTATCGTGTGATTCTTCCACAGGACTCTTACTAATGATATCTTCTTGCTGCGTAATTCCTGTTCTTTTCTATCCAAAATATGTATGGGAGCTTCTTCATATGATAGAGCATCACTGAGTTCCAATTCGGCGTAGCTGATAATATGGGAAGGATCTGGGACGTATTTCCTTAACATAGATACATGAAATACGCCATGAATCCTGAATAGAGATGGTGGTAAAGCTAGTCGATAGGCAACTGACCCAATCTTCTCAAGTACCTTAAATGGCCCAATGATCCTAGGGCTCAACTTACCCTTCTTCCCAAACCTCATGATTCCCTTCAATGGTGCTATTTTCATAAATACATGATCACTCACTTCAAACTCTAGTTTTCAGCGGCGAGTATCCGCATAGCTTTTCTGCCAACTCTGTGCTGCACTGATTCTATCTCGAATGAGTCAAACTTTATCGTACACCTACTGTACTATTTCTGGCCCCAAAACTCGCCTCTCCCCCAGTTCACTCCAATATAAAGGGGAACGACACCTCCTACCATAGAGTGCTTCATAAGGAGCCATGCCTATGCTAGTCTGGTAGCTGTTGTTGTAGGAAAATTCCACCAATGGCATATACTGAGTCCAGCTACCCCCAAAATCCAATATACATGCTCATAGCATATCCTTAAGTACCTAAATTGTTCTCTCTCTCTGACCATCTGACTGAGGATGGAAAGCGGTGCTAAATGCTAGTGGAGTCCTCAATGCCTCCTACAAGTTCCTCCAGAACCATAATGTAAAACGTGGATCACGGTCTGAGACTATGGATACTGACACTCCATGGGGTTGAACAATCTGCTGTATATAAATCAATGCTAATTTGTTCATAGGGTAGCTAACCTTAATGAGCAGAAAATGAGCTGTCTTTATCAGTTTATCAATAATTACCCAGATGGCATTTTGACCATGTGGTGCCGGTGGTAACCCAGAAACAAAATCCATGGATATGTGGTCTTACTTCCACTAGGAATAAAAAGTGGTTGCAATTGACTAGCCGACCTCTGGTACTCAGCCTTAACCTGCTGGCACGTGAAGCACTGCTGCACAAATTCTGCTATTTCCGTCTTCATGCCACACCACCAAAAATACTCCCGCAGATCCTTATACATTTTCATACTACTAGGATGAATAGTGTACAAGGATCTATGTGCTTCTGCTAGAATCATTCTCCTGATGCTGTCATCTGCAGGCACACATAGTTTGGTGCGAAATCTCAAAGCCTCATCGTCAGAAATGCTGAATTCCTCTCCCTGACCATCCTGTATTCTAGCTGTTACTTCTGCTAATTCTGGATCATTCTTCTGAACTGCTTTAATCCTTTCATATAATGTAGGCTGCACAACCAGACTGGCAATAAACACCTAAGGATCATTTTATACTAACTCCACACCGAGCCTATCCAAGTCCATCAAAATTGGGTGCTGAATCACGACTGCTGCTAACTGTGTTGTATCTTCTGATTTACGGTTCAGTGCATCAGCCACCACATTTGCTTTACAAGGGTGGTAACTGATGGTGCAGTCGTAATATTTGATGAGTTCTAACCACCTCCTTTGCTGCATATTCAATTCTTTCTGTATAAAGAAATACTTTAAACTCTTATGATCAAAAAATATCTTACACCTCTCACTATATAGATAATGTCTCCAAGTCTTTAGTGCATGGACCACTGTGGCCAATTCCATATTGTGAGTAGGGTAGTTCTTTTCATATTCTTTCAATTGAATGGACGTATACGCTACCTCCTTACCATGCTGCATCAATACACAACCGAGTCTTTTCAAAGATGCATTTGTAAATCACATACCCATCACCTCCTGATGGAATCGTCAGTACTGGTGCAGTGACGAGTCGCTGCTTTAATTCCTGAAAACTCAGCTCACATTCTTTATCCCATACAAATCTAACATTTTTCTTGGTCAAACGTGTGAGAGGTCCTGACAAAGCTGAAAACCCCTCAACAAACCGACGACAATAACCTGCTAGTTCCAAGAAACTTCTGACTTTTTGCACATTTTTCGGCCTGACCCAATTCACCACCACATCAATCTTATTGGGATCCACTGAGATACCCTTTCCTGAGATCACATGGCCCAAAAATGCCACCTTCTCAAGCCAGAACTCACACTTTCTAAAATTGGCATAGAGCTTTTCCTTTTAGAGAGCTTGCAGTACCTGTCTCCAATGCACCTCATGATCCTCAAGAATCCTTGAGTAAACCAGTATGTCATCAATAAAAACCACTACAAACTGATTTAGATACTGGTGAAAAACTTTATTCATCAGATCCATGGACACTGCTGGGGCGTTCGTCAAACAAATGGCATAACGAGGAATTCGTAGTGCCCATACCTGGTCCTGAAAGCTATCTTTGTAACGTCCTCTACTTTCACCCTCACTTGATGATAACCTGATCTGATATCAATCTTGGAATACGCTCGGGTACCCTAGAGCTAATCAAATAGATCGTCTAAACGGGGTAGAGGATACTTATTCTTAATAGTAACTTTGTTTATCTCCCTGTAATCAATACACATCCTCACAGTCCCGTCCTTCTTCTTTACGAACAACATTGGAGCTCCCTACGACGATACACTGGGTCGTATAGATCCCTTATCCAGCAAATCTTGCAACTGATTCTTCAATTCTCCTAATTCAGCTAAAACCATATGATAAGGAACCTTAGAAATCGGTGCCGTCCTTGGAGGTAAATCTATGGGAAAATCCATCTCGCGTTTGGGAGGCAACCTAGGTAGCTCCTCTAGAAAAACATTTGGAAATTCTGGCATGATTGGTGTATTGTCACACTTAGATTCATTTTTTGTCACTTCTTTTACAAAAGCTACAAACCCTTGACTTCCATCTAGGAGCAATCTGCTCGTCTGCATAGCGGATACCAACAGCGACGGTGCACATACACGTGAACTAGTAAATCTAAATTCTTTCTCACCAGGGGGTCTGAAAATTACTTCTTTATGATGACAATCAATACTGGAATAATTAATTGCTAGCCAATTCATACCCAGTATTACATCAAACCCGCACATCTCTAACACGATCAGGTCAGCTGGTAACACTCTCCCTTGAATTTCTATAGGATAGCCTCTGAGTACCCTTTTACACCTCATCACTGACCCAGACGGTGTAGCTACTGACAGTTCTCTATCTAATAATTGAGTCTTATTTCCAGATAATTTAACATAGGATGTAGAAACAAATGAATGTGTAGCACTTGAATCAAATAAAACAATAATGGGATGTGATAAAACAGTAAATGTACTTGTCACCACATCCATAGCAGCCTCAGGATCACCCAACATCAATGCATAAACCTTCGCCGGGGCTACACTCCTCTGCTGACCTCCACAAGGCGCCTGATATCCTCCCCAATAAGGTCTGGGAGATAGAACCTAATCTGGAGATCCTGGGCATGCACATGCCATGTGGTCAGGTCACCCACACCGATAGCAAACATCTTTCACAACCCGACACTCTCCCAAATGCCGTCTCTCACATGTTTGACATACTAGGAAAGTCGGCATACCCTGATTCTCGCGAGGTCCTGTCGTCTGCCTCTGATCTCCCCTACCACAACCTCCTCTCCATGGACCCCTACTGGAGCCAGCCTGAAAACCCTGAGGCGCAGGCCTATTCCTTTGACTTTGGGCTGCTATACCTCGTTGTATACCACGCTCAATAATAGCAGCTCTGTCTACAACCTCTGCAAACGTCAGAATCCTGAAGCCAATCACCTGCTCAAACAAATTCTACCACAGACTCTCTTCAAATTTTCTTGCCTTTTTCTCTTCATCTGGTGCTAAATATGGGGCAAAATGTGACAACCCAATAAATTGAGCTGTGTATTAAGATACTGTCATCTGCCCCTGTACCAGGTGCATAAACTTTGCTGCCTTCATGCTCTGAACGATAGCAAGGAAATATCGCTCGAAGAATAACTCTTTGAATCAGTCCCACATCACCGACACTAGAATCAGCCTCTGCTCCTCAATCAAACGCGCTGATCTCCACTAGCGCTTCGCCTCCCCTGTCAGTTTAAATGCCACAAATATGACTTTCTGTTCATTTGTACATGGAAGCACAGCCAACATATCTTCGATATCCTGGACCCAATTTTCAGCTATAATTGGGTCATCTCCTTCAGCAAAAGATCAGGGCTTCATCCATATAAACTAATCGACCATGCAGCTATGCTCCCCTGAACTCCTGGCCATCTCAGTCATCACCTGCTGGGTAACGCTGCGTAGTACTGCATCCGATCACCACCACCTATGTTGGAAGATCCTGGCCTGTCTTCCCAGAGCATTCGTGCCACTGCTTCCTGGATTCATCCTGAAGACAAAAACACACTTTAAGAATCTTATCTCCTGCCCAGACCTAATCTATTTTATTCCACTTAAATCCCATATTCATAACTAACTACCTTCCCTGATCTTAATTCAGAATTCAGTTCTGCAACCTAGACACATGACCTGACAATAGTTTACTATTATTTTCTTGAAATCGTCACCCCAGGAAAGACACAGAAACCACCACGGTAATCCTGTACTCAGACAACAGAACATACCTCAAATCTTTTCCTATACTCTGGTATTGCTTCCGCTACACTCTAATGTCTACAGAACCTAACAACCTAGGCTCTGATACCAAACTGTAACGACCTGCTATACTTTATAAATATTTTAAAATTTTCCAATAATAAATACCATGAAATTCCATATCTCTGATACCTTCAGATATATATATATATATATATATATATATATATATATATATATATATATATAACGATCAACCTATGCAGCAGGAAGGTGTATCCATATAACCATAAACACATATATACACAATACTAGAGTGCTAAGATGTTCCCAAAATATGCATATACCACTATTCCTCAGAAAGAAACCCTCATCTGTTCCAGAGTTATACAAAATTAATCTCCAAAAAATACTCACTCTACTGACGGGGCAACACTAAAGCCCCTCTACCTGTGAGCCTGATCTGCTCGCTTACCTGGATCACTTGAAAAATGTTAAAGTAATAGGATGAGCCAATGCTCAATAAGACAAAATATGCTATTGCTAGTGTGTGGAAAATGAGTTACAATTCTATAAAATTCTGATTCTATATAATCATGTATAACTAAATCTGTAAATACAGTACAAATAATATAAATACCACCTTGTTCATGTTGCTTAACATAACTGTCTTTATAAGTTTTCTATTTATAATACTTCTAATATACATAAGTACATCCTCTGTTTCTGTAAACTGTATATACATATAAATACTGAAAAACTTCCCTATGGATAACTGTATGTCATGATTTAACCCCTCATGACAGGGTTGTGCGGCCCGTAGGCGGGATCTATCACTTGCTGGCCTACCAGGATAAACCACTATACTCCGTTAGTTAGATCGACCCTCCTCAACCCATATCTGATGGGGAGCTTGTCCACAACATAGGCACAATCGACTTATCTATTATGTATTATCTGAATAGGTGGTTACACTCTCTATTGTATATAGATACGGTACTATGCTCTGTGAACTGTATCTGTAATGGTCCATCAGGGTCTGATACTATATAATACGTTTCTATATACAACTATCTATTTTACCATGATTCTGTAATAATTGTATTAACAATGACGCTGTAATAAATTGTATCTATATTAACTGTGTTTCTGAAATTAACTGTAAATCTGTATGTCATGGTACTATAAAACTGTATAATCATGGTATACTATAAAGCATATTACCTGTCTGTATATTCTATAAAACATAATCCTGAAAATATTGTAAAACATGTTTTTGCGTAAATACTGTAAAACATGATTCTGTACTATTTCCATATTCTCATGCCACATGGTAATTTAAAACATATTAAACATAATTGATAAACTGTATAAATTCCTGCTATGAATAACAACCTGGTGAAAACATATAATTTATAATGAAATCATACTAAAGTTACCTAGCATAGCATATTTCCCTTACCTGTTTTCTACTAGAATCCCCTACTTTGGCGGGTCTTACACCTGTAGGGTTCTCCACTCAACACCCTGAAAACCATAAATCCCAGAACAAAATATCATTATTTCCTTGCGTACTACATTTCCTACAACTGTTGAAAATTCAAACTTTAACAAAAGGCCTTACCCTAAATCTGGGATGAAATCCAACTCCGTCCTACTGACGATCCGCTCCGGTAGACTTGGAGAGAACTTCCCCAAGAGCATTGTGGTGGCCTTAGATCGTCGATCCGGTGACTAACGGGACCGAAATCGAAGAAAAAGGGGAGAGGAACCGTAGAGAGAGGAGAGAGAGAGAGAGAGAGAGAGAGAGAGAGACAGAGAGTTTTTGTGAATTTTCCTGCGTAAAAACTAAGTTTAGCCCTATTTATACTGCGCAATTCGTAGACGAGCCATGTTATCTCGTTGACGAGTCCAAGAAGAAGGCTCGTTGACGAACACCATCTTCTCGTCGATGAAATTCAGAGCTTAAGAAACAACCTCTTAATATCTTCTCGTCGACGAAACATGTCCTTGTCGACGAGACCCTCTTGTACCCTTGTCGACGAATCCCCTGTGTTCGTCAAACACCATCTTCTCGTTGATGAAATTCAGAGCTTAAGAAAAACCTCTCAATATCTTCTCGGCGACAAAACATGTCCTCGTCGACGAGACCCTCTTGTACCCTCATCGACAAATCCCCTGTGTTCGTCGACAAGGCCATGAGAAAAATTCCTTGGGTTATTACAGAGGGGATATCGCTTAGAAAGGTGCTGCTCTAGCCTATTTGAAGCAGTGATCGCGTGAGGGGATATCGCTTGGAGAGGTAGGCTCTAGCCTACTGAAGGAGTGTGTAAAGGTTTTTGTTCCACCCAGAAGGAACAAGGTATAGTGAAATCCTTAGGTCGTTGACCTTAGGCGAGGACATAGGCTGGGGTAAGCCGAACCTCGTAAAAGCTGTGGTGTCACTCTCTATCCCTTACTCTTTTTAAAATTTCAGCAAAGATATAACCTGCGTGGATGTTGTAATTCTTTCAATCATAAACCAATGCGTACTGGAAATTAAGTAAACCCAAAGCCTAATTTTTTCTTGCACTTGTGAAAACCGAAAGAGAGTACGTTGGCTAATCAATCTTTTACGGAAACTGTAAGGAAGTACGTTGATTGGTTAACAACCCAAAACCTATTAGCTGAAGGTTTATTTAAATTCTGATCTTGAAAATGTGTTTGGATGGTATTTTAATATTCAATTCAAAAACCAACTACAAGACTTGCACATTCATATACAGGGCTGCTGAATATTGCAAATTAAAAATTGAGTTCTTGTGTTGTGGTTGTTTTGCTTGAACAGTTAATTAATTAGTTGTGCTTGTTGTGATTGTGGATTGATTAGAGGAAGTAAGAGTTGTGTGGATTGCCTAATCAATAAGAGCAAAAGAAGTCTGTAAAGAATTGTAAAATGTTTAGAACTTGTGAAAAGACTCTAAGAATAATTTTTAAATAACCCAATTCACCCCCCCTCTTGGGACTACACCTTAGGTTTTAATTGGTATCAGAGCCCAGTTATGGAAAAACCTAACAAGTAGTTATATAAAGATCAAAATGGCACAAATAGAAGTAGCTCCCTTTGATGAGGGTCAATCCTCAACTGGGCCACCCATTTTTTGTGGACTAAATTACACTCTTTGGAAGCGACTCCTTCAAACAATGGACTGAAAGGCATGGAATGTTGTTACAAATGGAAATATGATTCCTACTAAACTAGTTGATGGAAAAGAAGTACCTAAAAATGAAAAAAAAAACTAATCGAATCAGATTACAAAATGCTGCAAATTAACTCAAGTGCAATAAACACCCTATACTGTGCGCTTGATGCAAATGAATTCAATAGAGTAATGGCGTGCAAAACAGTTAAGGAAATTTGGGATAAATTAGAAGTAACCTGTGAAGGCATAGTAGATGTTAGAGACAGTAGAATTAATATGTTAACTAGTGAATAGAAAGCTTTTAGGATGAATTCCGATGAAACTATAACAAGCATGTACACTAGGTTCACACATATCATAAACTCACTAAGTTCCTTAGGAAAAACATATTCCTCCCATGAGATGATTCGCAAAATTCTAAATTCTAAGAGCACTTCCACCTATTTGGGAACCAAAAGCCACTACAATAACGGAAGGTAGGAACCTTAAAACCACCTCCTTAGATGAACTAATAGGTTCTCTACTCACATATGAAATGTCAATGAATGAACGGAATGGTAAAACCAAGGCTCAAGAATCTATAGCATTGAAAGCTTCAAAAGAAAACTCTTGTAGTGAAGAAGAGATGGATGAAGATGAACTAGCCTTCATATCTAAGAAACTTGCAAAAATTCTTAGAAGGAAAAACGAATTCAAAAGAAGAAACCAAAACTATGAATCAGATGAAGAAGAAATTAGCAAGAAGAAATCAAGAAATAAAATTCCTACATGTTATAATTGCAACAAAGTTGGACATATAAAATCGGAATGTCCACTACTTAAGAAGGATTCCAAAAACGAAAAGGCAATGAAAGCCACTACTTGGGATAATCTAAGTACAAGTAGTTCTGATGATGAATCAAGTGACAAAGAGGTTGCTTATATGGCATGGGATGACGACGAAGAACATTGTTCCTCATCCAAATCTGATAATGAATATAGCAGTGCTTTATCTAATAAATCCGATGATGAGAGTATGCCCTCTTATGAAGAACTTCAAAATGATTTATTCAAGGTTCATAAGATGTTAGTTAATGTGACTAAACGATACACATAATTGAAAAACAAGAATGAAGGAGTTATGCAAGAGTTAGAAGCTAAAGACCTCACTGAAAAGGAAAAAGATTTGAAAATCAAGAAATTAGAAAGAAAGAATGAAAAATTGATAAAATAAATAGAAGATCTAAGACTCCAAACTTCTATGGAAATTGAGAGAGACATATACTTAAAAAGTAAAATCAATAACTTGTCTCAAGAAATAGTGAAATCACAAGTAAATGTTGATGAAGAGAAAGATATAGAGATAAATGATCTCTAAAGACAAATTGAAGATAAAGAAAAGATCATTTACAATTTTACTAAGGGGAAAGAAAATTTTGATAAAATAATTGGATCACAAAGAATGTCCCTAAACAAAGAAGGCATAGGATTTAATGGAACTTAAAAAAAAAAAAAAAAAAAAAGAATCTCTACATGGGATACTTTACAAAAGCCTCAAAAAATTATGCTAGCACCTCTTCTAATGCCTATACTCACACTATATGCTACCTATGTAAGAAGAAGAGACATAAAATTTGAATGTCCATTAAAGAGAAAAGATGTGAAAATTAAACAAGTTTGGACAGTAAAAGAAACTTCTCTTGTTAAACCATCAATTCCCTAGAAAATATGGATACTAAGATAAAAGTCAAGTTCATAAATCAAGGACTCCATAGATGTTAGGTATTCCTTTTAGAAATTAGAAAAGAAACTTAACAACATCTTCTACAAGTATATTGAACCAGTTGATATGAAAAGATGAGTTTTAAGAAGCCTAATGATCATAAAAGAAAAAAAAATTATTGGTCTAAATCAATGAATGAATCGTACAAGGCTTAAGTTAGAAAACATCAAAGATTTGCAAAGAAAATTTTGGAGTTCATATGAAATCAAAAGAAAAGAAAATCTGAAGCAATTTTTTTTTAACAGAGGCCAGTCAGCCCACTGACCCTGAGGTCAGCCCACTGACTGAGGTAAATGTTCTTGAACCAGAGAGAAGTTAGCCAACTGACATTGAAGTCAGCCGACTGACTAACAGAGCAACCCTAGACTTATTTGTAGAACTCAAAGTTGTTAGTCAACTGACCTAGGGTTTGTCTCTTCGTGTGATCTAAGTTTGTTTTGGCGTGCACTTTGATGTGTTGTATGGTACAACACTTAGGTTGGTTGCTTTCCTTGTTACTTGAAAAATAGACTCATGCTTATGTGATATGCAATATGCCACATGTGTATGTTTTCAAAATTGGTATCTTTAAAGACAATGAAAATATTAATGATTTACGGCTCACTATATTTTTGAAAATCTGAGCTTAAAGATATTAAGTATGATTTAGAAACATGATTTTTAAAATACCTTGACCATGTATGCTTATAATGATGAAATATGAATGTCAAATATGAAAACATGCATGACTATTTGACTATCATAGCACACTATACATACTATATTGTATTATATTGAGAAGTGTGTGGTCATATGTTCTTTTGATTTTTACCCCTTTTGATTGATGTCAAAAGGGGGAGTAGTATTTAAGCAAAAAATTGAACATTGAGTATGATATTTAAGCATGATATTGAATTTTGAGCATGTTGAGATGTTGAGCATGATATTAAATTTTGAGCATGTTGAGCATGATATTGAAAAATGATATTTGAGCATGTTGAGCATGATATTGAAAAATTTGAGTATGAGATATGTATCAAAAGTTAAAGGGAGAAGTATATGATATTGTATGGTATCTATGATGAGCATGATGAACATGATATTGTATGTTATTGACATTGGTCTTGAAACTATAGATTGTTAAAATGATGCTTATTGAAAGGGGGAGTAGAATAATGCTAGTTGTAAGGAGGAGTCCTTTTAACGCTTACTTATATTTTTGCTCCTCATTTGTCATCATCAAAAAGGGGGAGATTGTTGGCCTAACTGGACTTTTCAATCTTATTTAAATGATAACAAAATGACGGATGCTTTAACAAGTGCTGTTGAGTGGTTTTATTTCAGGACTAGGTAAAAGGACACTCACGGTTGATCATGAAAGTAAGCTGAAGATCAATATCAATCTAGTGAAAGCTCCTCAAAATATTAAAGCAATGAAAGACAAATGAAGAGCTTAAAGGTCAAGCAAATCTTGAAGTCAAAAGTGAACCTCAAGAGGCTGCAAGACTTACTTATTAAGGAGACCATGCTTAGAAGGATATTTGTAAGTACTTTAAAGTCATTTCTATCTAGATATGTGAAGCTCCTTAAGATACAAAGACTTAGAGACCAACACTTGAAAAACTTTTGAAAAAGTTTTTGAAAAGTTCAAATTAAGTTTTTCAAGTAAATTATATTTTAAAGAAATAAAAAAATAGAAAATATTTGAAAAAGAGGTCTGCCCAACCGACTGACTCGTTGAACTAAAAATACCCAGCCGACTGATAGCACCTAGCCGACTGACCAGTTTTTGAACGTGGTTCAGTCAACCGACTGATAAGAAAACATTAGTAAGGTTAACTGTCCAGCTGACTGACTCAAATGAACTAAAAATGTCCAGCTGACTGATAGTACCCAGCCGACTGACTATTTTGAACGTGGTTCAATCAGCTGACTGACAATTTATCTAAATTAATTTTTGAAAGTCAGAATGGTGTCAATCGGCTGGACCGAATGACTAATGTAAAAATTGACCCAGTCGAGTGGGTCAGTCAACTGACTCTGCGGGGAATTTCAATTTTAAGCGTGCGAGAAATATTTCAAAATTAATTCTCCGAATTAATATTTTTTGAAAAATTACCTAAATGATCTATATTTAATGAGGCAACTTTTCTTCAAAAAGGTCTATAAATACCTCCCTTTTTCAATGAAAAAAGAAGAGAGAATACAAGCACACAAGCGGTATACACCGAAGCAAAAAACGATTTCTACCTAAAATTCTCCTAAAAGATCATTCTTGCTCACATCTTGCTGGGGGAAAACTCTATGAAGTTGCTAGATTGATAAACAAGGGTTTGGTTCTGAGTTGCATCTAGAATCCTTTTAAGAACCATTGGTGACTTCTAAACCTTAAGCTTCACATTGTCTATTTAGTTTTGGTTTTGAAGTACGATTTGAGATTTAACTTGTACACCTTGCTCTGTGGTTGAGAGTGTTTTTGTACGCAGAATTTATCTTGTACTTTTGTATATTGTGACGATTCCAGGATTGTTGGATTGTTGCCTAGGTGAGGGGATATCGCTTAGAGAGCTGTTGCTCTAACCTATTTAATGGAGTGACCGAGTGAGGGGATATCACTTGGAGAGGTGGGCTCTAGCCTACTGAAGGAGTGTGTAAAGGTTTTTGTTCCACTCGGAAGGAACAAGGTATAGGGAAATCCTTAGGTGGTTGACCTAAGGCGAGGACGTAGGTTGGGGTAAGCCGAACCTCGTAAAAGCTGTGGTATCACTCTCTTTCCCTTACTCTCTTTTAAATTTCAACAAAGATATAACCTGCGTGGATGTTGTAATTCTTTCAATCATAAACTAACGTGTATTGGAAATTAAGTAAACCCAAAGCCTAATTTATTCTTAGGCTTGCAGAAACCAAAAGGGAGTACGTTGGTTAATCAATATTTTGCGGAAACTGTAAGGAAGTATGATGATAGGTTAACAACCCAAAACCTATTAGCTGAAGGTTGATTTAAATTCTGATCTTGAAAAAGTGTTTGGATGGTATTTTAATATTCAATTCAAAAACCAACTACATGACTTGCACATTCATATACAGGGCTGCTGAATATTGCAAATTAAGAATTGAGTTCTTGTGTGGTGGTTGTTTTGCTTGAACAGTTAATTAATTAGTTGTGCTTGTTGTGATTGTGGATTGATTAGAGGAAGTAAGAGTTGTGTGGATTGCCTAATCAATAAGAACAAAAGAAGTCTGTAAAGAATTGTAAAAAGTTTAGAACTTGTGAAAAGACTCTAAGAATAATTTTTAAATAACCCAATTCACCCCCCTTTTGGGACTACACCTTAGGTTTCAAAGCTAAAAATTGGATTGGGGAGATTGAGAAGATACTGGATGTCCCGAACTGTACTGAAAAGTAGAAGGTGGCCTTTGCAACTTTTGAGTTGTCAGGCGAAGAAGAAAGATGGTGGAAGTCTGTGAGAATGCTTGAGGTGCTTTGACCCCTTCCAATGGCGATATCGTGGGCCCGTTTCAGAGAGTTGTTCTTTGGATGGTACTTCCACACCATGGTTCGGAATGCAAAAATTTAGGAGTTCATGAGTTTGGCACAAGGGTAGCTGACAGTTCAGCAGTACGCTGCCAGATTTCAGGAGCTCTCCTGATTCGCTCCATTCATGATCCTTGATGAGGCAATGAAGGCATGGAAATTTTAGAGGGGTCTGAGGAAGGAGATACAGAATCAGACGACCATCTGACAAATGCAAGACTTTACCACTTTGGTGGAAAAAGCCACCGTTGCAGAGGAGAGTCTGCAGGGGTACCTTGTGGTTCAGGCTTCGAATAAGAGGCTAGGGCCTTCTAGTTCTTCCTATGGTCTGAGGCAAGGAAACTAGAAGAAGAAGAACCGTAGTGGTGCTTCTCAGAATACCATGTTCACTACTGGTTGTTCTACATGTGGGAAGCCTAACGCAGGGCAGTGTTGGAAGGCCGAGGGAGCTTGCTTACGATGTGGAAAGATGGATCATCAAGTGAGGGATTGTAACTCGCCAAAGTACGGTGAAGCTCCACAACAACCTTTCAGAGGTGGTGCGCAGGCGCCACAAGGTGGACAGCAAGGGGGTAATGCCCAGGCTAGGGTGTACTCCTTGACTCCAGGGGGATGCTGAAAATGCTGGAGATGTGGTAATAGGTAATATTTACATGCTTTCCAAAAAAGTTGTTATACTATTCGACTCAGGGGAAACACATTCCTTTATCTCCTGAGGATTTGTTAAACTGTGTGGCATTAAGACTCAACAGTTAGATTATGAACTGGTGGTAACTACGCCATCAGGGTCGGTAGTCATATATAGTAGGGTAATTCGTGACTTTTAGTAGAAATTCAGGAGAGAGTACTACCAGTTAGTCTTATTGTGTTTGATATGCATGACTTCGATATCATTCTGGGTATGGACTAGTTGTTTGCCAATTATGCTAGTATCGATTGCCACATGAGAGAAGTGGTGTTTAGACCTCCGAGGAAGCAGGAATTCAGATTCTTAGGGTCATGTGTGTGCTCCACGCCACGGATCCTCTCAGCTTTTCAGGTTAGGAGATTAATTTTGAAGGGATGCTAAGGGTATCTAGCATTTGTGAAAGACAAGCCAGCAGGGGAACGTGAACTAGAAGAGATTCCTATTGTGTGCGAGTTCCCAGATGTGTTCCTAAAAGGCTTACTGGGATTACCTTCAGATCGTAAGGTGGAGTTTGGTATAAAGTTGGTTCCAGGTACAACGCCAATTTCGAAAGCTCTGTATCGTATGGCTCATGCTGAATTGAAAGAGTTAAAAGAACAGCTTCAAGAGCTGCTAGACGAGGGGTACATTCAACCGAGTGTTTCTCCTTGGGGAGCACCTGTGCTATTTGTGAAGAAGAAGGAAGGGTCGATGAGGATGTGCATCGAGTACAGGGAAATTAACAAGGTAATGATAAAGGACAAATACCCGTTACCCAGGATTGATGATCTGTTTGACCAACTATAGGGCACGTAGATCTTCTCCAAAATCGATCTATGATCTGGGTATCACCAGCTGAAGGTGAAGGTGTAGGATGTTCCAAAGACAGCCTTCTGAACGCGGTACGACCATTACGAATTTATGGTTATGTCTTTCAGTTTGACTAATGCACCTACAAAATTTATGGATCTGATGAACAGGGTCTTTCACAAATACTTAGACCAGTTCGTCGTGGTATTTATTGATGACATCCTTAGTGTATTCTAGGAGCACTGCAGAGCATGATGTTCATTTGAGGCTGGTACTACAAATGCTTAGGGAGAAGAAGTTATTTGCTAAATTGAAGAAATACGAGTTCTGGGTGGAACAAATTGCATTTCTAGGGAACATAGTGTCCAAAGAAGGAGTCTCAGTGGATCCAAGTAAGATAGAGGCATTAGTGAACTGGGCAAGACCGAGGAACATTTAGGAGGTCAGAAGCTTTCTGGGTCTTGCAGGTTACTACCGTCGGTTCATAGAGGGGTTCTCCAGATTATCGGGTCCTTTGAGGCGACTCACGAGGAAGAACGTGAAGTATGATTGGACCGACGAGTGTGAGCTTAGTTTTTAGGAGCTGAAACGGCGACTGGTTACTACTCCAATTCTTACCAATCCGTTTGGGGATGGTGGATTTGTTATCTATAGTGACACCTCTAAGAAAGGTCTCAGTTGTGTTCTAATGCAACAAGGAAGGGTGGTTGCTTATGCTTCTTGCCAACTTAAAGAGTATGAGAAGAACTACCCGATATGGAACTAGCTGCAGTAGTGCTTGCATTGAAAATCTGGAGCCATTACTTGTATGGTGAAAGGTGCGAGATTTTTATTGATTATAAAAGTCTGAAGTACATTTTCACCTAAAAGGAGCTGAACATGAGGCAGCGTAGATGGTTAGAATTGATAAAGGACTACGATTGTATCATTAGCTATCACCTGGGTAAAGCAAATGTGGTAGCTGATGCTCTGAGTCGGAAGTTTGTGGATACGTCGGTCTCTACAATGGAAGTTCAGCACCATATTTGTATGGACCTAGAAAGGTTGGGCTTAGAAGTAGTGGAAGGAAATCACCAGGCTGTTCTTGCTAGCTTGGTGATACAGCCGACCTTACAGGAGAAGATCCGAACAACTCAGAAAGAGGATCTAGAGCTTGTTGAGGTTATGGAAGGAGTTCGGAGTGAGTTAAAGCCGAATTTCAGTATCTCCGGTGATGGGGTTTTGAAATTTCATAGCTGGGTATGTGTACTAGATGACACCAGGATTAAACGGGTCATTCTGGAGGAGGCACACCATTTGCTCTACATTGTACGTCCTGATAGTACGAAGATGTACCGAAACCTGAGGGAATCTTTCTGGTGGTCGAGTATGAAAATAGAGATTGCTTGTTTTGTAGAGCAGTGCCTGACATGTCAGTAGGTCAAGATAGAGCACCAAAGGCTAGTAGGACCACTTCAGCCACATAACATTCCTAAGTGGAAGTGGGAGCACATCTCGATGGACTTTGTGACAGGATTACCTGCGACGGTGCAGGGTCAGAATGCTATATCGGTCATAGTTGATCGTCTGACAAAGACTGCACATTTCATTCCAATTAGAGTAAGCTATTCTTTGAATAGGTTGGCAGAATTGTATGTGCAGGAGATTGTACGACTCCATGGTGTCCTTATTTTTATTGTTTTGTACCAAGATCTACGTTTTACGTCTTGTTTCTGGAAGAGTCTACAGGATGCCTTGGGATAGCAACTCACATTTTGTACATCTTTTCACCTGCAGATAGATGGACAGTTTGAGAGGACTATTCGGATGCTAGATGTCATGTTGTGGGCTTGTGTATTAGATTTCAGTGATAGTTGAATATGGTATCTACTACTTGTTGAGTTTGCGTATAACAACAGTTACCAGGCCAACATAGAGATGGCACCTTAGGAGGCATTGTATGGTTGTCGGTGTCGATCTCTGTTGTACTGGGATCAGGTAGGTGAGCGACAGATACTGGGTCCGGAACTGATTCCGCAGGCCTCTGCAAACATTGAATTGATTAGGGAAAGAATCAGGACAGCTCAGAGTCGGCAAAAGAGTTATGCTGATACTCGTTGATGAGAGCTGGAGTTCGAGGTAGGTGATATGGTGTTTTTGAAGATCACTCCGATGAAAGGGGTGATCAGGTTGTGGAAGAAGGGGAAGCTAAGTCCTTGGTATATCGGGCCTTTTGAAATCCTAGAAAGGATAGGTTCGGTTGCTTATCGAGTGGCTTTACCTCCAGCACTATCGAGAGTCCATGACATGTTTCACGTCTTGGTGTTGAGGAAGTATGCGCCGGATAGCACTATCAAGAGTCCATGACATGTTTCACGTCTCGGTGCTAAGGAAGTATGTGTCAGATCCTTCGCACGTGCTGAGTTACGAACCTCTAGAGATTAGTGATGCTTTATCATATGAGGAGGTACCAGTACTGATATTAGATCGGAAACTTTAGCAGTTATGGACTAGGGAAATACCACTAGTGAATGTATTATGACGTAACCATGCAGTGGAGGAAGCTTCATGGGAGTTAGAGTTAGAGATACGCTAGAAGTACCTGCAGTTATTTTCTGATGGTATATAGTTATGTATATTAGTATAGGTGGTATGGTCTTCAGGAGAGTTTTGTGTGCGTGCGTGTGTAATCTTCCGAAGCATCGCATTGTAATCACGATATTCCTCTGCCATAAACGAGGGTAGATAATAAATTCGAGCAGGAGTTGCTTTGTGAGTGGCTGCCGACTCTTCTGTAGGTCTTCGACTTAAGGTAGAATATGCTTGGTATCGATTGGAGAATTTCGGGGACGAAATTCTTATAAGGAGTGGAGATTGTAATAACTCGACCCAAAAAATAAAATAAAATAAAATAAAAATAAATAAATAAAGAGTAATAAATAAATAAAGAGATATTTTTGAGGAGATATTTTGGAGAAGATATTTTGAGATATATATATATATATATCTTGGAGGAAATATTTATTTTGATTACTTAAAGGCTAAGTTAAGTTTTATTTTATAAACTCTCATTCTTTCTCTCTCTCTCTCTCTCTCTCTCTCTCTCTCTCTCTCTTTAGAACTCAAACCAACCCTCTCTCTCTCTCTAGGATTTCGCGCCATCTGTTACTGGAATCCACGATCTGTCGTGACCATGTGGATTAGGAGGAGAATCTCTACGTTTATTGTGGAATGGATCTTTGTTTGTGGAATTTTGGGATTTTCCCTAAAATCGAGGTAAGGGTCTGAATTCAGTTTTAGTTTTGTAGATCGGTAGTATAGGAAATTATATTGAAGTATTGTTCTTCGGTTTTTAGGTTTTGGTGACCCCGAGTCGTTGTTTTGGATCGATTTGTTCATGTTTTAGTTTATTTTAAAAAGTAAACCGGTAAAACTATAGTTTATACTATTATGTACGTTATGACTATTCGTTTGCAAAATTCTACCAGGTAAAAGTATCGGTTTAATTATTTTTACGATTTTGGTAAATTTATGGATTTTTGCATATGATCTCCAAACATTTTAAAAACTTACCTAGTTGCTTTAAACTACTAGTAGGAGATGCTTGAACCCTCATTTTTCATTTAAATGCCTTTTCAAACTGATTACTCCTTAAAGCAGTTTTTGATGAAACAAACGTGATATATGCTGATAAATGGACTTATAATGCACTGGTATATACAGTTATGAACTATAGGAACTAAGGTTCCATTATACTATATTAAATTGTGGAAAACAAGTGTCGATTAAATACCGAGCTATATATGTGAAAATGAGTAATCTGAGAGTACGTGTGCCGATTGATACCTCAGTTTGAAAGAAAGAAGGAATGCTTGTTTAGTTCATTAATGAGATTGTGAAAATACTGGAAATGCATAGGTTATTATGTTTTCATTGTAAATTGTATATGTGATAAATGGGACCATAGCTTGTTACTAAAGGAGTTGAAAGATACTTTAGATTAAAGGAGTTGAAAGATACTCCAGTTTCTAATGGCGCGGTTCCATTGCTAGTAAAGTACAGTGCAACCACACATGTGAATCAGTGTGGGTACAGAGATAGTCGGCTTACAGGTGTATTGGGACCACTGGTGAAATAATGGACCAGGTCGAGCAGTCGAACTATATAGTAGATGCTTGACAATGCTTGCACAAATAGGACATGTTAGACTTATCAGTGCACAACTCATGCCATGGGGTAAATAGGCATATTATGACATTTCAAAGCTGGTTGTTGTTCTAAATATTCATATACATGATTTAAAAACTAAAATGGGCAAAGTCACAGGGTTGAGTATCGTGTGGAGGGATCGTACAGTGTATGGGCCTATACCCTACCCAAACCTTGAGAACTCTCGCTTGTAACGATGTTGAATTATATTTGTATATCTCCTATGGTGCAGTAATATGAATGTGGAATTGTGCAATTGTTTTAACTTGAATAAACTCATGTAATCACTTGCTGTTGTAATATCTTCCACTTTACTATGAAGTGTCTCTCCCCAATCTTACAACCTCTGTTTCAGGTCCTTTAGGGCATTGATCCTAGTCTTCTAGTGAGACTTTGGAGCTTAGAATCTAATTGATAGGAGTAAGTTTTTGTACTAGTACTGGGTTGTTAGCCTGGTTAGTTTCTTTTGGGGATGTAATACAGTTTATGTTTTAAGTATGGATCCTATGTATTAAAGATATAGCTAGAACTCTGGTATATGTTTAATAGAATCCTTATGGATGTTTATGTTTTTACACAACATTTGAATTACAGTTATGTATGAGATACACCCGTGTGTCCTTGTTTAGGATGGGTTGTTTATGTACGTTTATCAGGTATAGATATTCTATATGTGTGGTAGCAATATGGGTCCGTATAAAGGCCTGGGTCGTTACAAAGGTTGTTATGATTTACTCACCTAAAACTCAATTCAGTGCAATGGACAATATATGCTATGCTTTATATATTCAACCTTAAGCATACATAAATTATTTATAATTATTCAATTAAGGTAAACACCTTTGTCCATGAGAAGTGGATTTTCTAGGGCATTCTATCTTTTCCCTTGAGCTATATCCAATACTTTCATGTATTAACCAATCACAATGATATACAAGTTAAAAGATCATATTGGATATATCCTTTGAATTTCTCATATTGGCTTGATTCTCTGAAGTCCTTAATAATGTAAATGCATATACTAGGATTTGATATCATAACTGCTATCCACTATCAGGGCATTGATATCCCTTTTCATTTAGGTATGATTGAATCTACTTAACCCTAAATGGATGACTTAATCCTAAGATATAAAGAAGAGCTTATTTTAAAGGATTAGGTTATTTTTTTGGTACCCATTCTTCATTGGGTCTTAAGGGTTTAGTACTAGATAATTCTTTGATTCTCCAAACCTATTTGGTTTTTCACATATTTTCTCTTAAGTAGACAATCAAATTTAATGTGACCCTTCTTTTTACATAGGAAGCACATAGTGTGAGTATAAGCATTTGACAAAGTGTTAGCATAGAATTTTGATTATTTTGCAAAGTATCCCATATAGTGATTTTTCTTTTTCTTGTTCTCTTTACCATTGAATTTGATGCCTTCTTTGTCTAAGGTCATCTTTTGTGAACCAAATAGCTTATCAAGGTTCTCTTTACCATTTGTAAATTTTTGGATGGTCGTAGCATAGTCTTTGACCTTATTTTCTAAGTTTGTTATTTTCAGAACCTTTTCAATAGTAGTTTGAGATCTTAAATCTTTCACTAAGGTATCATTATCATTTTTCAATGACATGTATTGTTTAGTCATCTTGACTAGAATCCAATGATCCTTGAATAGTTCTCTTTGTAGTTTTTCATAAGATGACATACTTTCATCATTGGATCCATCATATGAATCATCACAAGATTCATTACAAGAACCATTAAATGAGTTTTATGAGGAACTTTGTACTTCATCATCTTCTCATGCCATAAGACAAACATTAGCAACCTCTTGGTCACTTGATTAACTTCCTAAACTACTGGAACTTAAATTGTCCTAAGTAGTGGCCTTCATTGCCTTTTTTTCCCCTTCTTCTTAGAATCCATTTTGAGTAAAGGACACTCTGGTTTATAATGTCCAACCTCCTTGCAGTTGTAGCAAGTAGGTGGTTCTACTTTAGATTCTCTTCTTCTTGACTCTCCTTTATCCATCTTGGAATCTCGAATTTTTCTTGTAAATTTATTATTCATTTTAAGGAACTTTCTGAGTCTCTTGGTTATGAAGGCTATGTCATTTACATCTATCTCCTCTTCATCTTTATCACTAGAGATTTCCTTAAAAGCTTTAAAGGTGATGGATTTCTTGGCTTTAGGGTTTTCACTAGCTTTTTCGTTTATAGCCATCTCATATATGAGAAGTCACCCTATAAGCTCGTCTAGAGTCATTGACTTCAAATTCTTATCTTCAGCTATGGTTGTAGCCTTAGGTTCCCAAATAGATGGGAGACCTCTAAGAATTTCCCTTATCATCTCATAAGTAGGGTAATTCATTCCTAGAGCATTCAAGGAGTTTATAATATGAGTGGACCTGGTATACATACTAGATATAGATTCTTTTGGGTTCATTCTAAAAGCTTTACACTCACTAGTGAGCATGTCTATTCTACTATCCCTAACGTCTACGGTTCCCTCATAGGTTATTTCTAGCTTCTCCCAGATTTCCTTGGTACTCTTGCAGCCTATTATTCTATTGAATTCATTTGCGTCTAATGCACAATATAGGGCATTCATTGCACTAGAGTTGATTTGCATTTGTTTTCTATCTATCTTATTCATTTCACTTTCATCTTTAGGAACTTCCTTATTTTCAATGAGTTTAGTAGGAATGTAATTTCCTTGGACTACAACTCTCTAAACCCTCCAATCCATGGTTTGTAAAAATATTCTCATCCTTTGTTTCCAAAAGGTATAGTTCACACCACAAAATATTGAGGGCCTACTGAGAATTGTCCTTCACCAAATGGGGACACACCTAGGTTTGCCATTTTGATCTTTGTGCAACTACCTATTAAGATTTATTGCAACCTATGCTATGATACCAATTGTAAGTTAAGGTGTAATCCCAAAAGGTGGGTGAATTGGGTATTTTAAATTTAATGTGCGGAAGATTGATTAATTTTAAAACTTATTTTGACACGTGCTCTAAATATTTTAACTACCATGGAAATATTTTCTACAAATGACTATACCAATTTTGATATTCCTAAATATGAAACTAAATCACAATATTTACAATATTTTCAGCAGAATAATATTCATAACACTATGTTCAGCCACACAAAAGTTGATGCTAGAATTTGAGTAATTAATGAATAAATACAAACAATTCCAACAGATTAAATTTATTTTAAATCCGTAGCTATAATAGAGTCTGATTAGTGTAGTACTCAAATCATTCATGGCATTCGCAATCTTAAAGTGAAAACATACATAACATTTATAGAAGATATATCTCAAAATAAATATGAGTGAAAAGTAAAGAGATAAGGAAAAGAATGATACCGGTGTTTTTACAAGGTTCGGCAACATACCTACGTCCTTGCCTCAAGCAACTCGCTATGAGGATTTCACTATACTCTTTGTTCAATAGGTGGAGCACCTCTCTCCTTTCACTAGGTGGAGCACCTCTCTCCGTTCAATAGGTGGAGCACCACTCTCCTTTCAATAGGTGGAGAACCTCTCTTCTTTCACTAGGTGGAGCACCTCTCAAACAAGAACAGCCTTCTTTCTTGTCAACTATTCACACCCGAACCGTCAGTTCACAAATGGAACAATAACATATTTTGTACAAGAAGAAAACTCTATCTAAGAGCATATTTGTACACAATAAAATCTAATGTACTCTCACAAAGGTATTGCTATGAAGCTCATAGATATTTGCTAGGTTTTCTAGGTTTTTGAAAACTTAGAATTTGAAAGAATGAACTAGAAAATAATTTCAGCAAGGGAACGATGCACAATAGATTTTTCAAAGTAAAATCAATGTAATCTCTTGCCTTAACACGATTATGGTTAGGTATAAATAGCTAGGTTTGAATTATGACCGTTTGTGCAAGTTTTGGTAACATTTCATTCAAAAATCAGAAATATTTCAGGTAGTTTACGAGACTTATCATGCGCTTTAGTCGACTGAACCTGAGGTTCGGTCGCCCGAACTCCTTGGGAAAATTCAGCTACGATTTTCCTGAACACCTTTTAGTATTTTGAGCATAACATTTTCCAAAGAATTCCAAAAAGTGTGATCTAGGTATCAATAGAAAGTTAAGAAAAAATCCCACAACTTGCATTGTTGAAGACTTTTGAATATGAAAAGGTATAAATAGAGAAAATCGCACATCAAGACGGCTGATGAAAGAAATAAGAGAATTTGGAGAATCTTATTTTGGGTTTGTTGGCCTTAACATCTTATTTTGATTGTAACAAACAAGAGAAACTTAACATATTTGTTGAGTAGTGATATTTCAAGACTCACAAGGATCAAGCATGAAAATGCAAGCTTATACTTCAAAGAAGGATGATCATAGGAAGCTTAAAGCATGAATTTCAAGATGATATTTTAGAGCTTGAAGAATATAAGAGAAAGCTTAAAAGTATATCAAAACTTGAAGAAAAGAAAGCAAAGAAAAAGAAAGCTCAAAGAAAAGACAAGCATGAAGATTCAAGCGCTAAGAATGATCAAAGTCTCAGAAGTCTTTATGTAAATGCTTCATATTTTAAATATCTTTTTGAAATATTGTTGAAGCTTTTTAGGGTTGAATATGGACCTAGAGACCAGATTTTTAAAACCCTGGAAAATGTGTTTGACAAAGTTATATTTAAATCTTTCAAATAACAAAAGGGTTTAAAAATGAAAAATGAAAGATTTTTAGAAAATTGACTAGTCAGTCGACTGACCTGAAAACACTGGGATTGGCCAGCCAACTGACAAAACACCAGAATGGATAAACTGCACTGCCGATTGACAGTTTGAAGTAGAAATAGTTAGCCGACTGACAAGCCTAACCGACTGACATTTTTGAATTGTGTCCAGTTAGCTAACTGACATTTATTTGGGTTAAATTCTGAACAGATAGAAAGGTGTCAACTGCCTGTTTATCCGACTGACCCTATGAAAATTGCTTACCCAGTCGTCTGTCCAGCCAACTGACTTTACAGGAATTTGAATTTTTAAACTTAACGGGAAATTTCTAAAAATAAGTTTTTCAAATATGAATGTTATAAAAACTTGGTGGACACTCCAAGTAACTCTAGGAACAAGGAAACTAATCCTAAAAACTCTATATATACTACCTTAATCCCAAGAAATTAATAACCAAGCAATTATACAGCAAACTTGCATTCAATCTCTCAATCTCTCTCAAAGTTCTCTATTACTCATACTTCTGCTGGGGGAAATCATCTGAATTGCTGCTGAAACATCAACCTAAGGTTCTCATATTGAGTTTTTCTCAATCATAAAAGAACCTTTGGTGATCTCTATACTTGAACTTCAATTCTATTTCATTTTTGATATTTAAATTGTTGAAGTACATAGTGCTGAAGTTGTACTAATCTACTCTGTTTTGAGAGTGTTCTTGTACACAACTACTCTTTTGTATTCTTGCAGTGCTTTTGGACGATTCAAGGTGTTTGAATCGTTTGCTAAGCGTGGGGATATCACTTAGAGAGGCGGGCTCTAGCCTAATTGAAGGAGTGACGGAATGAGGGGATATCACTTGAAGAGGTGGACTCTAGCCTACTAAAGGAGTGTGTAAACGGTGTTGTTCAGCCAGGAAAAGGAACTTATTTAGTGGAATCCTTTGGTGGTTTTCCAAAGGCGAGGACGTAAGCTAGGGACAAGCTGAATCTCGTAAAAATTGTGGTCTCTCTCTCTCTCTCTCTCTCTCTCTCTCTCTCTCTTTCCCCTTCTCTTTATTTTCCGCACATATAAATTGGGTGGATGACTTAATTTCTTAATCATATATACTATGTAAATTTGGAAATTAAGTAAACTTAAAGTCTAATTTTGATTTGGGTTTCGGAAACCGAAAGGTAGTACGTTGGTTAACCCATACTTTGTAGAAACCATAAGGGAGTATGTTAATTGGTTAACACCCAAAGATAAATTAACTAAGAGTTTATTTGAATTTTGAATTTGGGGAAGAGTGTGAATGTTTTTTTGAAAATAATTTTGAGAAAGCAAATTCATTACCAAAGGGCTTGAATCAAACTTTCATATTTATAGGGCTGCAAACAAACAAAAGCTGAATATTATATCTTTGTTTGGATATTGTGGTTGATTGGAAAATTGATTGGCTTGGTTGATTGATTGGTTACTTGATTGTTTAAATACTTGTGTTGTGGATGTGGATTGAATTTTGTTTTAAGTATTCATTGTGTATTTGATAACTCAACAAGAAGTCAAGAATTCGTTAAAAAGAATTAAAAAGGGTTTAATAATTCTTGAAAAGAATTAAAAGAAATATTTTAAATCCAATTCACCCCCTATTGAGGCTACACCTTAGTTTTCAAGGTTTTTCATTCCAAAAATGATTTAAGCCTTTTGAAATAACTTTTGACCTTGTAAAAATATTTTACAAGATATTTAAAATTGCCAAAGGTCCATCTAAGTTCCCTAAGAGCTTCATAAAAAGATACTAATATGAGAAGTACTTACATAAGACCTATTGTACAGTACACATGGAACACTATCTAGGTCTTCATGTCTTTAAACTTGATCTTCATTCAAGCTTTGCTTCAATAGCCATTCTTGATTTGCTTGTCTTCTTTATGGCTTTCTATTAGTCATCTTTTATTGTGCTTTTTGAATTGAAATACCTGTAAACAACTTGCTAGAACAATAAGATGCCTTGGTTTGTCATTATCAAAACAAGATTAGGCCTTGTTAAATCAACTGATGAGTCCCTAAAATGCATTATTTTAGGCCCTCATTTACCTTTATTTATCCTCATTTATCTTGTATGTAACCCTTTGTTAACATAGTTTGGAGTTATGCAAGGTTTGTTTATGTTTCAGGAAATACAGGTTAAAACCAAGGAGTTAGGCATCATGAGAAGCCAAGGGAGTATTTTGAATACTTAGAGCTCAAATCCAATGTTTAGCCAAGCTTCTGAAGCCTCAACACACATCAAAGGTGAGAAGAATCTATTCAGCCATGTGGTGCAACCAGCAACACGAGGGGCAATCAAGTCACCGGCTGAAAACTCCAAGGTTCAGATTATAAAAGATTTGCTGCAAGATTCAACTAAGAGTTCGAGCAAGTGACCCAACAGGGTGACCAAGTCGAGTGACCTGAAGATTGCTGAGCTTGAGATACTGAGAATCTTGACCAAGTACTTGACTAGGGAGACTTTGAAGGGTGACCAAGTTGAGTTCTGGAGCTGAACTGAAGGATGAGATACTACAAGTCTCGACAGCAGCTCGACTAGCAAGATCCTGTGGTGTGACTTAGTCGAAGAGACTGAAGATTCAAATTCCTAATTTCCCACGAGTCTCGCCCAAGGCATGACCAAGGGAATGCATGGGTGCGACTTGGTTGACAGTAATGATCTTCTGCGCGAGATTTTGACTGAACTTTCCTATTTCAAAATTTAAATCTTGTAAACCCTAATGGGTATAAATAATAGCTACGAACATGTTCTCTGGGTTCCTCTTTAGCCGATTTTGTGTTAGTGATGGACCTAAAACGCCATTGAGAGCCAAACTAGATTAGATTTACTACTTTCAATTAACATTCATGTTCTGGTTCTCTATTGTATGAGTGATCATTAGTGATAGACGATTTGGTTGCAATACGAAACCATCTTTACTGCTTTCATCTTTTTATTTTTTGATTTAATTTCTTTCCTTTACTGCATTCCTTTACCGCTTTCCTTTACTGCTTTGGTTGTGAAGAAGTCTTAGAGATGGGATAACACTATGACCGATTTAGTTAGATATATGTAGTAGGCTACAGATACTAAAGAGGTTTTTCATGGTTGCTGAGATAGGGTATACTCTGACTCCCGATCGTGCTCCGAACGATTGGTGTGAGGCATTGTGTATTCCCAAAAAGGGGGAGGGGGTTGAATTGGAAATTTTAAAATTCCTAGGTTAAATTCAAGTCACAAACAGTATTTCGCAATCTAGGGTCTTTCTAAGAAGTTACCAATTCCACGGATATTCAAAGCATGTATGTAAAACAATCAAGACAGTAAAAAATTAAACTTACATGTACAAAAATTAAAGTGTGGAAAATAAAGGGTAGACATAATATTTGATACCGAAGTTCGACTAATCTTGCCTATGTCCCCGCCTCAAGCTAACCAGTAAGAGGATTCCACTTTTTGCTCACTAAACCAGGCAGAGCGATGCCACTTACTGTAAAAATCCAAAAAATTAAAATAATTAAAATAATCAGAAAAAAATAAAAAAATAAAAAAAATAAAATAATAAATAAAAAAATTTAAAATTAATTAAATTAAAGAATTAACTAAATTAAGTAATTAATTAAATAATGATAATCATTAATTAAATTATATAACATAAAATATTAATATAACATAATATATGATTATAATATTATATATATATATATATATATATATATATATATATATATATATATATATATGTAACTAAAGAAAGAAGAAGAAGAAGAAGAAGAAGAAGAAGAAATACAAAGGCATGCAACCCCCCCCCTCTAAAATTTTTATTTTTCCTGTGCCAACCACCTCCGTCTCCGTCTCTCTCCTTCTCTCAATTTCTTGACATGTTTGCGGCGGATCGGGAAACAGAAGGTGTCGTTGGATTCTTGGTTCCACTGCCAACATTTCTACTAGGGCGGATTTTTCATAGGAACGGCTTAGGCACTACTCTTGGGGAAAGATAATTTTTCCCCATTTTTCTAATTTCGTTGTTAATATGCGGTTAAATTGACGATCAGACACCACCACGGGGTCCTAGTCGTCGTTGTCGTCATTTTGGTGTAGGTAAACTTTCTATTAGGGTTTTTCAGGCCCCACTCCAAAGCGAGAGTGAGATTTGGGAAATTTGGAAAATTAGTTAAATTTGCAGGTATAACTGTTAATTTGAGAATTTTGGCCCTAGGAAATATTTAAATAGTATTTTATTCAGAAAAAATTTATTGGAACTAGGAATTTAATTTCAGAGTCCGGGTGAGCGCCGCAGGCATCTTTTCGAGGTCCTTGTTGGCGTAGTGCAAGAAATCAGGTAAGGGAAAAAATATATATTAAATCAGAATTTTTATGAATTTAGTGAAAAATAAATTGTGTTATATATACGTGTATATGTTTTGGTATGGGTCTAAAATGCCAACTATTTAAATTATATTTTTCCGAGTTTAGGGTTGTTTATTAGATATGTATATGCGAAAATGAATTGATGAAAGTGGAAAATATTTTTAGGATAATTATGTAAGAAATGAAAGGTATTTTCAGTATATAAACATTAAATGTTGGTTGGCTTATTTTACAGGCATTGTATGAATTTTATTGCTAAATTGTGTGCATGAGTAAATGTAAATTTTGTGCAAATATATGTTAAATGTATGAGATGCAGGTTAAGTAAGTAATGCATTGTGAATAAAACATGATATGGACTATGTAGCTTGTCTATGTTAATGCAACCATGTAAACAACTAAAATATGCTGGGTAAACAGCTGAAAAATGCTGGGTAAAACAGCCGAAAGATGCTGGGTAAAACAACTAAAGATGCTGGGTAAATGTGTAACAACTGAAAAATGTTGGGTAAAACAGCTGAAAGATACTGGGTAAATATATGACAGCGAAAAAATGTTGGGTAAATGTATGACAGCTGAAAAATGCTAGGTAAAACAGTTGAAAGATGCTGGGTATGAAATGAAATGAAAAGGGAAATGAATGAAATGGAAATGAAATTTGAAATGTGAACAATGTAAAATGGGAAAGAGTCACTTAAAGTGAAATGCAATGCAATGTTAAGCTATGAATATAAACGGATGTGTATGATTGAATAATGATAGAAATAATGATGTATTATGATATTAGAAGTATTTATGTACGTAAAACATGTTACGTTTGGGCGGGGCATACTCTTCTCCTAAGGGCTTGCTGAGTAAGGCGAGCGCACTAGTAGCTACAGATGTGGCAGTAGCCGCATAACGTACTAGGACAGAGGGAACCTACTTGTATGGGCGGGTAGATTTCCCTATCCTTAGGGCCTTCGCCGATAAAATTTTGTATGAACTGTGTGAGTACGAGATCAATTTATCACTTGAGAGCTTATTGAGCAAGGTGAGTACCTTGGTATGCTTTAACTGCGACCTTTGGGTTGCCTAAATATCAGAGCAGAGGGGTGCTACTTGTATGGGCGGGTAATCACCCCTATCCTCGGGTAATCTTGTTGGTTAAACATTTGCATGTGTTTGATTAGGTTCAGGGAATGATTTCAGAAATTATGTTAACAATTTTCAAATGTTAAATAATATGTCATATATAAACTCATGTTGGCCACACACTATTTTAATATATTGTTTCTTCCCTTATTGAGATGTGTCTCACCCGAATATAAATGTTTTTTTTTTTTTCAGGACCTTCTCGAGATCGAGCTTAGAGAGCTCGAGATTTTATAGTACTTTTGGAGAAAAAAGGGTATAGTTTTGATAATATTTTGGCATGTAGATATCTTATGTTTTATGTTTTATGTTTTAAGTCTTTTGAATAATGGATGGTTGTGAAACATATTGGTATTTGTGAGTACTGGAGGTGTAGACTATGTTTTGGAGATATGTATTTATGTGAATATAGGTGGATGTATGATGTATGTTAGAATGTAGATGGATGTAGAAAACTCTGGTATTGTATTTGTTGAAAGATTTTAGTTATGTTTTTCGCTGCATAAATGATATTAGAATGTGGATTATTAGGTAAATGAATTGATTTGTAGCACTTTGGGCCCACTTAGGGGGTCAGGGTGTTACACTTACACTGTAGAGACCTAGTGAATTATAACAATTAAATAATAAAAGAAAGGAGATGAAAAGGAAATTTTTAAGGGGGCGTCACAGAAGAATCTCGTTGACGAATGCAAAGAGTTCGTCGATGAAGCGACTTATTGAGATCGTCGACAGGGACACGTATCTCGTCAACGAGGAATTATCGAGAGGGGCTACTTCAGGGCTCGAAATTCATCAATGATGAATAAGTGTTCATCGATGAACTCTTTACTTGGCCTCGTCGATGAAGTGACATGTCTCGTCGATGAAGGCAGGTGTATAAATAGCTCAAACTCAAATTTTCAGCGAGTAAACAACATTAAAATCCCTTCTCCCTCTCTCATTTCGGTCTCCCCACCTTTTCTCTAGGATTTTGGGCTGGATCTTCGCCAGTTCGACGATCCAAAGCTACCACGTCACTCCTGGGAAGATTCTCTGCACATCTGCTGGAGTGATTTGTTGGTTAGGCTAACTTGGGAGCCATTCCAAAATTTGGGTAAGTTAGTTAATTTTAGTTTTATTAGGTTTTTGGTGTTTCTAGACTGAGAAGAATATGTTAGGGAAGATAATACTAAAGTTTTGTTAGGAAAATATCAATTTTAGGGTGTTGAGCTGGGGACCACACAGGTATAATTTTGGAGTAATTTGTAGGCTTTTTCATAAGTTAGCTAAGGGGATAAACTAAGTCAACTTTCTTATGAAAATATATTTATTATTTTACAACATTTAATTTCAGGAAAATATGTATATTGTAGAATTATGTTGGAAATAATGTTGTTGATGGGAAATAATGTTGTTGATGAGAAATATGATTTTCATGTATAATATCATAAATATGATTTTAGAACAGATTTTATGTTCTAAATATTACTATTTTTTTGTGGCATGAGTAAAATTTACCATGGAAATTATGATGCTGAATTATTATGCTTTCCCAGAATATTCATGTATTACTAGTTTTCAGGAAAAAGTCTATCACAGTACAAGAACTACATTTTAAATATTATGTTAAATAGTACAGAGATTATATGATATACCGGCGTAAGTGTCGAGGGTTTTATATGATATGCTAAGCCGGTGTAAAGGCCATGATTTACAAGATACAAAATGCCGGCGTAAGGGCCGTGAATTTTATATGATATGTTATGCAAAGTTTTATGAAAATGTTAATATGATAGATATTATTATGAAATAGTCATGTATCATTATTTAGAAATATACTATATCTTATCAGAACCCGTATGACTTTGTTTAGGCTTTCACGAAGCACGGTACCATAGCTATATGATCACAATCATGTATATGTTAGTGCTACCACTTGTCGTAAGGGGCAGCGGGAGATTGGCAGTCGATGTGGTTTTATGGTAGGGCAGATGTCCCTTTGGTGTCCGGACCAGGAGGGGCAGACCCATCGTACTTACAGACTTATGTTGATCTTGCATGGTCAGCCAACCATTGCTAGGTCCCGCCTTCGGGCCACACAACCTAGTCATGTGGGGCTAAGACATGACACCAACCAACTATCCATCTAGGGTGTTATTTCATGTACAATTATATGAGATGATTTTTATGTATAAAAATTCAGTATGTTATACCATGTTATGATAAACTATGTTTTTCCTGGATATGATACAGACAATTTTATCAAATATGATTTATGTATTGTTATATGTATAACACGAAAATACTCATGCTGCCACACTAATATTAGTTTATTTCCCTTACTGAAAGGTGTCTCACCCTAGTTATATAAACATTTCAGGAGCCCCAGATAGAAGAGCGGATAGAGCTCCATAGCATTAGAGTTCGAATGTTCTACCCTGTCTGAAGGGTAAGTCATTTTTCTAGGGTCTAACGGATTTATGGGTGGTGACCATAGGGGACTTTTTGGATATTTTGGGATGTGTGTATGTATATGACAGTTGTAGTAAAACTCTGGTATTGTGTTGGATGGATGATTTGATATGTATATGATCTTATGTTTCCCACTGCTTAGGTATCAGTGTTGTATTTCAGGTATATCCCTGGTACCCATGGTTCCAGTTTGATTATGTTTTATCATGATCATTATGTTTTAAAAAAATTGTTATGGTAAAATAGGCAGGTCGTTACATTCTGGTATTAGAGCCTAGGTTGCTAGGTTATGTAGACTTTAGAATGTAGTGGAAACGATACTAGAGTTATAAAAGAATTTAAGGTTTTGTTCTACAGCCTAGAGGCAGGACTTCCATGGTGGTTTCTGTTTTTTTTCTGGGGTGATGATTTGAGGAAAGCCATGACAAACTACTGTCGGGTTGTGTTTCTATAGTGTAGGACTGAATCTTGAAACAAGATAGGGATGTCAAGATAGGAGATTTTAGTTAGACATGTAAATTATTAGAATAGGGTCCCTAAGTCATGTTTATTATCTTTTCAGGATGGATCCTGGAGGACGTAGTGCTCATGTGAGCGGTAGTGACGGTGTAGGACCCTCGAGTGCAAGCGGGGCTGATTCTGATGCAGTATTATGCAGTGTGGCTTAGCAGGTTATGGTTGAGATCTCTAGAAGCTCCAGAGAGCAGGGAGGCACGTCTGTAGGCCATGGGTGCACGATGGAGAAATTTACCAAGATGAATCCTCTGACATTTTCAGGAGGGGTTTATCCTAGTTGCCAAGAATTGGATGCAAAAGGTCGAGAGGGTTTTGGTAGTATTACAATGCACGGAGGAGCAGAGGGTCCTCTTCGCCACCTATAAACTAGCAGGGGAGGCCGAGAGGTGGTGGACTACTGTGAAACTTCTGGAGTAGCAAAGGATGACGTCGATAGCTTTGACATGTGACCGTTTTAAAGAATTATTCTTTGATAGATATTTCCCAGCTACTGCGAGGGAAGCTAAAGTGGAGGAGTTCCTGAATTTGAAGCAAAGACAGCAGTAGGTCTAGCAGTATGCGACACGATTTATAGAGCTATCCCACTTCACCTCGTATATTGTTCCTAATGAAGTTAAAGAAGGCGAGGTAGTTTAAAAGAGGATTGATGTGAGAAGTATACAAGCAGGTGGTAGTGCTGAAGATACAAGATTTTGCTGAGTTAGTTGACAAAGTAGCTTTGGCCGAGGCTAGTGAGTGCATGGATGCAGAGGATTAGGTACAAAAGAAGACATCTACACCTTCAAGTTTCCAATAGGGAGCTAGGCAGGGTCAGTGGAGGAGAGGAAACTATGGTAGAGGACAGAGGCGGGAGACTATAGGTTGAGAGCTTCAGGTGGTGCAGAATTTTCTTGTCTGTCAAACCCTTGGGAACAGACACGTGGGAGAGTGTCAAGTGGGGAGAGTCATCTTTTATCAATTTGGTAGGCAGGGACATCTAGTGCGAGATTTCCCTACACCACCTGATACCGCTCCTACTCCTAGATTGTATCGGGGAGGCTATCAGGCACCCCGTGGAGGCCAACAGAGGAATGTAGCTCCAGAGAGCGTCTATGCTTTGAGGCCTGGAGATGTTGAGATAGCCGGCGATGTGGTGACAAGTATGATTAACATGCTTTCATTTAAAGTTATTGTATTGTTTGATTCAGGAGCCACACACTCGTTTGTGTCTATGAGATGTATTAGATTATGTGGGGCAGGAACACAATTGTTAGACACCGAATTGTTAGTAACTATACCAATAGGGTCAGTAGTGAGGTGTAGTAAAGTGCTCCGAGGCTGTCCAGTTGATATTCAGGGGAAAGTCTTGCCAGCTAATTTGATAGTATTGGACATACACGAGTTCGATTTAATTTTTGGTATGGACTGGATGACAGCTAATTACACCAGTATAGACTATCGTTTGAAAGAAGTAATATTCAGACCCCTAAGAAGACTAGAATTCGGGTTCTTAGGGTCGCGTGTGCAATCCCCGCCTCAGTTAGTATCAGCCATACATGTGAGGAGATTACTCTTGGATGGTTGTCGGGGGATTCTAGCCTTTGTAAAGGAGGTGTCAGAAAATGAATCGAAGTTGGGAAATACACCAGTGGTTAAGAAATTTATAGATTTTTTTCCAGAAGATCTACCTGGGTTACCTCCTGACCGTGAGGTAGATTTCATTATTGATCTGCTTCTCGAGACGACACCAATCTTTAAAGCTCCTTACAGAATGGCTCCAACAGTGTTGGAAGAGTTAAAGGGTTAGTTGCAAGACTTGCTAGATAAGGGTTTTATTCAGCCCAGTGTATCACCATGGGGAGCTCCAGTGTTATTTGTAAAGAAAAAGGATGGGTCTATAAGGATGTGTATAGATTACAGGGAAATTAATAAGGTGACGATTAAGTACAGGTATCCTCTACCCCATATAGATGATCTATTTGACCAACTTCACAGTACGTGAGTCTATTCTAAGATTAACTTCAGATTAGGTTACCACCAGGAGAAAGTAAAAGCAGAGGATGTCTCGAAAACAACCTTTAGGACTAGGTATGAGCATTATGAATTCCTTGTTATGCCTTTTGGTTTGACGAATGCTCCTACAGTATTCATGGATTTGATGAATAGAATCTTTCATCAATATTTAGACCGGTTTATTGTGATTTTCATTGATGATATACTGGTCTATTTGAGGAGTTTTGAGGAGCAAGAGACATACTTACGACTGGTACTTCAGATGTTCAGAGAAAAGAGATTGTATGCCAAGTTTAGAAAATGTGAATTTTGGTTGGAGAAAGTGACATTTCTGGGGCATGTCATATCAGGGGATGGAATTTCTTTGGATCATGTTAAGGAAATTAGGATTTTCTTAGGACTGGAGAGATATTACCATCAGTTTGTGGAAGGGTTTTTAGCTTTATCAAGACCTCTCATGCGGCTGACCAGAAAGAATGTTAGGTTTGAATGGGCTGAGGATTGCAAGAAAAGCTTCTAGGAATTGAAACAGAGGCTTGTCACTGCACCAGTGTTGATCATTCCGTCAGGGGGTGATGGTTGCGTAATTTACAGTGACGCACCTTTGAAAGGGCTCGACTGTGTATTAATGCAGCATGGTAGGGTTGTAGCTTATGCCTCCCGATAGTTGAAAGAGTATGAAAAGAACTAGCCGACCCACGATATGGAATTGGCTATAGTGGTACACGCATTAAATATTTGGAGGCATTACTTGTATGGTGAGAGATGTGAGATATTCTCTGATCACAAAAGATTGAAGTACTTTTTCACCCAAAAGGAGTTGAATATGAGATAGAGGAGGTGATTGGAACTTATTAAAGATTATGACTGCACTATCAGTTACCACCCAGGGAAGGCAAACGTGGTAGCTGATGCTTTGAGTAGAAATCAGTGGGACCGGTATTGGCAGTTATGGAGGTTCAGCATCGGATTCAGATGGATCTAGAAAGACTCAGTGTGGAGTTGGTAGAGAGTGACCCTCAGGCATTTATTGCTAGTCTGGAAGTGCAGTCTGCTCTACAGGAAAGGATTAAGATAGCTGAGAGAGATAACACAGAATTAACAGAGCTGATAGTTAAGGTGCAGGAAGACAGGTAGATGAATTCAGTATTTCAGAAGACGGGGCTTTGAGGTTCTATTCCAAGTTGTGCGTGCCTGCAGATATGGACATTAGGATGACCATTTTAGAGGAAGCTCACAGGTACTTGTACACGGTTCATCTAGGTAGTACTAAAATATATAGGGATCTGTGAGAGTCTTCTTTGTGGAGCAGCATGAAGAAGGAAATTTCCAAGTTCGTGCAGCAGTGTCTGGCGTGTAAACAAGTAAAGGCTGAGCACTAGAAGCCGGCGGGCTAGCTGCAGCCGATTTACATCCTAGAGTGGAAGTGGGATCATGTGTTTATGGACTTTGTGACACGTTTACTATTGGCATTGCATGGTCAGAATGCTATTTGGGTGGTCATTGATAGATTGACGAAGACCGATCACTTCATTTCTATTAAAGTCAACTACTCAATGGACAGACTGGCAGAGATTTATGTTCAGGAGATAGTCCGTTCTTATGGTGTGCTAGTTTCTATAGTGTCAGAGCGAGACCCACGTTTCATGTCACGATTTTGGAGGAGCTTTTAGGAGGCTCTGGGGTCTCAATTATCTTTCAGCAGAACATTTCATCCTTAGACAGATGGCTAGACTGAGATGGTGATTTAGATATTAGAAGATATGCTGCGGGCGTGCGTGTTGGATTTTGGGGGTAGTTGGAATTAGTATATGCCATTGGTAGAGTTTGCATATAATAATAGCTATCAGACCAGCATAGGCATGGCACCTTATGAGGTGCTCTATGGTAGGAGATGTCGTTCTCCTTTATACTGGGATGAGATAGGTGAGCAGTGAGTTGTAGGGCCTGAGCTAGTGCAGCAGGCATATGATAAAGTTCGACTCATCAGAGATAGAATTAGTGCAGCGCAGAGCCAGCAGAAGAGTTACGATGATACTCACCACAAGAAATTGGAGTTTGATGTTGGAGATCACGTGTTTTGAAAATAGCTCCATTAAAGGGAGTTATGAGATTTAGAAAGAAAGGTAAGCTTAGCCCTGGGTTTATTGGCTCGTTTGAGATTCTTGAGAGAGTGGGGTCAGTTGCCTACAGGCTAGCCTTACTGCCCGTTTTGTTTTCAATACATGACATATTCCATGTTTCCATGTTGAGGAAATACGTCTCAGATCCCTCCCATCTGATCAGTTATGGTGAGATAGAGTTTAGGGATACTCTAGCTTATGAGGAGGTATTGGTGTAGATTCTAGACAGAAAGAACAGGAATTGCACAATAAGAAGATTCCTTTAGTAAAAGTCTTGTGGAGAAATTATGCAATAAAAGAAGCTTCATGGGAACTCGAGGAGCAGATACAATAGAAGTACTCGTATCTCTTCAGCGGGGATCAGTAGTAAACAAGAAAAGTTACTAGTGAATATTTAAAATTTATTTTGTGCAAGTTAGTTAGATGTAATAATTTTCTGGTAGTAGATAATATTTTGGTTGTGAGAGAATTTTATTTTATGTGTATATGTAATCTCCCTGAGTTTTGAATGTAACCACGGTATTCCTCCGCTATAAGTGAGGGTAAATAATAAAATAAGTAGCTAATTTTCCTCAAAGGATGGTGTTCAATATAGATAGTAAATTTTGAAGACAAAATTTTTATAAGGAGGGGAGAATGTAGAAACCCAGTGAATTATAGCAATTAAACAATAAAAAAAAAGGAAAAGGAAAATTTTAAGGGAGGTCACAGCAAAATCTCGTTGAAGAACACAAAGAGTTCATCGATGAAGTGGCTTATTGAGATCGTTGACGAGGACATATGTCTTGTTGATAAGAAATTACCAAGAGGGCCTATTTCAGGGCCTAAAATTCATCAACGATGAATAAGTGTTCGTCGATGAATTCTCTACTTGGCCTCATCGACGAAGTGACGTGTCTTGTCGATGAAGGCGGGTGTATAAATAACTCTAACTCGGATTTTTAGCAAGTAAACAACATGCAAATCCCTTCTCTCCCTCTCTCTCATTTTGGTCTCCCCACCTTCTCTCTAGGATTCTGGGCTGGATCTTTGCCGATTCGACGATCCGAAACTGCTATGTCACTCCTGGGAAGATTCTCTATACATCTTCTGGAGTGATTTCTTGGTTAGGCTAACTTGGGAACCATCCCAAAATTTGGGTAAGTTAGTTAATTTCAGTTTTATTAGGTTTTTGGTGTTTTTGGATTGAGAAGAATATGTTAGGGAAGAAAATACTGAAGTTTTGTTAGGAAAATATCAATTTCAGGGTGTTGAGCTAGGGACCACATGGGTGTAATTTTGGAGTAATTCGTAGGCTTTTTCATAAGTCAGGTAAGGGGATAAACTAAGTCCGCTTTCTTATGAAAATATATTTATTATTTTACACCATTTAATTTTAGGTACATATGTATATTGTAGAATTATATTGGAAATAATGTTGTTGATCAGAAATATGATTTTCATGTATAATATCAGAAATATGATTTTAGAATAGATTTTATGTTCCGAATATTACCCCTTTTGTGTGGCATGAGTAACATTTACCATGAAAATTATGATGCTAAATTATTATGCTTTCCCATAATATTCATGTATTACCAGTTTTCAGGAAAAACTCTATAAGAGTATAGGAAGTATGTTCTAAATATTATGTTAAATAGTACAAAGATTTCATGGCTCAATATGTTATGATATGTCGGTGTAACGGCCGAGGTTTTATATGATATACCGGCATAAGGACTTAGGGTTTTATATGATATGCTAAGCCAACGTAAGGGGGGGGGGTACAAGATACAAAATGCCGGTGTAAGGGCCGTGAATTTTATATGATGTGTTATGCAAAGTTTTATGAAAATATTAACATGATAGATATTATTATGAAATGGCCATGTGTCATTATTTGGAAATATACTATATGTTATAAGAACTCAGATGACTTGGTTTAGGCTTTCATGAAGCACGGTATTGTAGCTATATGATCACGATCATGTATATGTTATTGCTACCATTTGTCGTAAGGAGCAGTGGGAGATTGGCAGTTGATGTGGTTTAATGGTAGTGTAGGTGTCGGACCAGGAGGGGCAGACCCATCGTACTTACAGACTTATGTTGATCTAGCACGGTCGGCCAACCATTTTCGGGTCTCGCCTTCAGGCTGCATAACCTAGTCATGTGGGGCTAAGACATGACACCAACCAGCTATCCATCTATGGTGTTATTTCATGTACATTTATATGAGATGATTTTTATGTATAGAAATTCAGTATGTTATACCATGTTATGATAAACTATGTTTTTCCCAGATATGATACAGAAAATTTTATCAAATATGATTTATGTATTGTTATATGTATAACACGAAAATACTCATGTTACCACACACTGATATTAGTTTATTTCCTTTAGTGAGAGGTGTCTCACCCCAGCAATATAAACATTTCAAGAGCCCTAGATAGAAGAGCAGATAGAGCTCCGCAACATTAGAGTTCGGCTATTCTACCCTGTTTGAAGGGTAAGTCATTTTTCTAGGGTCTAACAGATTTTTGGGTTGCGACCCTAGGGCACTTTTTGGATATTTTGGGATGTGTGTATGTATATGACAGTTGTAGTAAAACTCTAGTATTGTGTTGGATAAATGATTTGCTATGTATATGATTTAACATTTTTCGCTACTTTGGTATCAATGTTTTATTTCAAGTATATCCTTGGTACCCATGGGTCCAGGTTGATTATATTTTATCATGATCATTATGTTTAAAAAAAATTATTATGGTAAAATAGGCAGGTCGTTATATACACTCTCCTTATGGAGTAGAGACTTCTTAGCTCAATTAGAGGGCTGAGTCACAACCAGTACTCCTTGCAGGGCGGAGTCTCCCCAGCTTAATTATAGGGTTGAGCTACAACCGGTTCTCCTTACGAAGCAAAGACACCTCGGTTCACTTTCTGAGCAGAGCCGAGCCGTACACACTTTATAGGATGGTGCAACTCCTAGCTCACCTAATCGAGTTCGAGCCAAATTGGGACTTCTTACTGGGTGAGTCTCCCTCTTCAAGCCATGCCTTGAATACAAAGATAATATTTTGTACAAAAAAAAATGCTTCTACAAAAGCGAAAATGTACACAATGAAACTCTAGATCCACTCTCGTATGATATGAATTAAAGTTTAGTAGAGTAAGGGTATTTTTCTCAATAATATTTTGCAATCTTTGAAAAAGATGTGTGCGGTAAAAGTTTCAAAGATTTAACCCTAAATAAATATATCTCCAAAAATATATTTCAATAAAATTAGGAGAATCTAGGGTTTTTCTTTCAAAATAGTTTTCTAAAAAATGAGAGACCTTTCAAGCAAAGATATGTAGTTTAGAATACGCTCAAGGTTCTCTTGACTTACCCAAATATTTTCCCAAAGATGATATTCAAGAATATAGTTTAAGGGAAGATAGGGTTTTTGCTCAAAAAGATTTTTGCAATAAAAACGCAATGAGCTTTTGAATCTTGCAATGAATGTGCAAAGATTCCCAAGCTATAACAAGTTTCCCCAAAGATATTTATCAAGAAAATATATGGGATAAAATTTAAACTTACTCTCTAAAAAATAATTTTCAAAACAAAAGCTTAAGAGAGAGTAAGTGCATTTGATGATAAACAAATTGCCCAAACAAGGAGAAATAGAATGCTCTCTTACAAATTTTTTTTTCAAAGAAATAAGAGTAAGAGAGTATGAATAAAAGATTTGAAGATGAAAAATATAGCAAAAATATTTGAGAGAATTTTTTCAGCTAATCATCTTACTAATTATGCTAATGAAAGGGGTATTTATAGATTTTTCAAAAATTGGACCTTTTGGGGAGACAGGTATTTTAAATTTGTTTAATTAAAAAATTAAACATGTTTTAGCTTTGAAAGTTTGAGCAACCCGAGAGGGTCGGTCGATTGGTCGACCGAGGGTTATATAACGTGAGCTGGTCGGTCAACCGAGGACATTGAAAAACTAAGATTTTGCCTTGCTTTTGACCCTAAAGTTATTTTAAAACCTTTGTAAGATTTAGGAAATTTTGAAAAATGTTGCCTATGGTCCTGTTTGAGCTTAGTATTCTTATCATGCAAGACATGCATTATTACAAACATATCTAAACTAAATGAAATTTACAATTAGAAATATATGTTTTCTTTTTATTTTTTGCTCTTCAATCTTCCATGGAATTCACCAGGAGTGTGTGAGTTTTAAGTCTTTTCTGGCTTTCATTTTCCTTGCCTTATGTGTATGCTGAAATTTAAACTTGTTCATATGCTAAATACACATATAAGATACTTGTGCTTTCTTAGCATAAAAACAAGGATCATACTCAAAAAGTCAATAATCTCCCCCTTTTTGATGATGACAAACACATGAGAGCAAAATGAGTGTAGCCTGAAAAGGCCCCCCCTAACAATATGAATAATTAAAAGATACACAATATAGCTGAAGCATATCGAAGACAGAAGACAGTCTAAAAAAGTTATGCATTTAGTTTTTTAGCAATAAAGCACATATACATGATATTTGCAACTCAGATACTTAACCTTATAAAAATATTTGCTCTCTATAAAAAAATTTCCCCTTTTTGGCATAAAGTCATTTATCATTTTGCTCATAAAATTCTCCCCCTTTTGGCATTAGCAAAAGGGTTAAACTAAGTATAAAACAATTTGATCATTTGAAAACAAAATTAACCTAAGAGAATGCCCCATTTTTTTTTAAATAATTTTTATTTTGCTTAGAAAACTCTCCCCCTTTTGGTATAAGATTTGGGCATAGAAAAATCATTCTTATAAATTTTTTTTTTCAAAAAGTATGGCAATTAAGCACACAAAAAAGTACTGGCCATTTAAAATTAAAATGACATGTTAAACCAGGTCAGACTAGAAATATTCACAAATCATTGCAGTTTAAACAATACATAAGACCCGCAAAAAGAATGTAGTTGAGATCATGCGACATATGATAGCAAAGAGTAGGTTTGCAAATAAATTCAGTCTAACTAGATCGCATGCATTTTCATATATCAACGAACCAGTTATGAAATTCTTAATAAATATATAAAGGAGGCAACACATAAAGATTTTTAGATATGAAAGAATTTCTTGCCATAAAACATTTCATTTTGATAGACATATTTCCCCCTTTGATATATTCAAAAAGTGCTTGGGGGCTTATGCTTGCTGAAAAAGAAACTTTAATATAAAGCTCAAGCAAGCATCATTATTCTGGTTTAGAATTTAGTACAACGTATAACAAGAAAAATACAACCATATAGATCCTAAGGATATGACAATTTTAAATCAAGATCATATGACTACACAAATAATTGTGGCTAATCAATATATTTCAAATTAAGATTTTCAATAAAATCATCATATTTAAGCACATACACAATGAATTCAAAACATATCTATGCCAACAATGTTGGTGAGCATAACAAGATGGAAATTTAATTTCGGATGCTCCCCCTATTGATTTGAATTCTAGCTTAGATACACTAAACTGCTTATACAGATCAAAGACTAATTTCACTAAGTAAGCTAAGCAGTATAAGCAATCAGTTCAAAATAATATGACAACTATACTGGATATTGATTAATTCATTTCTTACATTTGACCAGTATAATTATCCCTATAGGTCACAAATGCATCAGAGAATATATGTTAAGGCATGAAATAGTGCACATAATTGAGAACAATTCATAACAATTCAAAGAGCTTTAGGAGCAAGATATGATGTTCAGGGTTCTTTGAAGAGCCTCAATATTCAAAAAGCAAGACGTGATGCGCATGAGTCCTTTATGCTCTTTCTCTAGGGATGGAGCTCAGCTCCCCTGAATATTTAATGATTATGTAAGATGAAGTTTAATATTCAATTAATTTTCACTCATCCTTTTAAAAATATTTTAGCATTTATTTTATCATAATCATATTATCACATGGTTTCGTTTTGGAAAATTCTAATGAAATTTCGGCAGCATGTCGTTTGTAAATTGAATAATTTCTCGTTTTACTATATACCTAAAATTTGGTTGTTTTCAGCAAAGATATCATTTCAAACATGCAACAACCTAATTCCACTACTAGCATGCAATTCACATCACTGCATCAGTCATGCAGGTGGCATTCCAAATTAGGCATGCAATCAGGTAGCTCAAATAACAGTTCATATAAAATAAAACCATTTCACAAAAATTTAATCATTTTAATACATTATGAATAGTACGCTACAATGCTATTCTCAAAGGCATATAAGCATAGAACATGATTATGAGTGCATTTATATTTTATAATCATAAAAGAGAGATGCTCCCCCTGAGTTGTGCACTCTACTTTTGCCTTTTTCTTTTATTCAATCTTCAATATATTAGCCAAGTGCTCTAGATTATTGGCGATTTAAACTTGGCTCTACACGCTTTGGCTTAGAGGGCCCAAAAGTCACAATGAATATCTCTTAAAGTCAACTAAGCCAAATTTGCCTCTTTTCTTATGAAGTTCAATGCGTGAGAAGTGCAAGTTTTAAATGGCTTTTGATTTTTACTTTTTGTGCATAGGTTTCTTTGAACTTTGTTCCACCATTTAGATTAAAACCTATAGCAATTAGCTTAGCCATTTAACTTAATCTAAGGAGATGAAGCTCTAAATAATTTTATTTAACGTTTGAGAGCTTATAAGAGGTGAGTTTGAACAAATACTCTTAACAATTAAATTATCATTAAATTCAGAAGAGTATTCACGATAAGTAGGAAAAAATAAATTTCATGGAAGTGAGTATGTCTAAGCAGCTTAGACAAAGAGCACTTAAATATATATGAATATCTTAAACACTGCTCTTTGGTTATTTTTGATTTGCCACAAATGGAGGGCATCCTCTAGATATGATAACAAGTTAGAGCAAGGATACGAACCACTGACAGGGATAGGTAAAATCTTTATCAAATGTGATAGTGGTATGGTAAAGATTTCCTATGAAGGAGATAGGTGAACCAAGATTAGAGGATTTATATTTTAAACTCAAAGGGAAATTTTTGATTTGAAAATAAAACTTGAATATAAATCCTCTAATCTTTTGAAGTGAGACATACTCACTTTGGAGTGAGACACCTCTCAGTAAGGGAAATAAACTAATATCAGTGTGCGACAACATGAGTATTTTCGTGCTATACATATGACAGTACATAAGCATTCTTGATTAAACCGTATGTTTCATATCTAGGAAAAAAAATATAAACATAACATGGTATAACATACTGATTTTCTATACATATAAATCATCTCATATAACTGTACATAGAAAACATCCTGGATGGTTAGTTAACTGGTGTCATGTCTTACCCCCACATGGCTAGGTTGTGTGGCTTGAAGGTGGGACCCGATAATGGCTGGCCAACCACTGCCGAATCAAAAGTAAAAGTCTGTAAGTACGATGGGTATGCCTCTCCTAGTCCATACACCAGAGGCATCAACACTACAATAAACCACATCGACTTCGAATCTCCCACTGCCTCGTACAGCAAGCGGTAGCACTAACATATCATGATCGTGATCATATAGCAACGGTACTGTGCATCGTGAAAGCCTAAACCAAGCCAACCAGGTTCTGATAACATATAACATATTTCCAAATAGTGATACATGACTATTCATAATAATAACTGTCAAGTTAATATCATCATATAATTTTGCATAACGTATCATAAATATCTTTGGCCCTTACGTCAGCATTTTGTACTTTATAAATCACGGCCCCTACACCGGTATTGCATATCATAAAATTTCTCGACCCGTACGCCGACATATCATATAAAACTTTGGCCTGTACGCTGATATATCATATAAAAACTCTCGGCCCATACACCGATATATCATATAAAAACTCTCAGCCCGTATGCCAATATATCATATAAAAACTCTTTATCATTATAAGATTTTCATGGTAAATTTACTCATGCCACACAAACTTAGATATTAAACATATTTCTAATCAATAGCAGTATTTCCAACATAAATCTATAACATACATATTTATCTGAAATTAAATGCTGAATAATAATAAATACATTTTCATAAGAATCCTGACTTAGTTTATCCCCTTACGTGGCTTCTGAAAAGCCCCTAAAATAATCAGTCTTATACCCACAAGATTCCCCGTTCAGCACCCTGAAAATAATATCCCCCTAAACAAAACTTTAATATTTCTTCAAGTACTACATTTCTTACAACTGTAGGCAAGCCAAATATTGGATAAAAAGCTTTATCTTGAATTTGGAATGAAGTTCAAGATAACCTCACCAACGATCCACTCTGGCAGACTTGAACAAAAGTTTCCCAGGACTGTTGTAGTGGCCTCGGATCGTCGAACTGACAAGAATCCAGCTTGAAATCCTAGAGAGAAGGAGGAAGGGACGAACATGAGAGAGAGATAGAGAGAAGGAATTTTGCGTGAAAATTCTGTAAAAAAAATCGAGTTTAGGCTATTTATACACTAGTCTTCATCGACGAGACACGTCACTTCGTCGATGAGGCCACGAAGGAAGTTCTTCAACGAACGCTTGTTCCTTGTTGTAAAAAATCAGGACCAAATACATAGCCTCTCGGTATCTTCTCGTCGACGAGACACGTCCCCATCGACGATCTCCTTAAGCTTGTTCGTCGACGAATGTACTGTGTTCGTTGACAAGACCCCTTTAAAAATTACAAATTCACTTTCCTTTCTCTCTTTCTCTTATTATTTAAATACCATAATTCTTTGGGTCACTACATTATCCCCTCCTTATAAAAATTTTGTCCTCGAAATTTGCTATCCGTACTATTCATCATCCCTTAAAGAAAATAGTCTACTTATTTTATTACTTACCTTCACTTATGGAGAAGGAATACCGTGGTTACAATCAGAGTTCTAGGAGATACATGTATGAATTAAAAATTCTCCCAAAACCAAAAGACTACTTACTAACTCAACTACTACATGTACCTACAAAAGAAATATTACACAATCGCTTACACTTTCCCTGGTTATGACTGACCCCATGGAACAATTGCGGGTATTTTTGTTTTATCTGCTCCTTGAGCTCCCAAGAAGCTTCTTCTATTGCGTGATTTCTCCACAGAATTTTCACTAAAGAAATCTTCTTATTACGTAGTTTTAATTCCTTCCTGTCTAGAATCTGTACTGGTACCTCCTCATAAACTAGTGAATCACTAAGCTCTAACTCACTATAACTGATCACATTAGAAGGGTTTGGGACATATTTCCTCAACATGGAAACATGGAATACGTCGTGTATCCTGGACAACATAGGTAGTAAAGCTAACTTGTAGGCAACTGGCCCCACTTTTTCTAGAATCTCGAACGGGCCAATAAACCTAGGGCTAAGCTCACCTTTCCTTCCAAATCTCATACCCCCTTTTAACAGAGCTATTTTCAAAAACACATGATCACCCATATCAAATTCCAACTTCCTGTGGCGGTTATCGGCATAACTTTTTTGTCAAATCTGAGTTGCATTGATTCTATCTCTAATGAGTAGAACCTTATCATACGCTTGCTGCACTAATTCTGGTCCCACAACTCGCTGCTCACGCATCTCGTCCCAATATAAAGGAGAACGACATATCCTACAGTAGAGCATCTCAAACGGTGCCATGCCAATACTGGTTTGATAACTTTTATTGTACGCAAACTCCACCAGCGGCATGAACTGTGTCCAACTACCCCCAAAGTCCAGTACACATGCTCGAAGCATATCTTCCAATATCAGTATCATCCTCTCATTCTGTCCATCTGACTGAGGATGGAATTCTATGCTAAGATAACTAAGATCCTAGAGCTTCCTGCAAGCTCTTCCAAAATCATGATGTGAAATGCGGGTCTCGATCTGACACTATAGACACAGGCACACCGTGAGAATGAACTATCTTTTGAATATAAATCTCTACTAGTCAATTAAGGGAGTAACTGATCTTGATGGAAAGAAAATGGGCGGTCTTAGTCAAACGATCAACAATCACCCAAATCACATTTTGACCATGCAATGCTGATGGCAGCCCTGAAACAAAATCCATAGATATGTGACCTATTTCAATTCTGGGATAAAAAGTGGCTACAACTGACCTGCTAGCCTCTGGTGCTTAGCTTTCACCTTCTAACATATCAAACACTATGCTACATATTTAGCAATTTCTTTCTTCATACCACTCCACCAATAAGACTATCGCAAATCCCTATACATTTTCGTGCTGTCGGGATGAATTGTGTACAAAGATTTGTGAGCCTCTTCTAAAATAGTCTTTCGAATATCAGCATGAGCAGGAACACATAATCGAGAATGGAACTGCAGAGTCCCATCATCTGTGACACTAAACTCCTCTCCCTGACCACTATGTACTTTGACCATTACCTCTGCTAATTCTAGATCATCTTTATGAGTAGCTTTAACCCTTTCCTGTAGAGTAGGTTGCACCACTAAACTGGAAATACATACCTAAGGACCACTCTCGACCAACTATAAGCCGAGTCTCTCCAGAGCCATCATGATCAAATACTGAATCTTCATAGCTACTAACGCTGTTCCCATAGACTTCTTGCTCAACGCATCAGCTATCACCTTGCCATGTTACATCAATACGCAGCTAAGTCCCTTCAAGGACGTATAACTATAGATAACATAACCCTCACCCCCTGACAATATGATCAACACTAGTGTCGTGACAAGCCTTTGCTTCAATTCCTGAAAAATATGCTCACAACTGTCATCCCATTCAAAATTGGTATTCTTCCTCATCAGTCGTGTCAAAGGCCCTAATAATGCTGAGAATCTCTCAACAAAATGACGGTAATAACCAGCTAGCCCCAAGAAACTCCTGAGCTCCTGGACATTCCTCGGTTTAGCCCAATTCACTACCGCATCAATTTTACTAGGATCCACAAAAATTCCATCCCTTGAGATGACATGCCCCAAAGACACAACCTTCTCGAGCCAAAATTCACATTTACTAAACTTGGCGTATAACTTATTTTCTCTAAGCATCTGTAAAACCTGCCTTAAATGCGTCTCATGCTCCTCATAACTCCTCAAATAGACTAGTACATCGTCAATAAAAACAACAACAAACTGGTCTAAATATTGGTGGAAGATCTTATTCATCAAATCCATGAATATCGCAGGAGCATTCGTCAAACCAAAAGGCATTACGAGGACTTCATAATGACCATATCTGGTCCTAAAAGCTATCTTCAAGACGTCTTCTGCTTTCACTTTCACTTGATGATAGCCTAATCTGAGGTCAATCTTGGAATATACCGGTGTACCCTGGAGCTGGTCAAATAAATCATCTATATGGGATAGAGGATACTTGTTCTTGATTGTCACCTTATTAATTTCCATATAGTCTATACATATCCTTATGGACCTGTCTTTCTTCTTCACAAATAACATTGGAGCTCCCCATGGAAATACACTAGGTCATATAAAACCCTTGTCAAGTAAATCTTGCAACTGATTCATTAATTCTACCAATTCTGCTGACGCCATTCGGTAAGGTGTTTTAGAGATCAGCGCTGTACTTAGAAGAATATCAATAGGAAAATCTACCTCACAATCAGGTGGCAAAACTGGTAGCTAATTTGGAAAAACATCTGTAAACTTTTTTACTACTGGCATATTAGTGAGCTTCAATTCATTCCCTGTCATTTCCTTCACAAATGCCACGAATCCCTAACAACCACTCAGGAGCAATCTCCTCACCTGACTAGCTGAAACAAACTAGGGCGAAGATTGCACTCGCAACCCTATAAACCTGAATTCTGGTCTCCCTGGAGGTCTGAATATTACTTCTCGCGAATGGCAATCTATACTGGCAAAATTAGTTGCTAGCCAATCCATATCGAATATTACATCAAACCCATGTATGTCCAGCACTATTAAATCAGCAAGAAAAACTTCCCCCCTGGATATCAACTGGACAGCCACGGAGCACCCTACTACACCTCACTGCTGACCCAGTCGATGTAGTTTCTAATAGCTCAATGTCTAACATCTATGTTTCTACCCCGCATAGTCTAGTGCACTCCATAGACACAAACGAGTGTGTGGCTCCTGAATCAAATAATGTAATAAATTTAAAGAAAAGCATGCTAACCATACCTGTCACCATGTCGCCGGCTATCTCAGCACCTCTAGCCAGAGCCAAATTCCTCTGCTAGCCTCCACGTGGCGCCTGATAGCCTCCCCAGTACAGTCAGGGAGTAGAAGCAATATCTGATGGGGTAGGGTAATCTTGCACCAGATGTCCCTCACTACCGCAGCAATAGCAGACAACTCTCCCTACTAGACACTCTCCCCAGTGTCTCCTCCCACAAGTCTGATAGACAAGAGGATTCTGCCTTGCCTGAACCTCGCAACCCTAGTCTTCTGCCTCTGTCCTCTGCCATAGTTTCCTCTCCTCCACTGACCCTACCTAGGTCCCTACTAGAAGCCTAAAGATGCAGATCTCCTCTTTTGTCCCTGCTCCTCTGCGTCCATATGCTCACTAATCTCAGCCAAGGTTGCTCTGTTGACTAACTCAGAATAGTCATGTATCTTTAGTACTACCACCTGCTTATATATGCCTTGCTTCAATCCTTTTTCAAACTGTCTCGCCTTTTTCACCTCATCAGGAACAATATATGGAGCGAAGCGAGAAGGTTCTATAAACCGCGCCGCATATTGCTAGACCGATAGCTGTCCCTGCTTCAGATTCAGAAACTCTTCCGCTTTAGCTTCCCTAACAGTGGCTAGAAAATATTTGTCAAAGAATAATTACTTAAATCAGTCCCATGTCATAGCTATCGGCGTCATCCTCTGCTGCTCTAGAAGTCTCACAACAGTACGCCACCTCTCAGCCTCCCCTATCAGTTTATAGGTGGCTAAGAGGATCCTTTGCTCCTCTGTACACTGTAATACAACCAAGACTTTCTCAGTCTCTTGCATCCAATTTTAAGTGGCTGCAGGATCAAATCCTCTAGAAAATACTGGAGGATTCATCTTAGTAAACTTTTCGATCGTGCGTCCATGGCCTACGAACGGGCCTCCTGCTCTCTAGAGCTCCTAGAGATCTCAGCCAAAACCTGCTAAGTCACGCTACCTAGTACTGCATCAGAATCAGTCCCGCCTGCACTCGATGGCCTTACTCCATCATTGCCACTCGCATTGGCACTACCTCCTCCCTGGTCCATCCTAGAAAAAAAATAAATGTAATTTAGAGACCCTATCCTTATAATTACTTGCCTAACATAATCCCCTATCTTAGCATCCCCATCTTATTTCTAGATCCAGTCCCACATACTAGGAACACAACCTGACAATAGTTTACTGTGGTTTTCTTGAAATCGTCACCCCAGGAAAAACACAGAAACCACCATGGAAGTCCTACCTCTAGACTGTAGAACAAACCCTTCAATCCTTTTCCTATACTCTGGTATCATTCTCGTTACACTCTAAAGTCTACAAAACCTAGCAACCTAGGCTCTGATACCAAACTGTAACAATCTACTTATGTAACCATTTTTTTTCCATAATAATAATACCCAGCATAATAATCATGGTAACCCATAATCAACCTAGACCCATGAGTACCAGAGAAGTACTAGACATACAATACGGAAGCATAAACAGCAGGAAATGTAAAATCATACACATACCAAACTATCAATCAACTCAATACCAGATTTTACTACAACCGTCATATGAATATGCATATCTCAGAATATTCCAAAATGGGTCCTAGGGTCACCACCCAAAATCCATCTGACCCTAGAAAAACGACTTACCCTTCAGGTAATGTAGAACTATCGAACTATAGCGCTGCGGAGCCTTATCCACTCTCCTATCTGGGGCTCCTGAATGTTTATATAATTTGGGGTGAGACACCTCTTAGTAAAGGAAATAAACTAATATCAGTGTGTGGCAACATGAGTATTTTTGTGCTATACATATGACAGTACATAAGCATTCTTGATAAAACCGTATGTTTCATATCTAGGAAAACATATATAAACATAACATGGTATAACATATTGATTTTCCATACATATAAATCATCTCATATAACTATACATAGAAAACATCCTGGATGGTTAGCTAACTGGTGTCATATCTTACGCCCACATGACTGGGCTGTGTGGTTCGAAGGTGGGACCCGACAATGGCTGGCCGACCACTGTCGAATCAAAAGAAAAAGTATGTAAGTATGATGGGTCTGCCTCTCCTAGTCTGTACACCAACAACACTACAATAAACCACATCGACTGCCAATCTCCCACTACCTCATACGACAAGCGGTAGCACTAACATATCATGATCGTGATCATATAGCAACGGTACCATGATTATTCATAATAATAATTGTCAAGTTAATATCATCATATAATTTTGCATAACATATCATAAAAATCTTCAGCCCTTACGCTGTCATTTTGTATTTTATAAATCACGGCTCGTATGTTGGTATTGCATATCATAAAAATCCTCGGCCCGTATGTTGACATATCATATAAAACTTTGGCCCGTACGCCGATATATCATATAAAAACTCTTCGCCCACACACCGATATATCATATAAACACTCTCGGCTCGTATGCTGATATATCATATAAAAACTCTGTATTATTATAAGATTTTTAGGGTAAATTTACTCATGCCACACAAACTTAGATATTAAACATATTTCTAATCAATAGTAGTATTTCCAACATAAATCTATAACATACATATTTATCTGAAATTAAATGCTGAATAATAATAAATACATTTTCATAAGAATCCTGACTTAGTTTATCCTCTTACCGAACTTCTGAAAAGCCCCTAAAATAATCAGTCTTGCACTCGCAGGGTTCTCCACTCAGCACCCTAAAAACAGTATCCCCCTGAACAAAACTTTAATATTTCTTTGAGTACTACATTTCTTACAAATGCAGGCAAGCCAAATATTGAATAAAAAGTCTTACCTTGAATTTGGAATGAAGTTCAAGATAACCCCACCAACGATCCACTCCGGCAGACTTAAAGAGAACTTTCCCAGGAGTGTCGTGGTGGTCTCAGATCATCAAATCAGTGAGAATTCGGCTCGACATCCTAGAGAGAAGGAGGAAGGGACGAACGGGAGAGAGATAGAGAGACGGAATTTTGCGTGAAAATTCTATAGAAAAATCGAGTTTAGGCTATTTATACACTGGTCTTCATCGACGAGAAATGCCACTTTGTCGACGGGGTCACGAAGGAATTTTGTCGACGAAAACATGTTCCTCGTCGATGAAATTGAGGACTAAATATATAGTATCTCGATATCTTCTCGTCAACGAGACACGTCCCTGTCGACGATCCCCCCAAGCATGTTCGTCAACAAATGTCCTGTGTTTGTCGACGAGACCCCTGTTTAAAATTCCAGATTCAATTTCCTTTCTCTCTTTCTCTTATTATTTAAATACCACAATTCTTTAGGTCACTACAGTAAAAGGAAGTCCTATGATAAGCACTAGAAGTATTAGAAATTTATGATCGTCGGTGCTTATGACTAGAGTGATGACTAAGGTTTGATTAAGGCTTTTATGTTCAAAAATGAGTTTAGGGTTAAATGATTTTATAGTATGATATGGATCCCTAAAACTCAATTTTGTGCAATGGACAAAAGGATGCTTAACTTAATATATTCATTTAAGCAAGAGTTAAGCATTTATGAATTATTTAACATGTGAAAGTACTTTGTCCATTTAGAAGGGGATTTTCTTTAGCATGATTGTAAGATATTTATCAATGTATGATGATATATGTTTTCCATCTCAAAAGGATAAGGTTCAAGAGTTTTAATAGGTTAAGTTCACAACCTTTACTTTGAACAAACCTAAGGAATGATATGGATAAGTGGAGACATATGTCCCATTCAAGCAGATAAGGGCTCATTCCTTAACAGTTCAAAATTTGCATGCTATAGCCAATATTTTCATGTTTTAACTAGTATATATATTGGCTTAATTTTGTAAGGTTCTTAGTATTACAAAATAGCATAGTGCAAGTATGTACTAAGAACTTCATTTTAAGCACACACCACTCCCCAAGCCTTTTAGTCATCACTACCCCTACATCTAAGAACCAAGGAAGGATTAAATAATTATTTATTTCCTATTGGAACCCAATCTTTCTCAAGTCTTAAAGGGATTGCTTTCATGATCACCCATATCATCTCTCTGTCCAAGCCTCTGGCACTTCTAGATAGGCAATTAAACCAGACCCTTTTCTTTCACAATAAAGATAAACCTTAAATACATGTGAAAGATTATGCTTATTAAACCTGTGTTTGCTCGATGAGGCATGAATATGACTACGGGTATTAAAAGATGAACCCTTTCTAAAAGATATATTTCTTTTAATTCCTAAGGGTTTAACATGATTATTCCTTTCATTTCTAGTTTTGGGTGTTATTCTAGAATAATCATCCATTTCTTCCTCCAAGTAGATATGTTTCAATATCTTCTTAATCTTTTTCTTCTCTAAGGTGGCATGATAATCTTTTAAATCTTTTAATTATTCTGCTAGCCTTTTATTTTCATTCTTCAAGAATGTTTTATGCTTAAATATCCTAACTAGAAATTTATGCATTTTAAACAAAACTTTTTCTAGTTCTTCGAAGGAAGGCATGCACTCACTAGCACATATATTACATGATTCATTACAAGATGTGTGACGACCCGGAAAATTTTACTCTAAATTTCTCTAATACCACTTATAATATCCTAAATATTCCATATTATAATAATCACTGATACAAACAGCGAAAGACCTTAAATGCAAATTACCAGAGTATTAATCTATCCCAATATAACATTATCAATCCCATTATCATGATAAATATACAAACTCATTAAAAAACATAAATAAAATAATACAATTCTACGCTCAACCTTCTATCCCACCCACGCTTCATTGCACTACTCCGATCACTATTATACTCCACATGGCATCTGAAAAATATAGGATAACTATGGGGTCAGACACCTCTTAGTAAGATAGAATAGATTATTATCAATGTGTGGCAACATGAGTTTTAGTGTAGTAAAAACACATCCAATAATTAACTTAACTTTAATTGAGAAATCATGTAAAACTGTACTCACATCTTTATATTTAAAAATACTTAGTTTCTTGTCAAAACATGCTCTAGCTTAATAAATTTCCCTGTATACGTAAATTCACATATATGCATAAAAGAACCTCCCTGAATGGATAATTAGATAACATCATGTAATCACCCCACATGATCGGGTTGTGTGGCATGAAGGCGGGACTTAGCTTTGCCTGGCCTATCACCAAGCTAAGTCAAAATTCTTTGTCTGTAGTACGATTTGCCTACTGCAGCCTGGTCTGGACTCTAGGGGCGGTCCACAATACTTCGCAGGCCAAATCAACTTCCATTACCAACACTCTTTCTAAGCAGTGTGGTTGCACTAACATATCTCTATAGTTACAGTATCGAGCTTATCTCTGGCCCATTAGGGTTCTTAAACCATATAGTGGAATTTATAATAAAACTGTAACATGATCTTATTTTTATAAGTCTGTATAAAATCTGACATGTTCACAATTTTGTATAAAATATGTCATATCATATATCTGTGTAAAACTGTCATTTTATAACTCGGCATAAAGTCGGCTGAATTGTCATTTCATATTGGACTCGGCATAAAGCCGGTTGAACTGTCATTTCATACCGAACTCGGCATAAAGCAGGCTGAACTATCATTTCATAACTACATAAAAATCATCATGTTTGATCATACAATAATAATTACTGTCATGCCACACGATTCGACTGATAAATTATACTATAATAAACTGTCTGGGGAAAATATATATTTTGTTGAAAACTAAGGTATGATTAATTTCACCTATTTAATTTAATTCCATTATATTTCAAGGAAACCCAATATACCCAAATCTCTGTAGATTAATTTATTTCCAAAATATTCCCAAAAATCGGATATAATCAAACCTCTGCAATTTAATTTAATTCCAAAATATTCCCAAAAATCTAATATAATCAAATCCATGTATTTTAATTTAACTTAGGCATATTTTTAAAATAAAATCTGAACATAAACATAATTAATTTCACATACTCAATTTAAATCGGGCATATTTTAAATGATAGAAATCTAATTAAATTCACGTACCTAAATTTAATTGAGAATATTTTTAATATAAACTTGACATAATCTATTCCCCTTACCTTAGCCTTGATGCCTACGATGTCCCAATGACAAATTCACTCCGGTTAAAGTGTTCAGGAGCGAAGTTAGGACTCGGATATGGTATTCATTTTCCAATTTGACTTGTAGACAGAGAGAAATTGAAGAGAGAGAGAGAGAGAGAGAGAGAGAGAGAGAGAGAGAGAGAGAGCTTGATGAGAGAGAGGGCGTGAAAAAATTTTGGGGGGGGGGGGTCTTTGGAATCAAATTCCACTTCCTAATGTTCAAGAAGTGGAGACTTCCTTACATATCAATATATAATAATAATAATAATAATAATAATAATAATAATAATAATAATAATAATAATAATATTATTATTATTATTATATATATTAATATATTATATTATTAAATTAATAATTCTTATTAATTAATTAATTAAAATTTATTTTTATTTTTACATTTTATTTATTTATTTTATTTTATTTTATTTTTTCAGGATTATACTTACACACATATTATTTTGGGGCCGTTACATTCTCCCCTTATAGAAATCTCGTCCTCGAAATTTGCTAAATATAACCCAAAATATAATCCATCGTTAATCTAACAAGTTTTTGAGTTAAATTCGTAAACAACTCTATTAAAACTGATAACTAACACGAATTAATGGATGGGACATCCTGGTCTAATACCCCTTACTTCAATACCAACACTCAACAACTTTAATTCTTATTTCCAGTTCCCAAAGATCTAACACAAACATATCCTTTTTCTCTCTCAACAGATAATACATTCTGGATCCTTCTTTAAAAATGGTACCTACAAAATCTAGTATCCAAATTGCAATACGGTTAGGATCCCTAGTAACCACCCCCTTGTCATCCTCTAACTCCAAAATAAAATTCCTTCTAAATAAAGAGGTATTTAAGACTTTTATCATCTGAATACAATTCAAATTTGTTTCCATATAGATATGAACCCTATAATTTTAATGCAAACATAATAGCAGCTAATTCCAAGTCATGGGTTGGATAATTGCGCTTGTGAGGCTTAAGTGTCATGATCCATAAGCAACCACCTTTTCCTTTTGCATCAATACACATCCCAATCCATTTAAGGAAGCATCTATAAACACAACATAACGATCCTCATTAGTTGGAAGAGTTACTATTGGAACTATTGTTAATTGATGTTTCAATTACTAAAACTCTGATTCTCATTCTTCAATCCACACAAATTTCTTTCCTTTCCTTGTCAACTTAATTAGTGGCACAAACATTCTAGAAAAATTCTGCACAAACTTGCGATAGTACCCTGCCAAACTCAGGAAGCTATGAATTTAAGCCACATTTTTAGGGGTTTCCCAACTCAATACAACATCACCCTTAGAAGAATCAATAGATAACCATTCTTTGATTATGACATGACCCAAAAATTTTGCACTAGTTGTCCATAACTCACATTTCCCATTTAGCATATAACTAATGCTCCCATAATGTTTGTAAAATTAATCACAATTGTTGTTCATGCTCTTCTTGAGTCTTTGAATATATCAAAACTCATACATAAAAACTATAATAAATTGATCCAAGTATGATTGAATAACTTGATTCATTATATCCATGAAAATGCAAGGTGCATTGGTAACCCCAAATGGTAACACAAGAAACTGGTAGGGATCATATTATGTACTCAATTCTGTCTTTGGGATGTTTAATTCCCAAATCTCAATTGATGATAATTTGATTGTTAGTCAATATTTAGAAATTTTGGGATTTTTCCAATTGGTCAAATAATCCACCAATTCCTGGAAGTTGGTACCAATTCTTAATGTAACCTGATTCAACTTCTAATAATCAATGCATAGCCTCAAGGACCCATTATATTTCTTAGCAAATAACACAGGTGCAACCCATGGTGATACACTAGATCGAATAAATTCTTTGTCAAGGAGATCTTCTAGTTGCACTCTAGGTTGTGTTAGTTCAGCTAATGTCATTCAATATAAAGCAGTCAATATAGGCTCTGTTCCTAGCACCAAATCAAAATTAAATTTAATCTCCTTTTGGACACAACCCCGATAAAATCATCTGGAAAAATATCTAGAAATTCATCACCTATAGGTAAAGAAGTTTGAGTTTCATTTACTTGTGTATTTTCTTTCATTGCTATTATAAACCCTAGACATGTGCCCATATTCCATCCTTTCACAAGCACTCAAGATATCAAACATGAGAGCTTTTTAGTTGGAAGGAAACCGTCACTCCATTTGGATCTTCGAGTACTACTTTCTTTTGGAAACATTTAACTAAGTATATGATAAATAGATAACCACTCCATTTATAGGATTACATCATAATCTACAATATCCATGTTAATAAGTCAACTGGGAAGTCATTTTCACCAATATTTAAAATGCAGGTCTGCATATTCTGTCCACATATATAGTCTTCCCCAATAGAACTGGTTTATCTACAAAATAACTCTTAACCAAAACCTTATTATCAACTTCCAGTTCAACTTCTGAAACACAAGGAAATGATGCACCTCCATGACCCTCATAATAAAAGCTTCATTTTATTAGATTTAAGGTCATATGAAAAGAAAACTTACCAAAACTAAGGTATTCGAAGCCTTCGTTATCTTTCACCACCTCACTAAAGATTTTGGAAACCCCTGGTACAAAAACATAACTGAAAGGCAAAGAAACTTTCCTAGATGCAGTGATACATGATCATTATCCAATAGCTTTAATTCTTCAATACGATCCCTTAAAACTAATGTGTGCGGGCCGTCATAGACTTATGCTTGGAAGATAAGGAAACTAAATTAAGCGGACCCATTAAAAAAAATATCAATTTCCTAAATAACCTAAAATCTTGCTTCCTAAGCAATAGTATCCTAGAATTCTGAAGATTTGCCCCCAGTGAAATCACCATAAATAAATAACCAAAAATATACCATTAAGATTTGAAAGTTAAAATAATCTCTTGGCAACAAACGGCATCATTTCTCCACTATAAGAAAGAATTTAACCTCAAATTGTAAAAATGCAAAAGATGAAGAACGAAGACCACAAATAACTTGAAGGAGACCACAACTATTTTCTTCGTCAGCCAACTCAACATATTGTGGGTTGAGCCCCAAAGGAAGTTGTAACACCCCAACCTAGGCCTATCAGAGTGCACTGCATCTCTCCTCCTCCACCTAAATCAGACAACAGGGGGCAGGCCTTATCATACTAATGACTGGTCCCATAGGTCAACACGTGTCCTTTTCAGTGTGTTTTGTCCTCACTCACACACTTTTTGAGAAAACTTCCCAAAAGGTCACCCATCCGTAGATTACTCCAAGCCAAGCACGCTTAATCATGGAGTTCTTATGAGAAGGCTCCCCAAAAGAACGATGCACCTTGTCGATATGGGTAGTAACATCTAATCGTTTAAACCTTTCTTCCATGAGGTATCACCTTCTCCCCCACTTATAGAACACAACGTCCTCGTTGCGAACCCACATTTCGAAACCCAAGCGATGTGAATCTCATCACACTTCCAACTGGGTAATTGCTCTAATACCAAACTGTAACGACCCCAAAATTCATACTAATTTTTTTTCAGCTGTAAACTATATCACACTGATACCCTTGTAATATCTATTATAACATCTCAGACCAAAAGTGGGCACCGAGGAATCCCTATTTATAAGACAATACACCTATGCAGCGGAAAACATGAAATCATTTAACCATAAATACAATACCAGAATTCCATATTTTCCCAAAACATATATATACATCACTCCAGTATTCACCCCTAAATCAACTAGTATTTACACAAAACACATCTCCCAACATACACTTACCCTACAAACAGGGCTGTACAAGATCCCCTCTATCTCCGAGCCCTATTTGCTCGTCTAGCGGGATTACATGAGATGTGTTAAATTATTGGGATGAGACAACTCTCAGTAAGACGAAATATGCTATTACCAGTGTGTGGCAAGTGAGTTTACATAAATAATATACTTATAATTAATCGAAACTGAGTTAACATGTAATGTAAAATACAATTTAAGTCACACCTATGTGGCTTAAAATACAACTGTTTTTGAAATTTCTATTTAATCATACTTTTAGTAACTATAAATATATTTGCTATTATTCTATAAATCTATATATATAACTGTAAAAACTTCCTTGGATGGCTGTATGTCATGATTTAATCGCTCATGATAAGGTTGTGCGGCCCGCAGGCAGGACTTAACACTGGTTGGCCTATCGGGATAAGTCAACTAAAACCTCTACCGTTAGATCGGCCGCCTCAACTTAGACTACTGAGGAGTCTGCAAGCTCTCCCAAGGCACGATCAACTACACATATAATCCACACACTATCTAAGATATGTGGTTGCACTCTATATTGTAATAGCTACGATACTGTGCTCTGTAATCTGATTTGTTCCATCAGGGTCTGATACTATATAATACTGGTATATATCTTACTAATTTACCATGACTATGTATAACTGTAATAACCATGATTCTGTAAAGCTGTGTTAACCATAATGCTGTAAAATTGATTTGTATAAATTGTAATATTTGTATGTTATGGTTCTGTAATATCTATATATCATGGTTCTGTATTCTGTATATCATGGTATTGTTAAAATTGTATATCTAAATAAAACTACATAGCTGAATAAACTGTAACATTTGAATAAAACTATATATTTGGATAAAACTGTATATCTGTAATATCTGTAATATCTGAATAAAACTATATATCTGGATAAACTATATAAATCGTAGTCCTATAAAATCTGAGTAGAATTTTGTACTATACTTATATTTCTCATGCCACACCACTAAATAAAATTCATTAACTATAATTTGTAATACTATATAATTTCATTCCCTAAAAACCCATAAACATACATTACACTTTACTGGTAAGAAAATCTGATTCAACTGGCATAGCATATTTCTCCTACCTGGCTAACTGGGAGGCCTGACCTCAATTTTATCCTCACGTTCGCAGCGTACCAAACTCAAAACCCTGAAATAATGTACATTTCCTAATTCAATCAACCCAAACTCAAAATAATAACCATACTCACCTTTTTCCTCAGGCTCACATATATCTTTATCCACGAAATTCTAAAGTACTAGTTATTTATCATACCTGGGTTCTTGAGAAAACACCCACTGGGATTCTCAACCCATGCCTGTGGTGTTTAGAAACCCAAACCTTGAAATCATAATACCCTAGTTTAATCAACTCAAAGTTCAGTATATTTTCATCTAACACGAGATCTAGGTTCAGAAAAGCCTACTAACCATATATACCCTAAAAAAACCTACTTACCTTGATTTTGGGATGGTGCCTGAACTTCTCAAACCAAAATTATGCTTCAACTAAGTTGTAGAGAATCTCCCCAAGATCATCGTGGTAACTTCTTATCGTCAAATCGGGAAAAAACAGAGTCAAAATCTTAGAGAGAAGGTGGAGAGACTGAATTTTTAGAGAAAGAAAGTGAAGAAAGCTGATTTTCTCGCCAAAATATGATTTTTCGTGTATTTATAGATGGCTGGCCACATGGCTTCGTCGACAAGACACATGGAATCTTTGACAAACCGAAGAAGGGAGTTCGTTGATGAGAATGATGAGTTCATCGATGAACCAAAGGGTCTGAATGTCCCCTACTCATTATCTCTTCGTCAACGAACCGTGTATAGGCGTTCGTTGGCGAAACCAGGGGGTTCGTCAACGAGCCCTACTTTTATTCCTATTGAATTTTCCTTTTATTTTTTGGGTCTCTACATTCTTCTTTCCTTATAAAATTTCGTCCTTGAAATTTGCTATGTACACTGAACACCATCTTTTGAGGAAAATTTGCTACTTATTTTATTAATTACCCTCACCTATGACGGAAGAATACCATGGTTACAATTAGAGTTCTGGCAGATTACAGGTATATACATAAAGGAAAAATTCTCCCAAAACCAAAAACGCTACTTATCCTATAACCTAAAATACAACTTATACATACATTATCCTACTTTGCATATAATAACACCAAACTATATTTACGTTACCTGAATTATTATTGTTTCTTTTCTTATCTAACATTGGTCACTACTAAACAAATGTGGGTGTTTCTATTGTATCTCCTCCTCTAGCTCCCACGAGGCCTCCTCCACTACATGATTCCTCCATAAAACTTTTACTAGTTGAATTTTCTTGGTACGTAACTTCTGTTCTTTTCTATCTAGAATCTACACTGGTGTTTCCTCAAATGTTAAAGTATCTTTAAGCTCTATTTCTTCATAGTTGATCAAGTGGGAGGGATTTGGGATGTTTTTCCTCAGCATGGAAACATGAAATACGTCATGAATCCTAGATAGAGCTGGTGGTAAAGCTAGCTTGTAGGCGACTGAACCCACTTTCTTTAGTATCTTGAATAGGCCAATAAACTTAGAACTCATCTTACCCTTCTTATCAAACCTCATAGCCCCTCTCAGTGGTTCTACTCTCAAAAAAACCTGATCTCTCACATCAAACTCCAACTTCTGGCGGCGAGTATTTGCGTAGCTTTTCTGCCGACTCTGAGCTACATTGCTTTTGTCTTTAATAAGTTGTACTTTATCGTACGTCTGCTGTACTAACTCTAGTCCTAAAACTCGCCTCTCACCCATTTCATCCTAGTATATTGGAGAACGACACCTCCTACCATATAATTCCTCATAAGGTGTCATCCCAATGCAAGTCTGGTAGCTGTTATTATACATGAACTCTACCAGCGGCATATACTGGGTTCAACTACCCTCGAAATTTAACATACATGCTCGTAGCATATCCTCAAGTATCTGAATTGTCTCCTCCGTCCGGCTATTAGTTTGAGGATGGAAGGTTGTATTGAATGATAACTGAGACCCCAAAGCTTTCTGCAAACTCTTTTGAAATCGCGATGTAAATTGTGGGTCTCAGTCTGAAACTATGGATACTAACACACCATAAGGTCGAACTATCTCCTTAATGTATAACTCTGCCAATCTACTCATAGAGCAGTTGACATAATAAGGAGAAACTGAGCAGTCTTTGTCAGTCGATCTACGACCACCCAAATAGCGTTCTGCCCATGCAACGCCGGCGGTAATCTCGTAACAAAATCTATGGATATATGATCTCACTTCCACTCAGGAATGTGAAGTAGTTGCAACTGTTCTGTCGGTATTTGGTGCTCAGCCTTTACCTGTTGGCACGTCAAACATTGCTCTAAAAACTCAGCTATCTCCCTTTTCATATCGCTCCACCAGAAGGATTCCTAAAGGTTCCGATACATTTTAGTGCCTCCAGGATGCATTGTGTAAAGGGATCTGTGTGCCTCCTCTAGGATAGCTCTCCTAAACTCAACATTCGCAGATACGCACAACCTGGTACAGAACCTCAGAGCTCCATCATCTAAAATACTAAACTCCTCCCCCTGTCTGTCCTGCACTTTATCTATTATCTCTACCAATTCTGCATCATTTCTCTAAGTAGCTTTAATCTTCTTCTCCAAGGTAGGCTATAACACTAGGTTGGCAATAAATTCCTGGTGATCATTCTCTCTTAGATCCACATCGATTCTCTCCAAATCCATCTTAATTGGATGCTGAATATCCACTGCTGACAATGTTGCTCCCACTGATTTTTGGATCAGAGCATCAGCAACCACATTTTCTTTCCCTAGGTGGTAATTGATAGTGCAATCATAATCTTTAATGAGTTAAACTTTTATGGTCAGTGAAGATCTCGCATCTCCCACCATGAAGATAATGCCTCCATATCTTTAAGGCATACACCATTGCAACTAATTCTAAATCATGTAATTGGTAGTTCTTCTCATACTTTCTAAGCTATCAAGAAGCATAAGCAATAACACTCCAATGCTGTATCAACAAGCACCCGAGTCCTTTCTGGGACACATCACTGTATATAACAAATCCATCCTCTTCTGATGGAATAGATAATACCGGTGCAGTGACCAGCACTTCAACTTCTGGAAGCTCTACTCACACTCGTCAGTCCATTCAAATCTTATATTTTTCCTCATGAGTTGTGTCAATGGACCTAATAATCTAGAAAAGCCATCCACAAAATGCATGTAGTACCTTGCTAGACCTAGGAAACTTCTCACCTCCTGAATGTTTCCCGATCTTACCCAATTCACCACTACTACTATCTTGCTCGGGTCTACTGATATGCCATCCCTAGAGATCACATGCTCGAGGAAAGTGACTTGCCTTAGCCAGAATTCACATTTCTTGAATTTAGTGTATAACTTCTTTTCCCTTAATACCTGCAATACCAACCTTAGATGATTCTCATGCTCCTCAAAACTCTTCGAGTAGATCAATATATCATCAATAAAAACCACAACGAACTTGTCTAAGTACTGATGAAATGTAACACCCCGACCCCGAGGGGCCTGAGATATTAACTTTTTACCATTGATTTACAGCGGAAGCAAATAAATTCAATTATTATTAAACAAGAGCGCTAATTATCCATATTACAATCACTTATTTCAAAAGAAGAAAATTACACAAACATAAATATCTGAAATCATACTAATATTTCTAATCAATCTTTATTTTTCTAATCCCCACCCGCATGCTTGCTAAGCCTGATTTCCAACATGCTCTTCAGAGTTATCTGAAATAAAAATATGATTAGAGTGAGACGATGCTCAGTAAGTAAATAAGATTATTATTAGTGTGTGGCCAAAATGAGCTTTTTTAAAATTTCGTAAAACAATATTTAATACTATAACTTCAAAATTTCTTTTAGAATAAATACAAATTTAAAAATTTCTGCATAACACTTTTGTCATCAATTACAACAGTAAAATTTTATAATTATATACTATAACTGTTAAATTAAACTTTTAACTTTAAAACTGTATAAACATTTAATGATAAACATACATATACTTTTCCTTATACGTTTTCCTTAGATCGTCATTTAAGCACCAAAATGATCCTTTTCACGTAAACTTACACTTTTCCTTCAAATCATCAGTAACTTTGTACACGTAATTAAATATGTATAAACATATATTATAAAAACCACCCTTAGGCCTTTTTGCCGCAAGTCATGTTTACCCCGATGACTGGGTTGTGCAGTCCGAAGATTGGACTTAACTGGCTGGCCGACCAAACTAAATCAACGTACGTAAACTTTAAGTGAGATTTTCCTTATTAAGTCCTGGTCCGGAACCAGGTGTGCACTCAGGAGAAATCCACTAACATAAAGAACCACTCTGTAAACAGTGTAGGTGCACTCTTATCCGTATAAACTTTATGCTGCGGTACCGAGCATCTGTAACTTTGAACTTTCGTTGCCATAAGGGGTTTTAAAATCATCTTATTATAATTTATGCAATTTAAAATAATATCGTAAAAATCTCATCTTTACTCATATTTTCATAAAAAAATGCAACATAGAAATAAACTCATGCCACACAATTTTTGTGTTAAAAATATATATAATTTTATTTTTGAATAGAGAGAAATGCTGAAAATTTACTCGAGGGGATTAGAACATTTCTTAACCCAAAAATAGATGCAAGTATATTAAAGATAGAACTGGTATAATTAAATATGCGTAAAAATAAACTCAAGAAAATTTTGTGGAACTAATTAACATAATTGAAATTTACTTATAAAACAAACTCGGGTATAAATTTTAAATAAAAAAAAAAACTAACATAATCAAAATTTACTTACCTTCTTCCTTACGAAAACTGTAACTATCTCTAAGAAATAAGATCGGAAAGAGTGAGTGATTGAGAACTTATTCAAAAATTCTCTCTCCACCACAAATTCTTTCACTCACTAATCCTTCTCTTCCTTGGAAAATTGTTGTGAAAAATGAAGGTTGAGAGCTCCCTATTTATAGGAAAATTTTGGGGAATAAATGAAATTTATAAAAGTGTGGGGAGATGGATGAAATTATAATTTTTTAAAAATTAAAGAATGGGCAAGGTATGAGTTGAGTATGGGATGATGATGGAGGCCATGTGGGAGTGCTTGCCACCATTCCCATTAAATAAATTTTTAATTAACTACTTACCTAATTAATTAATCAATTAGTTAATTAATTATTTTATTATTTTTCTTAATCATTATTATCATTATTATTATCATTGTTATTACTTTTAAACTATTTTTAGTATTTATTTATTTTATTATTTATTTTTGAATAAGAATTAAATTTAAATTTTGAAAACTCATGTGGGCCCCACCTGGTCTTGTGGGCCCTACACAATTTCGAGACCCAAATGGATCCTACGAAACTCCAATAATCCTCATACGATTTTATGCGTCCTACATAACTTTGAGACTCGTGTAAACCTCTACATGGCTTCGGGACTCATGTGGGCCCTACATAGGATACTTATATTATTATTATTTTATCATATATTTCTACAAATTATATCAGTCAAAACATTATTTTATGTACTTATTTGGGTATATAAACAGTGTCTTGTGGCTCCGGGACTCATGTGGACCCCACATAGTCTTGTGGGCCTCACATATGATACCTATATTATTATCATCTTATTATGTATTTCTACAAATTATGTCTGTCAAAACACTATTTTATGCATATATACTTATTTACGTGTACAAACAGTGTCTATCCTGTTTATCCTATGAAATTCCATTTTGACCAAGTCGACCTCCAGGGAGCAACTGAGCCGCAATGGTCTCTGAACACTCGCTTAGACAAGGTCTTTCTTAGGCATCAAACATGGAATCAAGGATCCTACAGAAAAACACTTCTATATTGATATTAACTCAATGGCCATTTTTATTATTTTATTATTATTGTACTTTAATCATATATATATTTTTGGGTCATCACATGAAATACCTAATTCATTAGGTCCATAAACACTATCAGTGCATTAGTCAATCCGAACAACATTACCAAGAACTTATAGTGCCTATACCTAGTTCAAAAAGTTGTCTTCAAAATATCCTCTGCTTTAACTTTTACCTGGTGATATCCCGACCACAGGTTAATCTTGGAGTAGACTCGGGTCCCCTAGAGTTGATCAAATAAATCATCAATTCTGGGAAGAGGATACTTATTCTTGACTGTCACTTTAAATATTTCTCTATAATCAATGCACATCCTCATAGTGTTGTCTTTCTTCTTCATGAACAAAACTGGTGCTCTCCAAGGTGACACACTAGGCTTGATAAATCCTTCATCCAACAACTCTTGCAACTAGTCTTTCAATTCTTTTAGTTCAGCTGCAGCCATTCTACAGGGTGCTTTAGATATCGGTGCTGACTCTCGTAATAATTCTACAGCAAATTCAATCTCTCGATCTGGTGGTAAACCAAGTAATTCCTCTGGAAAAACATCTGGAAATTCTCTAACTATTGGAATATCAATTTGTTTCAATTCTTCCTTTGGCATCTCCTTTATGTAAGCAATATACCCCTGGCAACCACCCTAGAGCAGCCTCCTCACCTGAATAGCCGACACTAACTGTGGTGAGGCGCGCACACATGATCCCATGAATTTGAATTCCTGCTCACTTAGGGGTTTGAAGATCACTTCTTTTCTATGGCAATCAATGCTAGCGTAGTTAGCTGCTAGCTAGTCCATACCCAATATCACATCGAACTCCTGCATGTCTAATACCACGAGATCGACTGGTAATACTTTCTCTTGAATGCCCACTGGATAGCATTTAAGTACCCTCCTACACCTTGCTATTGATATAGTTGGTGTGACTACTAACAACTCAATATCTAAAAGTTGTGCCTCAACCCCAGAAAATTTGACATATCCCAATGATACAAACGAATGAGCGGCACCTGAGTCAAATTAAAACAATAGCTTTATATAGTAAAACAACAAGAATACCTATCACAGTGTCATTTGCAGCCTCGACATTTTCTGGTGTCAATGCATAAACCCTCACTGGAGTTGTATTCCCTTACTGGCCTCCACGGGGCACCTGAGCATTACCTGAGAACTGTCTGGGAGCTGTAATATACTGTGCATGACAGACTTATGCTACATGACTTGGTCTACCACATCGATAGCAAACCTTCCTCCTTGCTAGGCATCCTTCCATATGTCTTCTCTCATATGTCAGACAAATAGGATAGGTCTGCTCGCTCTGAACCTCACTGTGCCCAACCTCCTGCCTCTGCCAACCACTATAACCACCTTTCCTCCATGGGCCCCAGCTAGATCCTGCTTGAAATTCAGGAGGCGCAAGCCTCTTCCTCTAGTTCAAATTCATAAATTCCTCCTCCTGAGCATCTCTGATGGGAGAGTGAATGTATCGTTTATAGAAAATTTATTTAAAACGGTTCCATGTTAAGGTTGTTAAATTTGGCCTTTGTTCCTCGAATAACTTCACCGACAACCACCAACGCTTGGCCTCCCCAATCATTTTAAAAACAGCATACAAAACCTTCTGTTCATCTGCACAGTGGAGACTTGCCAATATTTCCTCCATCTTTTGGATCGATTCCTTCGCAACAATTGCATCGACTCCTCCAATAAAAGTTGGGGGATTCATACCGATAAATTGCTTAATAGGGTAGCCCGGGTCAGGTGGTGGGCAGTTCTCCCTCCTCTAGTTCCGCACAATACCTGCCATAACTTGCTGGCCTGCACTACGCAGCATCTATTCAAAGTCACTACCACCTATGTTGAAAGCCCCTATGTTGTCTCTACTTCTAGTGTTCATATTGCTATTTCCATGGTCCATTTTGCAAAGAAAATAAACATGGTCTAAGGACCCTATCTTCATAATACAACTAATACATTTATCTAACTAAAATTTCATATCATTAATCAATCTAACATCCTTATTCTCAATTTAAAATTCAGTCTAGCAATTTAGAAACACAACCCAACAAAAGTTTACTATGGTTTTCCTGAAATCGTTACCCCAGGAAAATCATAGAAACTACCCCGAAGTTCCTGCTTCCAGACTACATAACAAAACCCTAAATTCTTATCTTAATTCCCAACATTAACTCACTGAAATTTTATTCCTATATTCTGGTATTGTTTTTCCCTGTACACTAGAGTCTACAGAACCTAGCAACCTAGGCTCTGATACCAAACTGTAACCCCCAAACTAAGTTTTCTAGGGAGCATTGCGTCACTCCTCCTCCACTTGGATCAGAAAATAGGGGCCGGGCCTTATCAGACTAATAACTGGCCCCATAGACCAATACATGTCTTTTTCAGTGTGTTTTTTCCTCACTCACATACTTCTTGAGAAAACTTCCAAGAAGGTCACCCATCCCAAGATTACTCCAAGCCAAGCACGCTTAACTGTGGAGTTCTTATGGGAAGGCTCCCGAAAAGAAAGGTGCACCTTGTTGATATGGGTAGTAACATCTAATCCTTTTAAGCCTTTCTTCCACAGGGTATCACAACAGTGGTTCAACAATTTTAGTAACAACATCCTCAACTACCCTTTTCTCATTGGTTGACCTCGCATTGAATAAACCGAGTGGAAGACTTCTCTTCTAACTAACAACATTTCAACCTATAGAACAATACTCATTTAGAACCACCAAAATTTCCACTTTGCCTCCCACAGTTCACTAAATTTAAACAACTGGATAGGATATCCTTCCAACCTTGAAACAACTGTTTTGCGAATTGAGGCATAACTACACTCTCCTTCTACAAACCCACCATCGCCAACTACTCTTGTAAGAACTTCTGCTATTCATTTGTAAACCCAACTCTATAAGCTTATCATTCTAATTTTATTTTGTCCCCATCCAAGTCTTTATCTCACTAACTTTTTTGTAATGAGTATTTTTCTTCAATTTTCAAAAGCAAAGGCAAACATTCCCAAATCCATCTAACCACCAAATAAGGGAATCTAACTCCATTAGCTGCAAATCTGGGTTTTCTCCTTCAAGAAAACAAAACACCCTATCCAAACTTTTCCACATGCAAATTGAAGGGTTTTCTTTCAATCTAACACTATTTTGTGGAAGTTTTGTTTCCATACTATATATGTGTGCTCATTTATTTGAATTCTTATTACGTACATAAAAGAACTTCGATAGTTTCCAACTAAATTTTTCCTTAGCTCATCAACTTAATATACTGAATTATCTTATTAAATAGATGCAAGAATTGTAACTTCCAAATATGAGATGACTGGCTCGACTGATCATGGGATGAATCTTAAAACACCTTATGCATCGCAGTATCTTTTACATGTTAATATTCCCTTGGGTGTTGCATACATTTTTATGGGCTAGTAATATGATTTATTATTGCAGGATCTTCTCACGCTCACCTGAATTAATTATTTCCATATCCTTTTGTGTGTGGCCCCATTTAGTTTAAATTTATCCTATTATTGCTGCCTCGTTTTCTTTAACAGATTTAAAAAGATCCTCACTCTTTGAAATTCTAAATTCATTGGATGATTGACTCATGGGATTGTAAAAAGATTTTCCATTCCTCTTTTGCTTGAACAAAATCTACATTTACTTCTATGACATTTTTTTATTGCAAACTGAAATTGAATTTTGATCCTATACTTTCCTTAGAAAGTGACCCAAAGACCCATGGCTGACTTATGGAAATATGGAAAGATTGAATATTTTCTTTAAGCACAAGAAACACGCAAGAGAATAACATGTACCCAAGAACTATAACTTTTCATAAAACCTTAGGATAACTAGTATCCCCAAGAACTTTACCATTAAAGAACCACTAGGATTTATATGCATCTAAATCCGAGGGTAACCACTAACATTCTTTCGATTGCTCTCATATCCACACACACTAAATCATAAGGAAACCATAGGGAACTAAGAGTATACTCTAATGTGCATAGGTGCGCACATTCCAAAAAAAATGCACAAAAATCTATTTTAAATATTCCAGTATTGCAAATGGTAGCTCATTCCTTACAGTGACTATTTACACAAGAAAAAGATCAAAGTGCAGCATTTCGGAAGAAAAACATCAAGGGTTTGCCGTGACTTTTCTAGAACTGTTGGCTATTTCAGTGAAAGTCACAGAAAACCATCGATGAATTTTTGCTTTCGGCTGTGAGACAAAACTCCAAAATTCCAATTTGCTTGTAGTATTTTACTCTGCTATGCATCCTATACCTGATTACTCTTACAACACCCAACCTACCCATTCCTATCCTTATCCTACTCTATTAATTCAGGTGTAATCCGAAGAGGGCGGTGAATTGGGTATTTAAAAAATCTTTAAGTTTTTTTTACCACTTATTCCCTATTTCAATATTTAATAAATTAATTGCAAGGGCTTGAAATTAATTCAAATTATTATGTCAATAAATTCTATTTTACCCAATTAATTATCAAGTGCGTAAAATATAAATCAACATACAAACATGCAAAAGCTGATAATGAAATGCAAGTGGAAATTTAAAAAAATAAGGGAAGAGAGAAGACAAACACGATTTTACGAGGTTCAACCAACCCAACCTACGTCCTCGCCTTGAGCAACTCACTCAAGGATTCCACTAAATCTCTACTCCTTTAATTGGGATGGAGCTTCCCTTACAATTTGCTACTTACAAGAGGCACAACTTCCTCCTCACCCGATTCACAACCCGAACCGTGATTACAATATAAAATTTCAATCTACAAAAACTCAATATTGCTTCTAACAAAGCTAGTAAGTACAATGGAAAACCTAACACATATTCATATGATAAAGCTTGAAGCTCAGTATGTATGTAACGATTATATCGTTATATAAATGATATGCTCTACAAATCAATCCTTTAAATCAATATCTCCCAAATATGATTTTATAAATAAATGCTTTGGAGAAACAATAAGGTTTGATTTAAGAATACTTTAAGCAAGATTAGAAACCAAGATCCTTTGAAAAATAATCTTTGATAATGCGCAGATCTATATTCTTGCTATCAGTAATCCGTAACGTTGGATCTTTGAATAAATAAATAGCTTTGAATATAGAAAATATTTAAACACTATGTTTGAAAAATAATACCCCTCAATAATATGTATTTAGAGGTTCTTAGGATTTGCAATCAAATACTTCTTACACTAATCAAATAGAAACCCTTTGAATGAAGATATATTTAAAACTTTCTTCAAGATTTTAGTTTTAACCAAAAGCTTTTCTCAAGTAGTGATCTTCCACAATATATATATAGATAATAACTCAAGATCAACTTCTCAAAAGGAATATTCAATGATAAGTTTGTGAGATAAAAAAAAAAAAAAAAAAAGCTCTTTGAGAACAAGCAAACACTTAGATTAATCACCAAACCTCAATACCAAAGTTGTTTGCACAATAACCCAAGCTTTAATATGATGTAAACGCTTTGAAATTGTAGAAAAGAGCTTAGCAATAAGTTCAACAATGTTTAGAGATGTGTTTGTTCAAGGCTCCCAATTCTATTCCAAAAGTTGAGACACTAGGGTTTAGAGGTTGATTATATAGGTAATCTCAGCCTTAGGATAAGTCTTGACCATTGGATCAATTTGGTCAAGTGTATAACTCGCATGTTCTCTCTCTAAAGATCAGATTTTTAAAACTTCCCACAAGTTCAGATGATTGAAGATTCAGGTCAGATGTCTGATGTTCCTTAAAGCACTGAAAATTATAGTCTAAACACAGGGTCAGACGACTGAACTATGGGTTCAGTCTTCTAAAGTCCCAGTTCAAATGACTGAACTGAAGGTTCAGACGTCTGAAGGTGTTCTATCTATTCTGTGTTTCAAAATTAATTCTTCAGATGACTGAACTAATTCTTCAATCTTCAGACGTCTGACGTAAAACTTCAGTCGTATGAAGTTGCATCTTCAGACTTTTAAGGGTAATCCTCAATCGTCTGGGCAGTCCAACTTTAGTGTTTTTTTTTTTTTCAAATACCTTTTTTGCTTTTTTTCTTTGCTTCTTTATAAAACATTTTTCGGGGTTTTAAATAGAGTCTCTAAATCAATGAATAACCCGTAAAATATTTTCATGAGATGCATGAGTCCTAAGGTCAGTCTAGGGTATATTTTGAGCTTTGAATTAAATCATATGAAATATGTAAATACATTTACTTCTAAATACCCATTCTCATCATAATCTTGAACTGGACACTTGCACCTTCATTCTTCTACTCTTTTAGTTCCATAGATTGTGTCAAGTTGTATATCCTTTAATCCTCATGGCTTCTATGACTTTCTAACCTTCCGTGCATGCTAAATATTGTTCTTGTTCATAATATCAATGCACAGATCAAATACCAAGTGAATTGTCATTATCAAAACAGGATTGGACTCATAGAGACAACATACTCCTTACTTATACTCTGGTAATAATCATACCTAGAGTCTATAGAACCTATTTCCTAAGCTCTGATACCAACTGTGACGACCTGAAAAATTTTACTCTAAATTTCTTTGATACCACTTATAATAACCTGAATATTCCATATTATACTAATCACTGATACAGATAGCGGAAGACCTTAAATGCAAATTACTAGAGTACTAAACTATCCCAATATAACAATATCAATCCCATTATCACAATAAAGATATGAACTCATTAACAAATATAAATAAAATAATACAAAACTACGCACGACCTTCTATCCCACCCACGCTTCACTGCGCTACTCTAATCACTGTTATACTCCACATGACATCTAAAAAATATAGGATAATCATGGGGTGAGACATCTCTTAGTAAGACAGAATAAATTATTATCAATGTGTGGTAACATGAGTTTAGTATAGTAAAAACACATCCAATAATTAACTTAACTTTGATTGAGAAATCATGTAAAATTGTACTTGCACCTATATATCTAAAAATACTTACTTTCTTCTCAAAACATACTTTGGCTTAATAAATTTCCCTGTATACGTAAATTCACATATATGCATAAAAGAACCTCCCTAAATAGATAATCATAAAACATCATGTAATCACCCCACATGACCAGGTTGTGCGGCCCGAAGGCAAGACTTAGCCTTGGCTGGCCTACCACCAAGCTAAGTCAAAATTCCTTGTCTGCAGTACGATTTGCCTATCGCAGCCTGGTCCGAACCCAAAGGGTGGTTCACAATACTTCGTAGGCCAAATCAACTTCCATTACCAACACTCTTTCTGAGCAGTGTGGTTGCATTGACATATCTCTATAGCTATAGTACCAAGTTTATCTCTGGTCCATTGGGGTTCTTAAACCATATAATAGAATTTATAATAAAACATTAACATGATCTCATTTTCATAAGTCTGTATAAAATTTGACATGTTCAAAATTCTGTATAAAATCTGTCATATCACATCTCTCTATAAAACTGTCATTTTATAACTTGGCATAAAGTCGCCTAAACTCAGCATAAAGCCAATTGAACCGTCATTTCATATTGAACTCAGCATAAAGCCGGCCGAACTGTCATTTCATACTGAACTCGGCATAAAGTCGGCTGAACTGTCATTTTATACTGAACTTGACATAAACCCGAATGAACTGTCATTTCATAAATAAATAAAAACCATCGCGTTTAATCATACAATAATAATTATTCTCGTGCCACACGATTTGACTGATAAATTATACTATAATAAACAGTTCGGGGAAAATATATATTTTGCTGAAAGCTAGGGTATGATTAATTTCACCTATTTAATTTAATTCCATTATATTCCAAGAAAACCTAATAGACCCAAATCCCTACAGATTAATTTATTTCCAAAATATTCCCAAAAATTAGATATAATAAAATCTCGGCGATTTAATTTAATTCCAAGATATTCCCAAAAGTCTAATGTAATCAAATCACTGTAGTTTAATTTAACTCAGGCATATTTTTAAAATAAAATCTGAACATAAACATAATTAATTTCACATACTCAATTTAAATCGGACATAATTTAAATAACATAAATCTAATTAAACTCACTTATCTAAATTTAATTAGAAATATTTTTAATGCAAACCTTACATAATCAATTCCCCTTACCTTAGCCCTGGAGTGGTGCCTACGATGTCCCAACAATAAATCTACTCCGATTAAAGTGTTCAAGAGTAGAGCTAGGACCCGGATACGATATTCGTTTTTTTATTTGGCTTACAAACGGAGAGAAATTGATGAGAGAGAGAGAGAGAGAGAGAGAGAGCTTGATGAGAGAGAGGGTCTGAGAAATTGGGGGGGTCTCTGGAATCAAATTCCATTTCTTGAATGTTCAGGTAGTGGAGACTTCCTTACATATCAATATAATAATAATAATAATAATAATAATAATAATAATAATAATAATAATAATAATAATATTATTATTATTATTATTATTATTATTATTATATTATATATATTAATATATTATATTATTAAATTAATAATATTTATTTATTTAATTTACTTTAATTTTAATCATTTTATTTTATTTATTTTATTTTATTTTCTATTTTTTTAGGATTAAACTTGCACATATATTATTTTTGGAGTCATTACAAGATGTATCACAATTTTCACATGAATTATTGCATGCATCATTTTCAAGATTATCACATGGGCTAACAGATGATTCATCACATAATGTATAGTAGCATTCAATACAAGAATCATCAAGAGAAATAAAGTGAGAGGGATATACCTCTTTTTCTATTGATGCTATTACCCAACGGTTTACCACAACCTAATCATTTGAGCTTGACAATTCTGGAGTGGCTGTCACTTTCTTTTGGGTCTCTATATTTCTTTTCAAGCTCTTTCCAGATTTGCTGTGCACTACAACAGGCCATCATCTCTCAAAAAACATTAGTCTCTAAAGCACAGTATAATATATCAATGTCATTAGAATTAATCAGATTAAAATCATTTTCATTTATTTGTGCACAACTTCCTTTAGCAGTCACTTGCTAGGCCCTCCAGTCCATAGATTTTATAAATATAGGAGGCCAAGAAAGTGATTGTCCCTCACTGAATGTGGACACATCAATAAGAGCCATTGCGATTTTTAACATAAGCGGTTAAGCTTTTTGCAATGAGACTCTGATACCAATTGTGAGGAATGGTGTATTCACAAGAGGGTGTTGAATTGGAAATTTTATACTTCTTAGGTTAAATTCAAGTCACAAACAGTATTTCGCAACCTAGGTTCTTTCTAAGCAGTTACCAATTCCACAAATATTGAAAGCATGTAAGTAAAACAATCAAGACAGTAAAAGATTAAACATACATGTACGAAAATTAAAGTGTGGAAAATAAAGGGTAGACACAATATTTGATATTGGGGTTTCTCCAATCCTGCCTACATCCCCACCTCAAACTAACCAGTAAAAGGATTGACTCACTAGAAAAATAAGTAGTTTGGAAGTTATCCCAAGTATAGGAGTTTAGTCGTGTAATACTTAGCCCAAAGGCAAGATCGTCTCCTCAAGGAATGCAGTTTAACTCCAAATTTTATGTAATTCCAATCATAAAATAAGAAGAAGAAAAAAAGCGCACTGAACACAGTTCAAATTCGGATTTTTTGGTTTGTTTGAGATTTTCTTTTGACAAATTAAAAGAACATACAATCTAAAATCTAAATCCTAACACGCACAAAATTAAATTATAACAAGAAATGAAAATCCTACGTTTAATAGCCGAGTAAGAATTGAAACACGCGTTTAAACTTAGGAATGAACAAACACAAACTTCGTAATTAAACATGCAATTCTAACAACCTCCTTCAACACAAAAAGGAATAAACTTTAACGCAACCAAGAATGAAAATTTAACTCTTTAATAATTAAAGATAACCGGAAACACAATAAAAATTCAGACTTTAATTAAACTATGCTTAACTTAAAGAAAACCCAACGCAATTTAATTCTAAAATAAAAAACAAATTTAAATCCTAAAAAAGGTTTTTTTTTTTCTTTTCGTATTTAATTCTCTTTTTTTCAAGAAAACAAATCAAACTTAAATCAAGTAAAAATTAACTCAAGCAAAAGAAATTAAATCTAATGCTACTAACAAATAGGAAGAGAAAGATAATATATAAACCCCAATGACAATACCCAAACAAGATTAAAAATTAAAACTTTAATTAAAATTCTACCAAAACAAATAACAATTATTCAACCTTTAAAAGTAATGACACAAGAACTAAAGAAACAAAACAAAGAAAGAAAAGAGAAAGGAAGAAAAAGAGGGAAAAAATAGGAATAGTTGATCGTGTTTGGAACAGCAAGAGTGAAGGAGAGCAGCAGCAGTCGTGGCAGTTGGGAGTTCTTGGGACAACAGCAGCAACAACGTAGGGTTGGAGGACGGCACAGTAGTAGCAGCGGCGTAGGGAGCTTCTCGGGACAGCAGCAATGGCGACGGCAGCTGGGAGTTCTCGAAACAGCAGCGGCGATGGCGCAAGGACAACACAGCAACAATCATGGAGGAGCAGCAGGTATTCACGACAACAAAAAGGAGAAGAAAGCAAGGGGAAAGGGAAGAGAAGAGAAGAGAATAGGGAGAGAGACGGGAGAAAAGGAAGAGAGGGCAAAAGAGAGAGGAGGCCGTTTGGGTGCTTGCTGGGTAAGGAGAGTAGAGGAGAAGGAAAGAAGGAGCTAAAAGCAAAGAGAGCCGAGAGGGAGAAGGAGAGATGAGCGTAGAGGGAGAGAAGGGAAGAGAGTGTGAGAGGAAGCTGGGAGGAAGGGAAAAAAGGGAAGGAGATAGGAGGGAGGCCAAGTGCTCTCTGTCAATGAGAAAAAAAAAAAAAGAATTTAATGGTTCTTTTGGAGCCCTACACATCCACGCACAAGAGGAGAAGGACCCAGCTGCATGGCCGGCTCAAATCGTAAATTTTACTTTATTTTCTTTTCTTTTCTTTTCTTTTCTTGTTTCTTCTTTTCTTCTTTTTGTTTCCCAGAGAACATGCCCCCTTTTGATCATCCTAAAGCCCATATCTCTCAAATATTAAAACACAAAAGTTGTAGATAATTTTCTCGGCTTTCCAAAACATTTTGAATCATCTCGATCGGAGCTTAGATGAGAAAATTACGCATAGATTATGAAGTAGCATTGGTTTTAGCTTCCAATAATTCCCCTGTGATAAAAAAATACCAAAAATTTGTAAATTACTCAATGAAACCCAAATATTATATATAGGACACAATGTTAAATTATTGAGAATAATTAGATATTTAATTAAAAATATATAGGTCTCAATGCATGAATTAAAATACCTAATTACGCAATTTAAGCGCGTAATCACACTCCCGAACTAACATTTTGCTAGTCTTTAGCAAATAACGTGAATGAATTCCAGGGTGTTACCCACGAATACTAATTTGAACAAACATGAATGAATGCACATACGACACAACCATACCATTTCACATACAGGAATATAACCGAATTTCACACAAGCTCATCATATACAATGCACACAACTCCAAAGTAAATCATTCACGCAAGTTTCATCGTTATATAGCCGTTAAGAATAGTATACTCACATGAAGTTAACCAGAAATACAATTCAGAGTTAATGTAGTCATATAAATGTCAGTATAGACCGGCAAAATCTTGAGGTATGTGTAATGTGTATGACTTGTTACACCCAAAATACCAGTGGACACCTATAGAATGGTTATTTTGACTTGGCCTAACTGGTATACCCTCAATAACACTAAAAAAGAATGGGTTCACTTGCCATATGTGAGGAGGAGTGTCGCAATCAAACATCCCACATATTGTAAGGAACAAATGCTAAATATATAGAGTGGACTAGTCTAAAAAGGATCTAACTTATTTGTGAGGTGTCGGGTCCTTCACTCTAGCATCTTCTCACCTACTCACCATGTCCAACCAAGACCACCCTAGATCAACTTATTCACAAACCTGACGTGAATACATCTGAAGCATTGAGCGGTTGAAGAGTCTTCATATGTGAAGAACGTGTGTCGTGTCCCTGACTCTTTGTGGTATTTATATTGAGCAGGTATTAACCTTTCATTTCATGTGCATTTCTAATTTTCTTATTCTTTCTTTTGCTCATTCTTCAATTTTTTTCTTTTCATTGTCAATTAGAACAATCATTACACTTCTTTTATTGTATTCATATCACCAATGGGAATTAAGCTCGAATAGTAATCCATGAACTAAGTTTATCTCTAGGGGTGGCTCAGCCTTCACATCTTGAGTAGGTTACAAGACCTAGGTTTCTATCTCCCCACAAGATACGACCTCTAGGCTAGTAAGTCAAAAACAGAGACTAGTGTACAAAGAATCATCCAGAAGAAAAGGGAACTGAGTTTCATGAACTCTAATTTGATGTTAACACTCAAAAGGATGATAAATAGCTCAATGATACCTCATAAGGTGTCATAGTCGCCACGGGTGTTCTCTCAGCGCTCACAAGGAACCCTAAGTGCAATGAGTCATATGAATGTGTCTATTCAGCCTCATGAGATACCATCTAAATACAAGAGTTCATATAGTCAAATTAACATGAATGAACTACTAATCAAAATTCATGGAGTTACAAAGTCATATAAAGAGAAACTACACATAAATGACTCGAGTGTGTATTTTTTAGGTTATATGCAAGTATGTGAAGAGTATATGTCAGTGTTAATCATGGCATAATTTTCTATCCTCGATACTCTTTCTTTTTATTATTATTTTATTTTATTTTATTTTATTTTTGAATACAAAACTCAACAAGTGGATGTGCACAGTGTCACATGTAAATTCTCCCCCCCCCCCCAACTAAAGTGGAACATTGTCTTCAATGTGAAAGCGTAGAGGAAATAGAAAAACTGTGCATAAATGAACAAACTAATAAAAAAATACAGAAAATCACTACCAACTAATGCAACATAAAAAGAAGAGAGACATGCAAATAAAGAAAACAACTAAAATAAAAGGAAAAATAAAGGAAAGTGATGAGAGAGAGGTCAGAAAACTCCCCTAGGGTCTTGCGGAAGCAAGACCGCTTTATTTGGATCGAAGGGAGTCATGAGAGGCTTGAGCTGCTATCTATTGATTATGAAGCTGTTATCATAGGCTTGAGCTGCTATCTATTGATTATGAAGCTGTTATCATTCATTGGATCCACAAGTTCTACTACGCCATGGCAATGAGCGTGTTTAACAATGTACGAGCCACCCTATTGAGACCTCAGTTTCTTGGGAAACAGATGTAATCTAGAGTCGTAGAGAAGATCTTGCTGATTTAGGAAAAGTTGTTTATCCTTGATTTTATGCAGTAGCTTCATCCACTTCTTCACTAAGTGGTCCTTGTCACAAAATTTCCTCTTGGATTCTTTAAGCTCACGCACCTGCAACTTTCTTAAGCCTATGACATCATCAAGTGAAAAGTTAATCTGTTTTATAACCCATAATGCAAAATTCTGAATCTCAATAGGTACAGGATATGCCTTACCATAAACCAACCTGTAGGGAGACACCCCTAAGTTTGTGAATGCACTTTGGTAGGCACATAGTGCATCAACCAGTTTCTTGAACTAGGCCTTTTGATTAGGACAACACGTCTTCTCAGGTATGATCTTGATCTCTGCAAAGAACTGACACTTATCCTGCGTTATCCCATGTTCTGACGTTCGATCGGTGGCAAGGTAGTTCACTATATTATCAAACCAACGGCCGCATGACATGTTGGTAGTAGAATAGATGATGTTAGCATCTAACTTCTTCAGCACTTCTTTCTTTACCACCTCCGTCATGGTTGGGTTCAGTCTCCATTGCGCATCACGAACTGATATTGCATCTATCTCTATGGACTGCCCCTCTAATTCAAGTAACTCCCTAATCAAGGGAACTTTTTCATCAAATACCACAGGCTGCTCGGGAGCTTCATTCTTAAATGCACCATCAAAACCAAATGCCGACAACAATTCTAACATACCCAAGTCATCTACCATATCTACTGCGTATACCTCTGAATCATCACACCCAGTCGACGTCTTATTAAACACGTTCATCTCCAAAGTCATATTTATAAATGTGATCTTAAATACTCCGCTTTGACAATTAATTAAGGCATTAGAAGTAGTGAGGAATGGTTACCCAAGAATAATAGGTGCCTCGTAGATGTTGGAGACAGGCTGTTGTATATCCAAAACAACAAAGTCCATAGGGTAGTAAAATTTGTCAACTTGAACCAATACATCCTCAATAACACCTCGTGGAGCTTTTATGGATTTGTTTTCCAATTGTAGAATTATGGGTGTTTTATTCAGCTCACCTAAACCCAATTGTTTGTATATTGAAAATGGGAGCAAGTTCACACTACTCCCCAAATCAAGTAAGGCTCTCCCAATACGAGATTCACTAATCATGGTGGAAATAGTGGGGGGACCAAGATCTCTGAGCTTCTGAGGATTCTAGCTCAATATCAATGCACTAACTTGCACGGTCAAGAAAGCTTTCTTCTTCACGTTCAATTTCCTTTTTACTGTGCATAGGTCCTTCAGAAACTTTGCGTATGCAAGAACTTGTTGTATGACATCCAGAAGTGGAATGTTGATCTTCACCTATTTGAATATTTATTGAATCTCAGTGTGATACTTATTCTTTTGACCAGATGTCAACTTCTAAGGATAGGGTACCACAGGTTGATACTCCTTAACAATCTCATCCTCCTTATTATTTGACTTCTTTGAATCTGAGCTTGCCTCGTCTAATTTTTCATTCCCCTCATTTGTCATAATTTCCTTTTTAGGTGTTGGAGCAACTGTTTGTTGATCAACGGGCATTTCAGGACAGGAAACTTCTTTTTCACTTCTCAAGATAATAACCGCCTTCACTATTTCAATAGAATCCCCTGAAATAGTATGCACTGGTTGCTGTTGTTGCCGATATACCTAGGGATTAAATTGAGGCTGTGTAGGAAATTTTCCTTTTTCTAAGGTATTCAGCTTTGTACTTATTTTATTCATGGTGTCTCTCAGTTCACTGATGGCTTGAGTATTCTGACTATTGGTGTTGACGTGAATCCACATGAATTTCTGAAACATATTTGCCATCTGCATCATGCTATCATTAGAAAATTTCTTTGATGGAATAGGAGCTAAATTTGGTTGAAATCCTAGAGGTGCATAGCTTTGAGAGACTTGTTACAATTGATACTGCTGTTGAGGATCTGCAACTAAGTGATATAACGGCTGCGGATGTACTGCATAAGATTGAGGAAATTGCTGAAACTGTGAGAAAGATGGATCAAATTGATCGTTCCACCATGATAAGTTCAGGTGATTCCTCCATCTTGAATTATAAGTGTTTGAGAATGGCTAATTTTGAGATTTGTTGATCCAATTTGCTGACTGCATCTGATCAGATCCACTCTCCTGCAATCCTGGTAAAAGCGGACAATCCTCCACCAATTTCGCAGCTTTCACTTTCTCTGACTCCATAACCTCTATTTTTTTAGACAAAGCAGCAACAAGAACCCGTAAACTAGTTTCCTCTTTGACCTCGTATCTACCTCCACCACTGATCGCTCAAATAGGTTGTGTTGCCATTGTTCTCCAGTCATATCATGTGTTCCATTGTTGGGCACTTTCAACTAAATAGTCAAAGAATGATAGAGCCTCATCCGGTTCCTTGTTGAAGAACTCTCTGTTGCACATAGTCTGGACAAATTGTTTACATTCAAGGGTAAGTGCAGTATAAAAATAATTCACTAACCTCCAAGATTTGAATCCGTTATGTGGACATATATTCATCAAGTCCTTGAATCTCTCCCAACAAGCTTGGAACGTCTCGTCACCTTTCTGCATGAATTGACTAATCTGCTCTTGTAGGTACTGGGTTCTCTGAAAAGGAAAGAACTTATGTAAGAGCTCACACTGCATTTCAGCCCAGCTAGTAATAAAGTTAGGTCTCAGAGAATTAAACCAAATTTTGCCTTATATTTCAAATAAAAAGGAAACAAGAGAAATTTGATATACTCATCGATTTTGCCCTATTAATGAAAGTGGTACAACCCATCTCAAAATCTGTCAAATGCTAGTATGGACTCTTAGAATTCATCCCATGAAACTGGGGTATCATAGATAACATGTCATGCTTAATTGTGAAGTTCAGTGCATCTTGTGGTAACACAATGCAAGAAGGTGTAGAAGTGCACGTAGGCTGTAGAAAATCCTGAAGTGTACGTGGTGGAGCCATTACTTCCTAAAAAATTTCTTCAAACAGATTACTCAAATGAATTTCAGAATCACTCATAAAAGTAATAGGAGAACAATAAGATTATGTGTTCTGTGTGTCACTAATGGTGCTAAGTGAAATTTTCGATAGTCTATTCAAAATATCTCAGACCCAAGGCATCAAACATCAATGCAAACAATAGAAATTCACCAGCATAATAGCAAATAAGCATGATCAAATTTTTCCAATTTTTTTCAATTTTTTAAATATTTTTTGTTTTTTAATTAAAAATAAAAAATAATTAGAAAAATACAAAATTTGGAATTAAATCTGGCACTCCCCGGCAACAACGTCAAAAACTTGACTCACTCTAAAAATTAGAAGCTCGAAAGCTATCCCAAATATAGGAGTTCAGTCGTGTAATACATAGCCCAAAGGTCAGATTGTCTCCTCATGAAATGTAGTTTAACTCCAAATTTTACGTAATTCCAATCAGAAAATAAGAAACAAAAGGGCACTGAACACAATTTAGATTTGGGTTTTCTGGATTGTTTGATATTTTATTTTGACGAATTAAAAGAATGTGCAAGCTAAAATCTAAATCCTAACACGCACTAAATTAAATTTCCATTAGAAACGAAAATCCTACGTTTAATAGCCAAGCAAGAATTGAAAGACGTGTTTGAACTTCAGAATAAAAACTAAAGACGATAACTTTCCTACGTAGGTTAAGCATGCAATAAAAAAAATCAAACACAAACTACGTAATTAAACATGCAATTCTAACAACCTTAATCAACACAAAAAGAAATAAACTTTAACACGACCAAGAACGAAAATTTAACTCTTTAACAATTAACGATAACCGGAAATACGATAAAAATTCAGACTTTAATTAAACTATGCTTAACTTAAAGAAAACCCAATGCAATTTAATTCTAAAATAAAAATAAATAAATTTAAATCCTAAAAAAGGTTTTTTTTTTTTTCTTTTCATATTTTATTCTCTTTTTTTTTCAAGAAAACAAACCGAACTTAAATCAAGTAAAAATTAACTCAAGCAAAAGAAATTAAATCTAATGCTACTAACAAATAAGAAGAGGAAGATAATATATAAACCCTAATGATAATACCCAAACTAGATTAAAAATTAAAACTTTAATTAAAATTCTACCAAAACAAATAACAATTATTCAATCTTTAAAAGTAATGACACAAGAACTAAAGACACAAAATAAAGAAAGAAAAGAGAAACGAAGAAAAAGAGAGAAAAAAGCAGGAAGAGTTGGCCGTGTTTGGAAGAGCAAGAGTGAAGGAGAGTAGCAGTAGTCGTGGCAGCTGGGAGTTCTTGGGATAGTAGCAGCAATAGCGTAGGTCTGGAGGATGACACAACAGCAGCAGCGGTGTAGGGAGCTTCTCAGGAAAGAAGCAGCGGCAGCAGCAATTGGGAGTTCTTGGGACAGCAGCAGTAGTTGCACAAGGACAACACAGTAGCAATCGTGGAGGAGCAACAGGTCTTCACGGCAGCAAGAGGGAGAAGAAAGCAAGGGGAAAGGGAAGAGAAGAGAAGAGAATACGGAAAGAGAAGGGAGAGTTTAGGAAGAAAAGGAAGCGAAGGCAAAAGAGGGAGGAGGCCGTGTGGGTGCTTGCTGGGTAAGGAGAGTAAAGGAGAAGGAGAGAAAGAGCTGAGAGCAGAGAGAGAGAAGGAGAGATGAGCTTAGAGGAAGAGAAGGGAAGTGAGTCTGAGAGGAAGCTAGGTAGAAGGGAAAAAAGGGAAGGAGATAGGAGGGAGGTCGGGTGCTCTCTGTCAATGAGAAAAAAAAGAAGAAGTTAAAAGCTCTTTTGGAGCCCTACACATCCACGCATAAGAGGAGAAGGACCCGGCTGCACGGCCAGGTCAAGTGATAAATTTTATTTTAGATTATTTTATTTTTCTTTTCTTGTTTCTTCTTTTTTTTTTTTTATTCTTTTTGTTTCCTAGTGAACATGCCAACTTTTGATCATCCTAAAGCCTATATCTCTCAAAGCTTAAAACATAAAAGTTGAAGATAATTTTCTCGGCTTTCCATGGCATTTCAAATTGTGTTGATTGGAGCTCGAATTAGAAAATTACACATAGATTACAAAGTAGCGTTGATTTTAGCTTCTGATAATTGCCCTACGATAAAAAAATACCAAAAAATCATAAATTACTCAATGAAACCCAAATATTATAAATAGGAAACAATGTTAAATTATTGAGAATAATTAGGTATTTAATTAAAAAATAAAGGTCTCAATGCATGAATTAAAATACCTAATTACAAAATTTAAGCGCGTAATCAAGGACTCCACTATTTGCTCACTTAACCGGGTGGAGCGATGCCACTTACACTCTCCTTATGAGGCAGAGACTCCCTAACTCTATTATAGGGTTGTGGTACTCCTTGCGGGGCGGAGTCCCCCCAGCTCAATTATAGGGCCGAGCCACAACCATTCTCCTTACAAGGCGGAAACACCTCGGTTCACTTTCCCGATGGAACCAAGTTGTACACACTTTACAGGATGGTGCATCTCCTAACTCACCTAATTGGGTTCGAGCCAAACCGGGACTCCTTATAGGACAAGTTTCTCTCTTTAGGCCATTCTTGGAATACAAAGATAATATTTTGTACAAATAACAATGCTTCTACGAAAGTAGAAATGTACACAATGAAGCTCTAGATGCACTCTTGTGTGATATGAATTAAAGTTTAAGGGTATTTTTCTCAATAATGTTTTGCAATCTTTGAAAAAGACGTGTGCAGTAAAAGCATAATACCAAAGCTTTCTATAACATTATAAAACTGTACTTCTATACATCCTCTTATACATCAAAATATCTCTAGGGTCAAACACAAAATAACACTGACCCTATTACAATATCTTACCCTCCTCACAGGGTAATCTCACTAACTCAACGGCGGCCTTGACCCGCCGATCCCTCAGGGGCTCTGAAAAAATTAATTAAGTTTGGGGGTGAGACACTTTTCAGTAAGGGAAAAAAAACTAAATACAGTTGTGTGGTAACATGAACATTTAAGGCATTTATACATATATAGTGCATTTCAAATTTTCATAAAAACTCACCATATCATACTGAATATTCACATGCTTTCATATCTTCTAATAAGTCATCATACATAAAACATCTGTTATAGGTGAATAGTACTGACAATAGACCCAGGATGAATAGTTAGCTGGTGTCATGTATTACCCCCCCATGACGGGTTGTGCAGCCCGAAGGCGGGACCTGACAATGGCTGGCCGACCACTACCGAGTTAAATACGTCTGTAAGTATGATGGGCCCGCCACACCCTAGTCCGCACTGCCAGGTGGACATCCACACTCTACTGAAAGCCACATCGACTATCCATCTCCCATCCCCTTGTGGGATGGTTAGCACTAATCTGATGTAGATATCTGATCTACACATATAGCTACGGTACCGAGCTCCTGAACTGAACTAAACTAACATTCGGGTTCTGATAACATATAGTACATAATTTCATAAATACGACCTCCTGTCGAACATTTTATAAATACAGCTTCGCACCGAAATCATGCATACGGCCTCGTGCCGAAATCATAGTAAATACGGCCTCGTGCCGAAATCATAGTAAATACAGCCTCGTGCCGAAATCATAGTAAATACGGCCCACGCCGATAACGTAAATATGGTCTCGCACAAGAATTGTTTCAGGTATTTACATTCTGAAAATAACTCATTTATCATATATTCGTCAAACTCAAAATAACATTACACGTCTTTTCAAAATACCTGAAAATATATGTTTTACTTGTAAAATCATATATATCATGATTCACTTCACATAAAAAATAATAATGTTCATGCCACACATGTGCCGTTAAAGTCATGCTTCATGTTCTAAAATCATCATTTATGGCATCTTATACATACATATACATTTTAATCATAATGGCAATATTTTCCGAACATACATTTCATATGTGATATACAAATGTAGCATATACTTTTCTGAAAATAAATTTACTCATAATTAATAATAATTTGCATGGAAAATAACTGCTTTAATTTATTCCCTTGCCTGGTTACTGAGAAAGCTCCTAAAATATCCTAGGCTAACCCCTGTAGGATTTCCTGATAAATACCCTAAAACTAAAAATTCCCAGTATTAAACATCAGTATTTTCATGCGTACATCATTTTCTATAACTATCATAAAGTCTAATTTGGCTTAAAAAACCTTACCTCAACTTAGGAATGGTTTCCAACTAGCTTTCACCAGCGATCCGCTTCGGCAGATTTGGAGAGAACTTCCCCAAGAGCGTCGTGCTGACTTCGGATCGTTGATTCGGCGTAAAAATGGCCCAAAAACGAAGAGAGAGAGAGAGAGAGAGAGAGAGAGAGAGAGAGAGAGAGAGAGAGAGAGAGCCGAAGGGGAGAGAGAGAGTGGAGAGGAAGCTTAAAAATGAAGTTTAAAAATTGGATTTTTCATATATATATATATAGAGTAGAGGATTCATCGACGAGTCTTTCACAAATTTCGTCGACAAAATTCAGCCTTTGTTGATGAAATTCAGTCGGCTCAAAACCTCCATCGCAGTATTTTCTCATCAACGAATCCCTGTATTCGTTGACAAATTTTATACTAAACTCGTCGACAAACCCCTGTATTCGTCAACGAAGTCTACGGCCTCCTTCTGTTTTCGTTTCTATTTCTCTCCCTCTTAATTATTCAAATTTCATTTTAATCGGGTTGTCACATCTTGGCAATAAAAGCACAATGAGCTTTTGAATCTTGTAGTAGATGTGCAAAGATTACCAAGTTATAACAAGTTTCTCCAAAGATATTTATCAAGAAAATATGTGGGAGAATCTTTAAACTCACTCTCTAAAAAATGATTTTCAAAACAAAAGCTTAAGAGAGAGTAAATGCATTTGACGATAAACAAAATGCCCAAACAAGGAGAAATCAAATGCTCTCTTACAAAAAAAATTTTCAAAGAAATAATAGTAAGAGAGTATGAATAAAAGCTTTGAAGATGAAAAAGATAGCAAAAGTATTTGAGAGAATTTTTTTTTTCGGCTAATCATCTTACTATTGTGCTAATGAAAGGGCTATTTATAGATTTTTCAAAAATCTAACTGCCTGGGGACACGGAGGGTATTTAAAATTTATTTAATTAAAAATTTTAACACGTTTTAACTTTAAAATTTTGAGCAACCCGAGAAGGTGGGTTGATTGAGCAAGGCGTCGGTCGGTAAACCTAGCCAAAAATTCAAATATCTGCGAGGCTCGGTTAACTAAGGAAGAGGCTGGTCGGCTGACCTTGGCGATTCCTCTTTCCTTCGTAGGTTTGGTCGGTCGTCCTTAAGGGCCGGTTAGCTGAGTGAACAGTGCCAGTCGATTGGGGCCATTTTGTTCTAAAAATGTCGGTTAACTGAGGTATGTATTTTTTCAAAGTTTTAAGGTCGGTCGACTATGGAAGCTTAATTGAAAAAGCGGTCGGTCGACTGAGCTTTGTCTAACTTTAACTTCTAGCCTAAGGCATGGTCGGTCGACCAAGGGTTATATAATGTGAGCTAGTCGGTCGACCGAGGACTTTGAAAAACTAAGATTTTGCCTTGATTTTGACCTTACAGTTGTTTTAAAACCTTTGTAAGATTTAGGAAATTTTGAAAAAGGTTTTGTATGAAAGGTTAGTGAAATTAGGAATAGCTTCCCAAGAGGGGGGTGAATTGGATTTAAAAATTTTCTTTTAATTCATTTTTAGAATTCTTAAACTTATTTTATTTCTTTTAACCAATTCGTGACTTGTTTGTTTAATTTGTTAAGCACTCAAGAACTTAGTTTCTTTATTTAATCCTTAACCATACAAACATTCAATCATTCAACCAAACCAATCAACTATAGTTAGAAAGCAAACAACCAAGCCAATACACAACACTTATGTAATATAAAAACTCAAGATGGTTGTTTATTTATATTAGCCAAATTTGAAGCAAGCCTTGTATAAATGAATTTGCTTCTTCAATATGATGTGCAATATAAAATCCAATCACTCTTTCCAAATATTTAGAATTTAGATAAACTCTTAGTTAATTTCTCTTTGGGATGTTTAACCAAGTAACGTACTCCTGTATGGTTTTCGCAAGATATGGTTTAACCAACGTACTCCCTTTCAGTTTCCGCAACCCAAATCAAAATTAAACTTTAAGTTTACTTGATTTTCAAATATGCATTTTATATTTGATTTTCAATTTAAACCATCCACGCAATTTAAATACGTACTGAAAATAAAGAGTAGGAAAAGAAAGAGTGAGACGGAGATTTTTATGAGGTTCGGCTTATACCCAGCCTACGTCCTTGCCTTTGGCAAACCACCAAAGGATTACTAAATCTGTTCTTTTAATGGGTGGAACAAACCTTTACAACACTCCTCGGGTAAGGCTAGAGCCCGCCTTCTCCAAACGATATCCCCTCGTTCGGTCACTCCTTAACTAGGCTAGAGCCCGCCTCTCTAAGTAATATCCCCTTGCTTAGCCAATGATACAAAAAACCCTTGGAATCGTCAATCTACAAGATACAAATCAAATAGATGCGTACAAAGAACTTGCTCCTCAAAGAGCTGGTTAGTGCACAAATTAGAGCACAACTAATATACTTCAAAGTAAACAACAATATGGAAATTAACTTGAAGCTCAATGAAGTATATCACCGATTATATCTTTCAATGATTGAAAGATTTAGAATTTGTAGCACAATTCCGGTGGAAGAAGATCAACAAAATCTCAGTTGAATTAGTGAACAATATGTGAGCTTGAGAGCAAGAGAGAGCCTTGAGAATTTGAGAGCAATTTGAGAGAGACTTTGAATTTTTTTCAGAATTTGAATTCTTGGTTGTGTTGATTCAATTATCTTTTAGGCTTATTTATAGACTTTAAAAAGTTTATAACTTTATCCCCAAGAGGCTTGAAGTATTCCCTAAGTTTCCATAAGTTCTTAGCCCCAAACAACCCCATTTAAAAAATTTGACCGTTATGAAAAATTCAAAACAACCGCGTGACAGATGACTGTCCATTTTGGGCAGTCATATGTCAAATTAAAAACAAAGGTGCAGTAGGGTGTTATTTTTCTATCCAAACATACACAAACACGTCAAAGTGCACTGGCAGTCAACTGTCCAGTTCTTGACAATCGTCTGTGAAGCTATCGGCTTCGAGCACCCTTCAGTATTTTGGTCATACCTTTTTCTGTATAACTCAAAATTTTATGATCTTGGTGTCAAATGAAATATAAGATAAAATCCTAAAACTTTCATGTTGAACACAGTTTAAAATAAGGAATTTTTTATAGAGAAAAAAGTACATCAATGTAGATGTAGAAAAATTGACAGCATTTGAGAAATCCTCTTTTTGGTGCTTTTCATTCCAAAACTAATTCTAACCTTTTTGAAACAATTTTTGACCTTATAAAAATATTTTCCAAGTATGTTCAAAGGTATCTAGGACCAATAAATTTACCTAAGAGCTTCATGCATCCATATTGAAATTCCTTGAAGTACTTACATGAAATTTCCTAGACTCTTTCAAATTTTCAATCCTTGAATTCCTTAAGGTCTTTATGCTTGCTTCATCTTTCTTTGAGCTTTCCATGTTGATCACTTGGGCTTTCATTCTTTGAAGCTATTTCTTTAATATCAATGCTCTAATGATCTTCAGGCTTTAAACTTTAAATCCATGCTTCAAGCTTGATATAATCATCCCTATCTGAAGTACAAGCTCTCATGAACTCTTTAACCTTGCATTCTTCATTTAGTCCTAAAAATACATCACTTAACATAGCATGTTAAGATCCACTTGTTTGTTAGCATCAAAATAGGATATTAAGCCTTATAAGGCCAACAATCTCCCCCTTTTTGATGATGACAAACAAGAAGCAAAAATTAGAGTGAGCTTTAAAAAGACTCCCCCTTTCAATAAGCACCATCTTAACAATAATTGCAAAATCAATATCAATTTCAAAACCTCTTTTACAATCATGCTCATCACTAATAAATACTTCTCCTTTTGATATGTATTAGGTTCATGCTCAGTTTTTTCAAATTGAAATACTACGCTCAATTTTTGCTTTAAAACTTTCCCCCCTTTTGGCATCCATCAAAAAGGAAAAAAAAATGATTAAGTTCGAGTAAAATCACATGTTGAGCATATCATCAAATATGCGTATCAAACATATGAACACACTCAATTTATTATTTTTCAATATTGCATGTGTAGTGTGTTATAACATTCAAGTATATGAGTTGTGTTGACCTTATAGGTCACGCCCGATTTTGATAATGAAAAATACTTGTTATATCTAATGGGTGTTTGAGATTATGTGCAGGAACTCAAATTGATAGATCTCAATGCACAAAGAGCAAGTAAAGATTGAAGACCCAATTACTTGGTGTTGTAATATATAATTCATTTGTGTAATTGGTCTGTAATATTAATTTGGGCTTTTGGTTTGTAATAAGCTCACACACATCACATGCATGATAATATGTAAGCTCAAACCAAATACGAACTAAAAGTGACCGTAGAATGACCTTAGGGTTTACCTTCAGTCGACCGACATCGGACTTTTTCGGTGTCTTCTTAATTGGACCCAAAGTGACTTTAGGACACTCACTTTTGCACTTGCATGTATTAGGCACTTGAATAGGATGAATGTGTATTGAAATGAGACCGAAAGTGATTCTGCCCTAGTCGACCGAAACAAGCCTGGGTTAATAGTTGACCAAAGTCTCGGTCGACCGAACCATTGCAGTTCAAAACTCCTGGTCAACTGAAACCCCCTAGGGTCAAATGTTTGACCATCTGGTTGACCGAGCAAAATTGTACTCCAACTACCTAGTCGACCGAGGGTCCTCAGGAAAAATCCCAACGGTCTAGTCAACAAAGACATTTTTGAATCCATGCTTTAAGAATCATATTGATCATCCTTCTTTGAAATATAAGCTTTCATGAATTCTTTAACCTTGCATTCATCATTGAGTCCTGAAAAGACATCACTTAAGCAAAGCATGTTAAGTTCTACTTGTTTGTTAGTATCAAAACAAGATGTTAAGTCTTGTAAGACTAACAATCTCCCCCTTTTTGATGATGACAAGCAAGAAGCAAAAATTGGAGTAAGCCTTAAAAAGACTCCCCCTTTCAATAAGCATCATCTTAACAATATTTGCAAGATCAATATCAAAACCTCTTTTACAATCATGCTCATCACTATCAAATACTTCTCCTTTTGATATATATTATGTTCATGCTTAGTTTTTGAAATTTGCAATACTATGCTCAATTTTTTCTTAAACACTTCTCCCCCTTTTGACATCAATCAAAAAGAGAAAAAAAAATAATTAAGTTCAAGTAAAATCACATTTTGAGCATACCATCAAATATGCGTATCAAACATATGAACACACTCAATTTATAGTTTTTCAATGTAGCATGTGTAGTGTGTTTTAATAGTCATATCCTTACTAACAACTTTTTCTTCCTTTGACATTATTGTTGATTTTATGATACCAATGTAAATTGAATTCATGATATTTATTTAAAATTCATGATACCAATTGAAAATTTAATTCATGATACCAATTGAAAATTCTCTGAATTGATTAATAGGGAAACAATCATAATATAAGCAATATGACATAACACTCCCCCTGAATTTAATACATTCAGTTTTGTTATCAATTTTGCTTTCATCATCCTATGTATCAAAATATTGATCCATATCATGTATCAAATATCAATATCATGCCAATATCATCAATGTCATACCATGCTCACAATTATACTTGTCATGCTCAAAAGCAAATTTAACTTTTAGATTGTGATACCAAGTGAGCTTTTTAAAATTGTGATACCAATTAAAATTTTTAAAATGTGATACCAAAAATATTCATGGATACCAAAGATTTTATAGATACCAAAGTCATTATCACATTATACACAGCTCATGGATACCAATATAACCATTTTATCTCTCATAGCTCATGGATATCAATATAAAAAGCAGTAAGTCTATCCATGTAATTCATCAAAAGCATGCATGATCAAGAATTAATATCATATCAATATTCATGCTTTGTACTCAATAATCTCATGCTCAAATTTTCAACATAGTGAGCCATAAATTTTCAATATAAGTGAAGCATATCATGTAGCATAGGCATGTAAGCATGTAGCATATAGCATATCATATAGGCATGTAAGCATGGAGCATATAGCATTTCATTCTCAAATATCTTTTAAAAAAATTTATGTAGTCGACTGTCAACAGGGGGCAGTCATCTGTCACTAAACAACTATGTTTTTAAAAATGAATAGAATGGTGACAGTCGTCTGTCCATATGGTGACAGTCGTCTGTCCATGAACAAATCTATTTTTCAATATACACAGAAGGTGGACAGTCGTCTAGAAGAACACTCACGGATGGCTCACTGGTCACTGGCAGTCGTCTGTCCATTACTTGACAGACGTCTATTAGTCTTCTAACTTGTATTAAAACACTTCAAAACATGCCAGTCGTCTGTCTCTGAACAAACAGTCGCCTGTCAGTAGGATTTTCTTCATTTCAACATGCTTTTGAATTCTCTCATCTTAGCTCATTTAGAATTAAAATCTCAATTTGATATTTTTTTAATATTTTCTTAAGTTAAGCTTTGTAAAAATCATCCTATGATTTTGGCCAACAATGCCATTTTGAATAAGCTCTTAAACTCATTTGTTGATCATGAACTAGGTTACTTTCTCAATTTTTAAAGGGGAATGACTTAATCCATGGAGTTTTTCATTTATGAACTAGTCTTTCATCTTGGTACCCATACTTTCTTGGGTCCGATTGGTTTCATAAAGGATGTTTTTTTAACTCTCCATATTTGTTTTGTTCTCACTCCTTTTCTGTTAAATAGACATTCAAACTTTATATGCCCCTTTTTTTCTTATATTGATAGCATATTGTATTAGTGTAGGCATTACTAGATGTGGTAGCATTATCTTTGGAGGCTTTTGAGAAATAACCCAAGTAAAGATTCCTTTTCTTTTTATTTTCAATTCCATTAAATCCAATGTCTTCTTTGTTTAGAGACATCCTTTGGGAGTCTAGCATTTTGTCAAAGTTTGTTTTTCCTTTTGTAAAGTTATAAATGATCTTTTCTTTATCTTTAATTTGATTTTTGAGATCATTTAACTCTATCTCTTTCTTGTTATCAACCTTCTTTTGAGATTTCTCTAGCTCTAGAGATAATTTTCTTATTTTTCCTCTAATTCATAAATATATATATCTTTCTCATATACTATAAAGGATAGTGATCTAAGGTCTTCTATCATTTTTTCATTCTTGCATTCTAATTCTTTAATTTTCAAGTCGTTTTCTTTTTCAGCAAGAGTTTTAGCTTCTAATTCTTTCATTGCAGCATCATACTTATTTTCAATTTTCTTGATCCTTGAATCCTTTTCCCTTTTAGCATTCTTAAGGGATTCTAATTATTTCATTATACCTTCATTCGTATTCTTCAATGAAGCATTTTGTTTATTTACTTTGATCAGCATCTTATGTACTTTGAATAGATCATTTTGTAGTTCTTCATAAGATAGCATACCCTCATCATCGGATTCATTTGAAGAATTACTATAAGAATTATCTAAGGATTTGGCTGAAGAGCTTTCCTCATCGTCCCAAGCCATAAAGCACGTCTAAGCAACCTCTTGGTAACTTGATTCAATTTTAGAACTACTTGTACTCATCATGTCCCAAGTAGTGGCTTTCATAGCCTTTTTTCTTTTTCTTCTTAGACTCTTTCTTTAGTAGTGGACATTCCGGTTTTATATGTCCAGCTTTGTTGCAATTGTAACATGTAGGAGTTTTATTCTTTGATTTCTTGCTAACTTCTTCTTCTGATTCATCTTATTCAGATTTTTGATTTCTTCTCTTGAATTTGTTTCTCTTTCTTAGTATCCTTGCTAACTTTTTAGATATGAAGGTTTCTTCATCTTCATCCATTTCACTACTTGATTTTTCTTTTAAGGCTTTAAAGGCTATTAATTTTTGGGCTTTGGTTTTTCCATTCTTTTCATTCATTGTCATTTCATATGTAAGGAGAGAACCTATAAGTTCATCTAAGGAAGTGTTTTTCAAACTTCTTCCTTCGGTTATGGCAGTGGCTTTTGGTTCCCATACAGTTGGTAGCCCTCTAAGAATTTTCCTTATCATTTCATAAGTAGTGTAGGTTTTTCCTAGTGCATTTAGGGAATTTATTATGTGAGTGAACCTAGTAAACATATTAGTTATGGATTCATCCGGGTTCATCTTAAAGGCTTCATATTCACTTGTGAGCATATCGATCCTATTATCCCTAACATCTATAGTGTCTTCATATGTTACTTCTAGCTTGTCCCATATCTCTTTAGCTGATTTGCAAGTCATTATTCTATTAAATTCATTGGCATCTAAAGCACAATATAGAACATTCATGGCACTAGAATTTACTTGCAGCATCTTATAGTCTAAGTCTGTCATATTAATTTTCTCCTTAGGGACTTGTTTTCCATTAACTATCTTAGTGGGAATTTGGTCACCTTCCATGACAACCTCCTATGCTATCCAATTCATAGTTTGGAGATATATTTGCATTCTCTTTTTCTAGAAAGTATACTTCAAACCACAAAAGATTGGTGGCCTAATTGAAGATTGTCCCTCTCCAAAGGGAGTTACGCCTAAGTTAGTCATTTAGATCTTTTTATAGCTTCAAGTTAAGAGTTGCTATAACCCCGCTCTAATACCAATTGAAATTAGGAATAGCTTCCCAAGAGGGGGGGTGAATTGGATTTAAAAAATTTCTTTCAATTTTTTTTAGAATTCTTAAACTTATTTTATTTCTTTTAACCAATTCGTGACTTGTTTGTTTAATTTGTTAAGCACTCAAGAACTTAGTTTCTTTATTTAATCCTTAACCATACAAACATCCAATCATTCAACCAAACCAATCAACTATAATTAGAAAGCAAACAACCAAACCAATACACAGCACTTATGTAATATAAAAACTCAAGATGGTTATTTGTTTATATTAGCCAAATTTGAACCAAGCCTTGTATAAATGAATTTTCTTCTTCAATATGATGTGCAATATAAAATCTAATCACTCTTTCCAAATATTTAGAATTCAGATAAACTCTTAGTTAATTTCTCTTTGGGATGTTTAACCAAGTAACGTACTCCCGTATGGTTTTCGCAAGATATGGTTTAACCAACGTACTCCCTTTCGGTTTCCGCAACCCAAATCAAAATTAAACTTTAAGTTTACTTGATTTCCAAATATGCGTAGTACATTTGATTTTCAATTTAAATCATCCACGCAATTTAAATATGTACTGAAAATAAAGAGTAAGGAAAGAAAAAGTGAGACAGAGATTTTTACGAGGTTCGGCTCATACCCAGCCTACGTCCTCACCTTTGGCAAACCACCAAAGAATTACTAAACCTGTTCCTTTAATGGGTGGAACAAACCTTTACAACACTCCTAGGGTAAGGCTAGAGCCCGCCTTCTCCAAACGATATCCCCTCGTTCGGTCACTCCTTAACTAGGCTAGAGCCCGCCTCTCTAAGCAATATCCCCTTGCTTAGCCAATGATACAAAAAACCCTTGGAATCATCGATCTACAATATATAAATCAAATAGATGCGTACAAAAAACTTGCTCCTCAAAGAGCTGGTTAGTATACCAATTACAACACAACTAATATACTTCAAAGTAAACAACAATATGGAAATTAACTTGAAGCTCAATGAAGTATATCATCTATTAATTCATTCAATGATTGAAAGATTTATAATTTTTAGCACAATTCCAATGGAAGAAGATCAACAAAATCTCAGTTGAATTGGTGCACAATATGTGAGCATGAGAGCAAGAGAGAGCCTTGAGAATTTGAGAGCAATTTGAGTGAGACTTTCAATTTTTTTTAGAATTTGAATTCTTGCTTGTGTTAATTCAATGATCTTTGAGACTTATTTATAGATTTTAAAAAGTGTATAACTTGATCCCCAAGAGGCTTGAAGTATCCCCCAAGTTTCCATAAGTTTTGAGCCCCAAACAACCCCATTTAAAAAATTTGACCGTTATGAAAAATTCAAAACAGCCGTGTGACAGATGACTATCCATTTTGGGCAGTCATCTGTCCAATTAAAATAAAGTGGCAGTAGGGTGTCACTCGTCTGTCCAAACACACACAGACGCCTCAAAGTGCATTGGCAGTCTGACTGTCCAGTTCTTGATAGTCGTCTGTCAAGTTGTCAACTTCAAGCACCCTTCAATATTGTGGTCATAACTTTTTTTGTATAACTCAAAATTTTATGATATTGGTTTCACATGAACGCTAAGAGAAAATCCTAAAACTTTCATTTTGAACATATTTTAAAATAAGGTTTGTTGATGGATAAAAATGAACATTAATGCAGATGTAGAAAAATTGATAGCATTTGAGAAATCCTCTTTTTGGTGCTTTTCATTCCAAAACTGATTCTAACCTTTTTGAAACAATTTTTGATCTTATTAAAATATTTTCCAAGTATGTTCAAAGGTATCTAGGTCCAAGAAATTTACCTAAGAGTTTCATGCATCCATATTGAAATTCTTTGAAGTACTTCCATGAAATTTCCTAGACTCTTTCAAATTTTCAATCCTTGAATTCCTTAAGGTCTTTATGCTTGCTTTATCTTTCTTTGAGCTTTCCATGTTGATCACTTGGGCTTTCGTTCTTTGAAGCTGTTTCTTTAATATCAATGCTCTTATGATTTTCAGGCTTTAAACTTTAAATCCATGCTTCAAGTTTGATATAATCATCCCTATCTAAGGTACAAGTTCTCATGAACTCTTTAACCTTGCATTCTTCATTTAGTCCTGAAAATACATCACTTAACATATCATGTTAAGATCCACTTGTTTGTTAGCATAAAAATAGGATATTAAACCTTGTGAGGTCAATAGTTAGGTCCCCTAAGGTCAGTCTATGGTCTTGTTTGATTTTAGCATTCATATCATGCAAGACATGCATTATTACAAACATATCTAAACTAAATGCAATTTACAATTAGAAATATGTTTCTTCTTTTTCTTTTTGCTCTTCAATCTTCCATTGAATTTGCTAGGAGTGTGTGAGCTTTAAGTCCTTTCTAGCTTTAATTTCCCTTGCCTTATGTGTGTGCTAAAATTTAAACCTTTTCACATGCTAAATACACACATAAAATACTTGTGCTTTGTCAGCATTAAAATAGGGATTAGAATTAAAATGTCAACAATTGGTGCACCCTTGCTACCCTATGCCTTCGAACGGTTCCTCTAACCATTTAGCCTAATACGAATAGCTAACCAAATGGAGTTTATGCACACGACATCCTAAGTCTGATTTATCAATTGAGCACTGCTTTGTAGGAGTAGAAGTAATATAGATTTTACATGCTTTCATTAGATTGTTAAAAAAACCCCACCTTTTATACTCTCTTTTTACACAAGGCTATAATAAACTAGATTGGAAATGGTTGATTACTGCACTTGAGTCCTTGAGCATCGATACCCGACTTCCCCCACTTTCTACAGAACTTGGGATTAGTTAGATTATATAAATATTAATTTTGGAAGTTAGGGACCCAATCCTTGGCGAGCCTACCTTCAACATTTTGTAACTAACAGCATATAGTCCCATCGGGAATGCCAAAAAAGTTTTTGTCAATATTTAGGTGCCAAACACATTTTAAGATGTGGAGTGTGGGGTAGTTAATGAAATAGATATAATAATGGATAGAAACGGGATTGTTATGCAAAACTCTATTAGAAGTCTAAGGAAAAATCATGAAATAGGAGGTTACAGTTGTAGAAATCATAGAATAAGGGAGAAGTGAGGGAGGTGAATGTAGAGACCCGGAGAATTATAGCAATTAAATAATAAAAGGAAAGAGAGAAAAATGATTTTTCCAAGGGGGCTCAGCAAGGTCTCATCGACGAGCAGAGAATATTCGTCGACGAGTTACCTTCTTGGGATCGTCGATAAGGACACGTGTCTCACCGATGAAAAGAAACCGAGAACACGTTTATGGACATGTGGGCTCGTCGACGAACTCATAGTCTTCATCAATGAACTTTCTTCTTGGACTCATCAACCAAGTGACGTGGCTCGTCGATGAGGTCACACTCTATAAATATGCCAAGTTTGGGTTTTCAACAAGAATTCACATGCAAACCTCTCTCTCTCTCTCTCTCTCTCTCTCTCTCTCTCTCTCTCTCTAGAATTTTTCTCTCTCATCTTCTATCTAAGATTTCAGCTTCAATTCTCGCTGGTTTGAATGTCGGAAGCTGCCATGTTACTTGTGAAAAGATTCTCTATAATACTGCCGGATCAGAATTTTGATTTGGAGTATTTGGGCACCATCCCAGAATTTGGGTAAGTTGGTTGGTTATTTAAGTTTTATAAGTTATTAGGTATTTTTGGAGTAAGGGGAATGTATTGGAAGGTGTTATACTGATATATGTTGATTTGTTGGAAAATGTGAATTTCAGGGTGTTGAGTTGGGAACATACAAAAGTAGGTTTGCTTAGATTTGTGGGCTTCTCAGTAAGCCAGGTAAGGGGATAAATTAAGTCAGCATTCTTCATAAAATTATTTATTAATATACAACATTTATTTTCAGAAATAATGTATGTTATAGTATAATGTTTGAGAATACTGATGTTGAACAGGAAAATATATTTACTATATTTTATTAGAAAATATGATTTAAGATCAAATTTTATGGTTAGAGTATTACTCACATTTGTGTGGCATGAGTATAAATTTTCATGAAAATTATGCTACATCAAAATAATATGATTTTTTCAAGAATAAGCATGTTATGACATTTTTCAAAAAAACCATAAAAACAGTACAAAAACTATGGTTTAAAATATTATGTTAAATAGTGCAGAAAATTTATGTTCAGTATGTTATGATATGGCCGGCGTAAATGTCGTGATTTATATGTTATGATATGGCCAGCATAGATGTCGTGATTTATATGTTATGATATTGTCGGTGTAGATGCCATGATTTATATGTTATGATATGGCCAGCGTAGATGTTGTGATTTACAGTCAGCATAGATGTCATAATTATGTATCTTATATCAAAACCCATTAAAATATGATCATGTCAGATATTACTCAGAAATATGAAACAACTATGTATCAAAAATATGAAATGTACTATATGTTATCAGAATCAGGATGGTTTAGATTAGTCTTTCAGAGCATGGTACCGTAGCTCTACGTATAAGTTCAAGTTTATGTTAGTGCTACCACACATCTTAGATAGAGTGTGGGAGATCCCAATCGATGCGGCTTCAGTGTAGTGCAGGTGTTCCCCTGGCAGTCTAGACCAGGTAGGACAAGTCCATTATACTTACAGACTTATGTTGACTTAGCGTGGTCGGCCAGCTATTATTAGGTCTCGCCTTTGGGCCACACAATCCTATCATGTGAGGGGTAAGACATGACACCAGTTAGCTATCCATCCTGGGTATTATTTCAGTATTATATAGTTATAAAAAATGTTTTACATTATTACAAAAATTAGCTCAATATTTATTATGATATGATAAATCATGTTTTGCTCAGAGTTTATATAGCCAGTTTTTATCAAATAAGCATATTATGTACAGTTTATGTTTAAGCAGGACACTACTCATATTGCCACACACTAATATTAGTTTATCTCCCTTATTGACAGATGTCTCACCCCAGCATTATAAACATTTCATGAAATCCAAATAGAAGGGCGGATAGAGTTCCACAACAGTAGAGGTTGACCGAACTATCCTATCTGAAGGGTAAGTAGTTGAGTTAGGATCAAATTGGTTTTTGGAGTTTATGACCCTAAATGTACTATTTGGTCCTTTTGTGGATGTTTTTATATATATGACAAATTCAGTAGGTTTCTGGTATTGTGCCCATTGTTGTATGGCATGTATGTAATTTATGTTTTCCACTGCTTAAGTATCGGAGATGTATGACAGGTATATCCTTGGTACCCATGGGTTCGGGTTGATCATGACTATATCAGTTTAGTAGAATATCAATGTTATTATGAATGTTTTTATATAGGAAAAAAAAAATGAAAAAAAATGAAAAGAATATATGGTAAAATAAGCAAGTCGTTACAGTTTGGTATCAGAGCCTAAGTCGTTAGGTTATGTTGACTTTAGAGTGCAACGTGAACAATACTAGAGTATAGGAAAAGGATTTGAGGTTTTGTTTTGTAGTCTGAATATAAAGTTTTCCAAAGAAAATATCCCTCAATAAAATGAATATTTATGAACACCAAGGATATTTAATCAAGTGTTTTAATATATCTAAAATATAGATCTTTTAACTGAATACACACTTGAATCAAAACTATTTCACCAATGAAGAAACCCTTTATCAAGTAATGATATTATCTAAATAATCTATATGAAAGTATACTCACTATCAATCACTCAGCTTATTTCAACAATAGATTTTGAAATGAGAAGTTCTTTGAAAAATGTATATCAATCAAGCAAATCAATTTATATGAAGAACTCTATGAGAAGAAATATCAACGAGTAGATCGATTTACCAAACCTCAATACCAAAATGATTCCACAATGATAGCTAGATGGCTTTTTGAAAAATGAGATAGCCTTAGCTCAGATTTGATGTAAGAACTTTGAAATCCCAAGCAAAGGTTTCAGCAGTGTGTTCAAAGTTGTGCTAAACGTGCAATCTCTTCAATTGTATGCAAAAGGTTTGTTCTCTTCTCTTCCAAAAGTCTTAGCTTCAATACTAGGGTTTAGATGATGTATAAATAGGTGTCTTACCCATAGAATCAATCCTAACTATTGGATCAAAGAAATAGCTCACGTGTTCTTTCATTAAAAATTAAATTTTTATACTTTCCCGCAGATTCAGACAACTGAGGTTAAAATCCCAGACAACTAAAGTTCCTTAGAACTTCAAAAAAATAACTTGGATACAAGGTTAGACGACTAAAGTTTGGGGTTCAGACGACTGAAGTGTAGGGTTCATACGACGGAAGTCTGAGTTCAGTCTTCTGAGGTGCTTCTGTCAGGTTCTGTTTTTCACCATAAATTCTTCAGGCGATTGAACTTAATCTTCAGTCTTGTGAAGAAATTCTTCTAACAACTAAAATTAACTTCGGTCTTCTGAAGTTGCAACTTTAGGAGACTAAATGCTGAGTTCGGTCTTCTGAAGTTCCCAAATCCTAATTTTTTTCTTTTCAGTTCAAAAATCTATTTTGCTTTCTTTCTTAGCTCTTTTTTAAAAATATTTTCCGGGGTTTTAAAAATATTTCTAAGTCCATGAATGTCCCTTAATGATGTTCATGAAATGCATGAGTCCTAAGGTCATTCTAGGGTATATGTTGAGCCTCAAATTAATACATATGAAATATAAATACATTCAGTTCTAAGTACCCATTCCCATGATGTTCTTGAACTTGTCGCTTGCATCTTCATTCTCCAACTCTTTTAGATCAATGGATTTTTCCAAGATGTGTATGCTTTAATCTTCATGGCTTCCATGACTTGTCATCCTTCTATGCATGCTATATATTGTTCCTGTTCACAATCTCACGGCACAGATCAAATACCAAGTGATTTGTCATTATCAAAACCGGATTGGACTCATAAAGTCAACACACTTTACGCATGGAATTGAAAAGAACGTTATATCATGATGGTGTATGGTGACTCCAAGGGAGAATGAAGAATATTGTGCTTAATTTGTATTTTTAATTTTTATATTCTTCATTTTGGACTATAACGTAATATGGTCTATAATAATTGCATCATGCATGATAAACCTTTATGCTCAGGTTGCCCTAGATTGACCTTAGGTTCCTACACACTTAGTGCACAGGACCCCACCACACTCACATGTCATCAGGGGTAAATTTAAATTAAAGAATGGAACTTAGCTTTAAAATCATAAGGGCTTCTGGCGACCAAACTAGGCAAGTAAAATTGCGTCGGTCGACCAAACTGTTGACTAGTCAGAAAGTTGACATGCCTTTGGGTGACCAAACTCAGAATGAACTGAGTGTCCACGGTCGACCAAACTCAAACCTTAACTTTCTCATACAACTTGGGCGCTCGAACTTCATGTTCAAAATACCCCCAGGCAACCGAATGTGCAAGTTCAGCAGACCGAACTTGAGACCAGGCTACTGAACCTCTAACAGATTGAAAAATCGCCTTGGTCAACAAACCGATCCCTTGATCAGGAACTCGAACTTCAAATTTGAATTTTTCTCATGTGTTTATTTGGGCGACAGAACCTGTGGCTTGGTTGACTGAAACTCTCGGGTTGGCCAAATTTTTACCACGGTTAATTGGGGTTAAACAGGGTTAATTTCTTAAACACATTTTAAACAATTTTAATAATTCCCTGAGTGTCCCCAACAGTTATAATTTTGGTCTTCTCTATATATATGGGTTCATTTGTACAATTAACATAAGATTAGCATTTGGATTAGCCTAAAAATTCTCTGATTTTTGAGTACACATTTATAAAATCCAAAACCCATACACTCTTCCTTTGTCATTCCTTTGATAAATCAAACTTCCTAAGAGTGTTCTTGAGTGATTCCATTTGCTTAAAAACTCATTTGTTCTAGATTGATTGATTGTCTTTATTGAGAGTTTTAGCCAAGGTTATTCCCTCAATTTAACTAATAAATCTTTGTATGGGAAAACCTTTATAGCTAGTGAGTCTTTGCATCATTGTTGCAAGACTCATCAAGCTTGTGTGTTTTTTATTGTGTAAAATCTTTTTCACAAGCTTACTGATTTTTCAAATATCTCTTGAGCAAATATTTTGGGAAAATCATTTCTGAGATATTTTGAATACACTTGTTGGAACTCTTTGAAACCTGTTGTGATTGATTAATATTGATACTTTGTTTCAAAGGTTGTTTGAAAATACACTGTAGGACTTGACTGTATATTTTCATCAGATTGAGTGTTAGCACACTTCATTTGCACTGAGCATAAATTCTATCATCTCTGTGCGCATATTTATCTAAACTGTATTGTAGTACATACATGCTTGTGTAGAAGCGCTTAAATTGTACACAAAATTTCATATTTGATCATATACCTAACGTGTGTTCAGAAAAGGGAGACTTGCCTTATGAAAAGTCCTAAATTGGCTTTGACCCTGTAAAGAAAGTTAGGTGCACCATCCTGGTAAAGTGTCTTAATCGGTGCCACTCCACCCGTGAAGTGAGCCTTGGTGGAATCCTTATTCTTGTGAGCCAAGGTGGGGATGTAGACAGTATTGGCCAAACCCCGATAACATATTCGACGTCACTTTTACTTTTCCTGCATTATATTCTGCCTTATGCTTGATTTAATTTCCTTACTGAATATATTGCATATCTAATTGACATGATATTGCATTTGGTTGAGAAATACCGAAATTGTGTTGCATGTATTAAAAGGTGATTAATATATCAAATCTACAATTTCAAACATACTTAGACTTCCCCTAGGTTGTGTAATACTGTTTCTAGACTAGTTGACGTAGGAAAAATATTTTAAAATCTCCAATTCACCCCCCTCTCTTGGGATTGCACCAAAGTCAACAATTGGTATTAGAGCCTTGTTACCTAGACTTAATCATTAGTTTGTAAAAATATCATGATGGCTCGAGTTGGTGCATCCCCTTTGTGTGAAGGAAGGTTATTTATGAACCCTCCAGTGTTTTGCGGTGAAAATTTCACCGTATGGAAATTTAGAATGACTATATTTGTTAAAGCCTTGAATTGAAGGTTTTGGAAAGTTATTGCCCAGGGAGATAGTATACCAATGAAACTCATTGATTGTGTTGATGTTCCCAAGTCTGAAATTGAGTTGAATAATGATGATAGGAACTTAATGCAAATAAATTTTGATGCTATGAACACTTTGCTGCATGCTTTAGATTCTAACATTCTTTGTGAAGCTATGGCATGCAATAGTGCTAAAGAGATATGGAAGGAACTTGAAAAGAAATATAGAGAAACTAAGTAAGAAAAGGTGATCTCTCCTTGTGACTCAAGCTCAAAGGATCTTGAAGGAGAAAAACAGTGCTTTATGGCTTTAACCGACGATAAGGTAAATTCACCTCCTTCTACCCTATCAAGTAATCCTGGTAATGATTCATGTGATAATTCTAATGATGCATTTGATATCAAATCACGTCATAGTTCTGGTAGTGAAAGCATGCCTATTTATGAAGAATTGTAAGTTGAATATGTTAGAATTCATAAGTCACTTGTTAAAACTAACAAAAGATATACTGCATTGAAAAACAAGTTTGAGACATCTTTGAAAGAATGTGAGTCAAAAATTCTCGTTGAAAGGGAAAATGATTTGAAAATCAAACAATTAGTAAATAATAATGAAAAGTTGGAAAAGGAGTTGATTGCATTAAGATCTCAAACTTCAAGCGATAATAATTAAGATCTTCTCATTGTAGAACTTGAATGTAAAGCAAACAACATGACCAAAGAATTTTTGAAATTACAAGATGTTTGCCAAGGTCTAAAGAATTTAAAAATTCAAGATCTAGAAAAGAAAATAGAAGATCAAGTTAAGATCATCTATACGTTCACTAGAGGTAAGGACAACTTTAATAAGTTGTTAGGTTCACAAAAGATGACCTTAGATAAGGAAGGTATAGGATATAATGAAGATAGAAATAGAAAGAAGAAGAATCTGTACATGGGGTACTTCATGAGAGAGTCCAAACATTATGCTAGTACCTCCTCCAGTCCTTATACTCATACCTACTGCGCATTACGTAAATAGAAGGGGCACACAAAGTTTAATTGCCCATTCAAACGAAAAAGGAGTAAAAATGAAGCAAGTGTGGAGAGTCAAAGAAAAACCCGAATCCATCTCTCCTTGACCCAAGAAATGATCTAAGTGTCAAAATATTAGAATTGGTGCACTTAATAATCCTTAGGTCAAGCACCTAAATCATTGGGAGTCATGTCAACTGAGAAAAAGTCAAAAGGGAAAAAGTTGACTAGGTTCAGTCGGCTAAACTCTTTTTAGCTTAGACCATTTATTTGACCGAACAAGAAAGTTGACCAGCATGTGGACCACATTCAAGCGCCTAAACATTTCGATTAAAAATTGGTTTAGGCCACCAAACATGGCTCAGGTGACCGAACTGAACTTCGGGCAACCGAAGCTTTTCATCAGGGTGGTTCAACCAACCGAACTAAAATGAACTGTTTTCGTTCAAGCTACCAAGGGTCAGAATATGAAAAGACACCTAAGATTTAGCCAACAAACCCAGTGTTCAGCCAACCAAATAGACTCAACCTCTAGGTATTTATTATGGTTCAAGCAACCGAACATCGAACCGGGCGACTAAACCGCAATCTATATATATGTTGTCCATGTGAAATAGGTTCATTTTTTCACATTCTTTGAGAGCACTTCTGTTTTTCTCTCTTCCTGCTGCCCCCTACTCTCACTCCAAGACTAATTTGCCTCAGAATACCTCTTCCAATCATGTCTAGAGACTAGAGGAGAGCAGAATCCAGCATTGCTCTCGAGCAATGGTTCATTTCTATAGAAAGAAGGATCAAATAAGAGAAAGTCTTCAGGTTCAAGGAGCCTGTCCTAAGTAAAGTTATTGACATACAATTCATGTAGAATCATTTTGATAACGTGCTTGAGATGTTTAGATATCAAGGATGATATATCCCATCCTTGTCAGATTATTTTATGCCAACCAAGGACAGGATAACCAAGGATGCTACTCCCGGGTCTTTGAGACCGATTACGATTTGACGACGGATATCTGGCCAAGTACCTCAATATCCAGAGAGGAGATTTTGATTGCCCTGACTTGGTCTCAACTTGGATTAACAAGCAGGATTTCATTGTGAGTACTTTTTTTAATCTACTTATGACTAACCCTGTGGTTGATCTGAGTCACACCCCCGGCTACAGGTCTCTGACACTTGAGGTGAAAGCTGTGCACCACCTGATCTCCTATAACATTCTGTCGAAGTCTTGATCTAGAGATCATGTTTCATATCTAAACTGCTTCATGATGTGATGCCTATTTACGAGGAAGAAGCTGGACCTTCCTAGATTGATCTTAAAGTGGATGTTTGTAAAGACTGTGGGCAAGAGGATTATCGTGCCGTACGGAGGAATCCTGACTAGGATTTTTTTCAGAAAGAGAGTCACCAGGACTCTGTATGCAAAACTGAAGAAGATAAAGGGCACTGATACCTTCTCCTCTACGACCCTAAAGCTAATGGGTTATGAGCTATTCGGCAACATGTGGTTGCCAACTATTCCCAAGAGAGCACCAGGGCCACAGGAGGTTTCTCAGGAGCAGCCCCATATGCCATCTAATGCTGAGATTATGGCTGCCATCACTGGTCTCACTACGTCCTTTAATGAGTTTAAGATGTCTATCCAGAGCGAGATCAGGGAGCAAGCTTCCTCATCCCAAGCAAGGCATTCTAAGTTTTATGCCGAGTTCACAAAATTTCAGTCTGTTGTAAAGGAAAACTTCCACATCCTTGGTGAGCGCATGAGGGAGATGAATGAGGAGGATGACGGTGAGGAGCAGATGGACATGAGTGGCAATAAAGAAGGGCCTGATGATGAAGAGGCTTAGAGGAGACCTTGAGGATCAGCAGCTCATACATTTCATCTTATATATATATATATATATATACATTTGGGTTTGTAATAACTATACAACTTTTATTTTTTCTTTTCTTTGCATTACATTCTCGCATGCCACACTCACATATTGATGATTACCTTTTTGTTTTGTGTGGTTAACTTGAGTTTATATATGATGGCTTGCATGTTTTTAAATTTCTATGATTATTCTGTTTGCCTGATTGACGCCTTCTGCATGGCATATGTAGTTGATGAGTATTGCCTGTTGGTAGAAATTTTAGGTTCTCACATGCTCAAACTGGATGATATACTAGTTGATTGAATCTTTTTAATGTAGGTTTTTATGGGAAATTTCCTGTTTATAAACGGCATGCTGCCAAATTTTCGTTTGACATTTCCCAAAATATTCAAACTTTTGCTAAAATATTGATGGATGTACATGCAAAATTTGTTTTTTTTAAAAAAAAAAATTTAAAATTACTTGCACTTAGCCCAAATTAACTTGAAATATCTTAAGGTTGTGCATGTATTTAAATTCTTTACTGATCATGCTATTCAAAGCATTGGACTTAAATGGCATCTGGATGATGCTTCACTATTGAGATTCATATGATAAAATTAGTTTTGTTATAAGCAGGTTTTCATGGGAAAAGCTATATTTTTAGACGAAATGCTGCCAAAATTTTTATAAATTCACTGCACACATCGTATGTTTTTATAAAACTACACACTATGATCTAAGTTTGTGTTTCTAGAACATTTTTGTGCAACATGATTATTCTAAATATGATTTGTTCTAGTTAACTACAATAATATTGCTAAACTTAAATCCAATCCTTTTTTGCAAACCTCATCCCCAAAACACTTGCTGATTATCTTTAAAGGGGGATCTATCTTAAAGACAAATCTGCATGAAATGATCCTAAAAGCTAATCTTTTGTCATGTTGTGTATTTATAAATTTTAAAATACTTGTGTCATATGCTCAAGTTGTAAGAATAAAGAGAATGCATAACTTGAGGGGGAGCCACTTCACTTAGAAAAATAGGGATCTGAAAAATTAGACGCTATCTCACATTATTCATTCCTATACTCAATATCTAGTGAGAATATATTTCAATCATTGTGTGTTGCATGAGTATATTATCTCTTTGACTTGACTATTTGAATTGAACAATACTGGACTGTTTGAGTTGATGTAAATTACTGCAAATTATTTGTTGAACTCAAACATGTCACTTAGATACATATTTTTTTGGGAAAATGCTTAATTTCAAATGGCATGATACCAAAATTTCTAAAAATCTTCCCAAACTTTATCTTGTATCTAAATGACTATTACTCATTGTTTGCCTATATGCTCTAATTCTTTTATCTTGGCCCTTTTTGTTGTTGCTAAGAGGAGGAGAAGAGACAAAATTGGGTACATTAGTAATTGTTGACCTCATATTTCACATCCGATTTTGATAATGACAAATACATAAGTATTTGATGGTTATCTAGTTTATGTGCAGGTTTATATTTTTAGATACTTTGATGGCACATGAAGTAGAGCATGAAGACCCTGAAGATCATTTTATGTTGTAATTCATTATTATTCAATTTGGGTTTGTAATAGTAATTAGGGAAAAAGGTCTGTAATAAATCTCTGCATATCATGCATATAGGCTAATTGTAAGCTCATAGACCTTAGGAAGACCTTAGGTTCCTACACAAGTGCACAAAATAGTCCCCATAATCACTTATAATATCAAAGGAACAAGTTGAAGTGTAAATAGACTTAATAAGAAAAACTGAGAGAGGTCGAGCGACCGAACCCTTTGTGTTCAAAACACATCGGGCGCCCAAACCATGGATAAGCCAACATGTTGACTTGGATTCGGGTAACCGAACATATTTGACTATATCGTCCACGGGCGATCGAACTACTAAGGTGACCGTTCTCACCAACTCAGCCAATCAAACCTCATGTTCATTTTACCATTGGGCGATCGAACACTTGAGTTCGGTCAACTGAAGTATAGTCCAGACGATCGAAACGCGGACAGAATGATTTTCGCCTTAGTTCAGCCAACCGAACCCAAACTCGGGCACCCGAACATTCAAAAGCTGCTTTTTTAAATGAGTCTATTCAGGTGACCGAACTAAGGTTCAGCCACCTGAAAACTCTCGAGTTGCTTATTTTTTTACCAAGGTTAAATGTTTAAACATGGTTAAAATTTCTAAATTGTTTTTAAACAATTCTAATAATACCCTACATGTCTTAAATGGTCATAATTTTCCCAACTTCTATATGTAGGGCCTCATTTGTGTGGATTAGTAAGAAATTAAGAAAATCATTAGTGCAAAATCCTCTCAAACTCAAAATCCTATTTTGCCTATAATACTTCCAAATACTCTCATACTTTCATTCCTTTGATCAATTTTATCTTTGTGAGAGTTCTTGTTTGTGCTATTGCTTAGTATAAATTGCTTAATACTCCCATTATTCTTGTTTGATTGATTTATTTATTTTGGGGAGTTAAGAAAAGTTTATCCCACAGATTTAAGTTTAATAAATCTTGTGTTGGGATAAACTCAGCAGCTTGAGGATCTTTGCATTGTCATTGCAAGATTCATATAGCTATATTTTTGGTGTGCAAATATTTTTACAAGCTTTATTATCTTTCGAACAAATCTTGAGCCAATTTCATTGAAGAAAATATTTTTTGAGTTGATTTGAATATTGTTGCAGTATCTTTGAAACCCTGATTTATTATTGAGATTTGAATATCTTGTTTCAAAGAAATAGCTTATTTATACACTTTTGAGCATACTTGTGATTATATCTTGTTAAGTGCTGCTTGCACAAAAATCACATCACAAAGCTTACATTACCTATAATGTTGATGTGTGGTTAATTGATTACATTTGGTACATATCTGGTTGATTAAAAGCATAATCACTGTACCTTTTTGTATTGTGAAAATACTATTGTATTCCAGGCGTGGCCTGAGGAGGCGGTAATCCAACCCGGTAAGGATTATATGTAAAGGTTGAGGTCAGCGCTGTGCTAATTGATCTGGTTATTTAGGTGCCACTCCACCCGTTAAGTGAGCTTATAGTGGTAATCCTTATACTTGTTAGCCAAGGTGCGGACGCGAGCAATTTGCCAAACTTCGATAACATTTTTGGTGTTGTCTCCTTTACAACTTTATTGTGCATGCTTGGTTAATTTATTTGTGCAATTTAATTTCTGCTGTATATTTATATTGATTTACTTTATCTGCACTAGATTGACCCTAGGCTTGTGTAATACTTCTGTTAGGGGAATGACCAAGGGGATAAAATTTGAAAATACCAATTCACCCCCCCCCCCTTCTTGGGATTACGATAAAGCAAACAATTGGTATCAGAGCCACGTAGCATAGACTTAATAGTTAATTTGCAAAAGATCTAAGATGGCTCATAGCACCATATCCGCTTTTTCTGAGGGACCCTCTTCCACACACCCTTCAGTTTTCAGTGGTGTTAATTACACCTTCTGGAAACAGAGGATGCACGTCTATCTTCAGAACACTGATTGGAAGGTGTGGAGAGTTGTCTCTAGGGGTAATTATGTTCCTATGAAAACTGAGGGTACAACTAGAGTTCCTAAAACTGAGAAAGAATATAATGATGATGATATGAAAACTATTAGTTTGAATGTCACTGCTATGAATATTTTATATTGTGGTCTTGATGTAAATAAATTCAATAGAGTTATGGCATGTTCATTTGCTAAGGAGATATGGGATAAGTTAGAAGTTACATATGAGGGTACTAGAGATGTAAAATATAGTAGGATTGATATGTTGACCAATGAGTATGAAGCATTTAGGATGAACACTGGTGAGTCCATTCAGAGCATGCACACTAGATTTACACACATCATTTATTCACTGTATGCATTAGGTAAGACCTATCCTACATATTAGATGATTAGGAAAGTCCTTAGAGGCTTGTCTCCTGTTTGGGAAGTTAAGGCTACGGCCATTTCTGAGGGTAGAGACCTTAAGGCCATGACATTATATGAGTTGATAGGTTCACTGATCACATATGAATTAGCTATAAATAAGAGACTTAATGAACATAATAGGTTGAGAAAAGTGACTGCATTGAAAACTTCCACTAATACATCTAGTGAGTGCGGCGAACCTGATTCTAGAGTTGATATGGCCATGCTAACTAGGAAATTAACTAGATTCTTCAAGAAGAATAGTAAAACATACCAAAGGTACAGGGAGTCTGCATTTGAAAAGGAAGAGTCAAGTAAAATAAAGGAGAAATCAAATGCTCCTACACGCTATAACTACAACAAGGTTGGGCATATCAAGCCGAACTATCCCTTACTGAAAAAGGAAGCTAGGAAAAAGAAGAAAGCCATGAAGGCGGGCACTTCATAGGATAAACTAAGTAGCAGTGACTCAGACTCAGACCGTAGTGACTCAGAGGTTGCTAATTTGTGTTTGATGGCACATGATGATGAGGTATCGTCTTCTTGTTATTTATCTTCATATTATTTTTCTGATGATTATTGTATTTCTGATAGCATGCCTACGTTTAGAGAATTACAATTTGAATTTATTCATGTGTCTAAACTTTTGAATAAAATGACCAAAGAAAATGATGCCTTGAAAAAGAAAGGCGAAAATTGGTTAAAACTGTTTGGAATTGCAAAACCTTCTCATGCTTCGATTCTAAAAGAAAAAAGATTAGAAAATTGCCGAACTTGAGAGAAAATTGGAGGATGGCTCTAAAATTGTTTTTAAATTAACCGAGGGCCAACACAATTTTAAAAAATTACTTGGAGCCCAAAGAAATTCTCTTAGTAAAGAGGGTCTAGATTTTAATCGTGTTGATAATGTTAGACGGCCTAATCTTTATTTGGGACATTTCACACGTAAATCAAAATCTCATATCCCACCTAAAGATCCAAGATGTCGATTAAAATGTTTTAAATGCAAGTAAATCAGTCACATTCAATTTGATTGCCCACTTAGGAATAAATATGTAAAAATTAGAAAGGTGTGGGTAGTTAAGGGTGATCCAGTTACTCACCCTCGTGAACACAACAGAATCTGGGGACCAGCGTCAATTTCTTAGTCTATCTTGCATGTGTGTTTGAGATCATCCTCCTATAAGGATAGGTGGTACCTGGATAGCAGTTGCTCATGGCACATGACCGGAAACAAGGCAAAATTCACTTCAATCACTCCCAATGATGGAGGGTACATGATGTTTGGCGACAATGCAAAGGGACACATCATCGACGTAGGTAAGGTCGGTAAGGATCCTTCCCTGATTATTGATAATTTTCTATTAGTTGATGGCTTGAAGCATAATTTGTTGAGCATTAGTCAAATATGTGATAAAGGATATAAGGTTTCATTTGAAAATGATAAATTCATAGTTGAAAGCAAATCAGATCATAAAATTCTTTTCACTGTAGATCGCCATGAAATTGTATATACTACCACTTTTGATAATTTAGCTTCACAACAAGTAACTTTTTTTTCTACAGTACATGAAGCTAGTTGGTTATGGCATAGGCGCTTAGGACACGCTAGCATGGACCTATTGTCAAAACTAGTAAGAAAAGATTTAGTAAAAGGCTTGCCTAAAAGACCATTTGTGAAAGATAAAATCTATGACGCATGTCAAATGGGTAAACAAACAAAATCCAACTATAAGAAAAATAAATTTATATCTACCACTGGACCACTTGAAATGCTTCACTTGAATTTGTTTGGTCCTAATTCTGTACAAAGTCTTGGTGGAAAATCATATGCTTTTGTCATTGTTGATGACTACTCTAGGTTCACATGTGTGTTATTTCTCTCACATAAAAATGAATCATGTGAACAGTTTACTAAACTTTGTAGGAGAATTCAAAATGAAAAAGGCTATAAAATAATCACATAAGAAGTGATATAGGCACTGAATTTAAAAATGAAAGCATAGAAAATTATTGTGACCTAGAGGGTATATCACACAATGTTTTTGCACCTAAGAACCCTCAACAAAATGGTGTGGTAGAAAGAAAGAATAGGTCATTTTAAGAAATGGGTAGGATTATGTTGAATGAGCATAAACTACCTAAATATTTTTGAGCTGAGGCCATAAATACCGTATGTTATGTCATGAATAGGGTGTTGATTAGACCTTCACTAAATAAAACCCCTTATGAATTGTGGAATAACCATAGACCTAATATTTCCTATTTTCATGTTTTTGGTTGTAAATGCTTTATGCTTAAGGATAATGAGCATCTAGGAAAATTTGATTCTAAATCTGATGAAAGCATTTTCCTAGGTTATTCTCTTAATAGTAAAGCATATAGAGTTTTCAATAAAAGAACTTTAACTATCATTAAATCTATTCATGTTGTATTTAATGAATCTAATCCATTTTTTAAGAAAGATGATGAAGATGACATTGACATTAGAAAATGTTTAGACAAGTTATCTATTGAAAACAATGCAAGTGAAAATTCAAAAATAAGTGATAAATCATCTGAAGATAATAACAATGAAAATGAAGTTCAAGAGTTGCCTAGGGATTAGAAATTCATTAGAAACCATCCTATAGATCAAATCATAGGTGAACCTTCCCATAGTGTAGCCACAAGATCTTCCTTAAAAAACCTAGTGAGTCATTCTGCTTTCTTGTCCCAAGAAGAACCTAAAAATATTAAAGAAGTCAGAGGATGAGTTTTGGGTAATGTCTATGCAAGAAGAACTTAATCAATTTGAAAGAAGCAAAGTGTGGACCCTAGTTCCTAGGCCTAATGATCATACAATTATTAGAACTAAATGGGTATATAGAAACAAGAAAGATGAGAATGGGGTAGTAACTGGAAATAAGTTTAGACTAGTTGCCCAAGGTTATAATCAAGAGGAGGGGATAGATTTTGATGAAACATATGCTCCTGTTGCTAGAATGGAAGCCATTCGTATGCTACTTTCTTATGCTACTTTTAAGAACTTTAAATTATATCAAATGGATTTTAAAAGCGCATTTCTTAATGGCTATATTAATGAAGAAGTCTAGGTAGAACAACCACCCGATTTTGAAAATCATAAATATCCAGATCATGTATGCCGATTGTCAAAAGTCTTGTATAGATTGAAACAAACTTCTAGAGCTTGGTATGAGAGGCTTAGTGTTTTTTTACTAGAAAATGAGTTTTCCCATAGCAAAATTGACACTACACTTTTCATCAAATCCAAAAATGATGATATGCTTATTGTTCAAATTTATGTTGATGATATCATTTTTGGAGTCACTAATGATGAGTTGTGTAATGAGTTTGTCAAATGCATGCAGAGTGAATTTGAAATGAGCATAATGGGTGAGCTTAGTTTCTTTTTAGGGCTACAAATTAAACAAGCTAAAAATGAAACTTTCATATGCCAATTTAAATATGTTAAGGACTTGTTAAAGAAATTTAATATGAAAGATAATAAAACTCTTGGTACTCCTATGAGCTCTTCCATCAAACTTGATAAAGATGAGTAAGGAATCCCTGTTGATGTGAAATTGTATTGTGGCATGATTGGGAGTCTTCTATATCTTCTAACTAGTAGGCCTAATATTATGTTTAGTGTGTGCATATGTGCTAGGTTTCAAGCCGCTCCTAAGAAATCTCATCTATTAGCAGTAAAACGAATCCTTTGGTATCTAGTTGAAACCATAGAGCTAGGATTACAGTATCCTAAGTGTAGTAACCCGGAAAATTAAAAATGATTAAACTAATTAGAAAAAATAATAAATAAAATAATAAATAAACAAATAAAAGGAATAGTATGAAAATAAATAATAAAAAATATATATGAAATAAAATGAAATTAGATTAATTATTAATTAATTAATTAATTACTATTTAATTGAATTAATAAATTAATTAAACATTATTTAATTGAATTAATTAAATTACATATATGATATTTATATATTTATATATATGTGTGTGTATGTAATAATGAAGAAATATATATATATATATATATGTTTATATAATAAGGTATAATATTATAATACTATAATATAATATATTTTATTATATATAAGTATATGAAATCTAGATGCTTAAAGAAGCATCTAGATTGAAATTTTCAATCTCAGATAGAGGAGGCCGCCGCCCTGAATTCTCTTACTACTCGCCTCCATCTCCGACTCTCTCTCTCTCTCTCTCTCTCTCTCTCTCTCTCTCTCAATTTCTTGACGTATTTGCGGCAAATAGGGAAATAGAAGGTGTCGTTGGATTCCTAACTCCGCCACTGACATTTCTACTGGAGCGGATTTGTCGTGGGAGAGGCGTAGGAACTATTCCTCAGGTAAGACAACGTTTCCCTAATTTCTCAATTTCTCTTTAAATCTACCGCTAAATCGACGATCGGCACCACCACTAGTCGTGATTGTCGTCGTTTCGGAGTGAGTAAATTTTCAATTTGAGTTTTTTAGGCTCCACTCCAAAGCGAGAGTGAGATTTAGGGAATTAGGTAAATTGGTTATATTTGAGGGTATAACTATTTATTTATTATTTATGACCCTAGGAAATATTAAAAATATTATTTTATTTAGGGTTAATTTAATGGAACTAGAATTTTTGATTCAAGATTCGGGTGAGCGCTACAGGTATTTTTCAGGATCCTACAAGCGTAGTTCAGGAAGTTAGGTAAGGGAAAATTATATATTAAATCAGGTTTTTATAAATTAAATAAAAATGGACTATGTTATATATGTATATGAGTTTTCATGTGGGTATAAAATGTCAATCATGTAAATTATGTTTTCTGACCTTAGGGCTACTTATTTAGCTATGTATATGTGAAAATGAACCAATGAAAGTGTATAATATTTTTAGGATAATTATGTAAGAAATGAAAGGTATATTTTTAGTATATGAACATTAAAAGTTGATTGGCCTATTTTACAGGAATATGTATGAATTTTACTATTAAATTGTGTGGCATGAGTGCATGTAAGTTCTGTGCAAATATATGTTAAATGTATGAGATGTAGGCTAAGAAAGTAATGCATTGAGAATGAAATATGATATGAACTATGCTACTTGTGTATGTTAATGCAACCATGTAAATGTAAGACAGTTGAAAAGAGTCGTGTTAACAGATTCTAGCACATTTCTATGTGGACTAACTGATGATAGTTAAAAGGAGCCGTGTTAGCAGATTCTAGTGCATTTATATGTGGACTAACTGATGACGGTTAAAGAGTAATTGTAGTACGAATGAATGAAATGAAAATGGAATGAAATGACTATAAAATGACAATGAATGAAATGTGAAATGTGAAAGATATAAATGGGAAAGAGTCACTTAAAGTGAAATGTAATGTAATGTTAAAACTATGAACATGAACAGAAGTGAATGGTTGAATAATGACAGAAAGAATAATGTATTATGATATTAGAAGTATTTATGCTAATAGTACATGTTACATTTGGGCGAGACAAACTCTTCGCCTGAGGGCTTGCTGAGAAAGGCGAGTGCCCTGGTTGTATCAGGTGTAGCAATAGGATGCATAACGAGCTAGGGCAGAGGAAAACTACTTGTATAGGCAGGTAGATTTCCCTATTCTTGGGTGCCTTCGCTAGTAAACCTTTGTTTGAATTGTGTGAGTATGAGATCAATATAACAGTTAAGGGCTTACTGAGTAAGGTAAGTGCCCTAGTATGCTTCAGCAACAACCCTAGGGTTGCCTAAGTATCATAGCAGATGGGTGCTACTTGTATGGGTGGGTAATCACCCCTATCTTTAAGTAATCCCATGGGTTAAATCTTTTGCATGTGATTGATTAGGTTCATAGAATGATTTCAGAAATTATGTTATCGGTTTTCAAATGTTAAATATTACGTTATTATATAATCTCATGTTAGTCACACGCTGTTTTTAATATATTGTTTCTTCATTTACTGAGATGTGTCTCACCCAAATATGAATATTTCCTTTTCAGGAGATCCTCAAGGTCGGGCTTAGAGAGCTCAAGGGTTCATAGCATTTTGAGGATTATAAAGAGAAAGGGTATATTTTGATAATACTATTGGATTGTATAAAGTTTAAGTTTATATTTTTATGCTTTATGTTTTAAGTTTGTTGAGAAAGGAATGATTGTGAATACTGGTTGCGGATTGAGTTTTTAGAGGTTTATGGAGTTGCGAATACAGGTGGATAAATGGTTAATATAGATTATAGATAGAAATAGTAAAATCTAGTATTATATTTATGGAAATTATGTTTATGTTTTCCGTTGCGTATGTTTTGATTTATGGATTATCAGGATTTTATTAGGTATAACATACCGAACCCTGGATTAAGGGCTCGGGGCATTACACTAAGCATACGAATTTTGAGATTTTTAGTTATACTAATGCTGACTTTGCCGGTAGTAAGGTTGATAGAAAGAGTACTAGTGACACTTGTCATTATTTAAGACAAACTCTCGTTTCTTGATTCTCCAAGAAACAAAACTCAGTTGTCTTATCTACAACCGAAACAGAATATATTGCGGCTAGTATTTGTTGTGCTCAAACTCTATATATGAAACAACAACTCGTGGATTTTGGGTTGCACTACGATACAGTACTGATAAAATATGATAATACTAGTGCAATCAATATTTCAAAGAATCCTATCTCACATTCACGAACTAAACAAATTAAGATTAGACATCATTTCCTTCGTGATCATATGCAGAAAGGGGATGTGGCACTTGAATTTATGTGCACAAATGAACAATGGGCTGACATTTTCACTAAACCGCTTCCAGAAGATAGGTTCATACAAATTAGACGTGAATTAGGTCTCATGCATAGTATGCTTCATAAACTTCGAATGAGCTTTCTAACAAATCTTAAGTCTAACAATTAATACAACAATTAGTATCTTTCATTGGCTTAGATTTTATGAATTTGTTTGTGTTTTGTAATGCAAAATTCTCATATCTACTGCATGATGACGTTTGCATTTATGTTTTACGTTTTGATCATATAAGAACTGTTTGGCTTAAGTAGTTATGGATAAACTGTTAATTTTAAAACTTAAAATAGGTCATTTTTATACAAGTATTTTTGAAAAAATGTCCTAATTTCAAACAACATGCTGCCCAAATTTTTAAAATTTCTCAAACTTATCTTGTGTATTAATGCATCATACCTAATGATTTTAATTTGATTAATTTTATAAATATTAATTAAATAAGTTGCTGATTTTAAGTTTATAATTTCTATTTTAAAATTTTGATTTCATTTTTCGTTTTCGTCTCTCTAATTGAGAATGACTCTTAGTTTCTTCTAGATGACTCATCTTGAATTACGGGCTAACCTCCATTTTCCTTTATGAATATATCACACCCATTTGGGCCAACTGCAGCAAGTAGCGCTCATAGTGCTAGCTATCATTGTGTAATCCAAAACCCCAGATGACCTTCCCTAAAAGGGTAAAAGAAAATGCTTCAAATAAAAATTAAGGGAATGTAGGATAATGGTTGGTAAGTCTCTACTAGAACTGTTCACTGGTTGATATGAATTTGGAAGGATTTGTGCAGTACCTGTCCTCTTCCATGTTATAGTGAATAAATACTCTTACACTTTCAACAGTTGCAAATACACATAATATTTTTCTTTTTCTTTTTTTTTTTCTTCCATCTAAATTTTATATTTCAGCCAAAGCAACAAGAGAAACACCAAAAAGAACTTTGTTGCCAAGAAATTCCATCATTGATACCCTGTCCAACCAACTGAAGAATAGCAGTCACAGGTTTGCAGTGCCCGGCGCCAGTCAAGAACTAAGAGTGTGGCAGCACTGTGTGCAAGTGCTCCTGCCACAACAAACACATGGAAAATCTGATGGCTGTGCCCTGCAATGTCGAATGCACCAGGCTTCCACCGTTCTGGTATCCTCGTAACGTAAAACATGGCTCCGGCGGCATACAAAACAGCCATAGCAAGCTCATATCCCATTGCGACAAGTACTTGTGGATGGCCCCAATGAAGTGCAAGAGCATGTGCAGCTGGAACTACCCCTGAGAAGCCCATGGTCAAGAAGAGATAGGCCCTGAAGGGTCGGAAGCGAGGGGCAGAGAGAACAGGTGCAAGGAGGGTAACAATGGCAAGAATGCCGAAGAGCGTAATGGAGACGAGATAGAAGAGCCTATAATAAGGATGGCACAGAAAAGCATAATAGATTGGAGCAAAGAAGGAACAGACGATCATGAGAGAGATGCCAGCATAATCAAGGCGCCAGAAGAAAATGTTGAAGCGTTGGGAGTGGCATGCAAGAAGATGGGAGAGGGAGCTGCAAACCAAGCAGCCCATAGCCCCTGCCAAGAAAACAAACCAAGGCCATCTGGGAATAGCTTCAGAACCATCCTCTCCATTTAGATATACCACTGATGAATGTGAAATGTGTCTTAAATCTGAACCCTGCAAGCCAGAATCAACGAAGATTAGGAATGGGGGTAAATTATAATGATATGCAACTAAAATAAACTCCTTATTTTCATTAATATTATAAAAATTGGATCCAAAATCCCCCAATGCACGAAGGTATATCAAAAACTAATTCATGATTGCATTTACAACATCCACGCACCTAAAACCTAAAAAACAATATCATATTAATTTTCAAACAAACATAAAAAAAACTAAGCAAGCAATTGTTCATAGTAACTGAATGATTATATGATTATTTGGTGCCGTGTGTTCCACATTAAATTCCATTTTTCCCTCAAAAAACGAAATAAATGTAAGCATGAAGGCACCGAAAAATGAAATATTGTTATCACCTCGTGTTTGAGAGCTTAGTTCTCAAACATAATCTAATTTGTATAGTTCCATTTCATTTTCCTTACTAGACCTAAAAAATAAAATGAAATTGAAAATATATATATATATATATATATATATATATATATATATATATATAGTAAGAAACTTAAAAAGAAAGCCATATGGGAAACTGAGCTGTAATGTAGTTGCTCATACAACAATTAATAATTTGAGAAACTTGTGAGGAGGCAATTGATCAAATAGGAAGGGGAAAAAGTAAGAGAGTTAGTGGAACATGATATCTTAAATATTCCTTAAACTTTTCCCATAATTTTGAAAAGTCATGATTGAGTTTTGAACATTAGCATCAACCGGATCATCAGATTTGGTCCACGCAGTGACCTAAACAAGATGGGCACGATCCAGACGATTTAACCTATTTGGGTCAACCCGTCAAATGTTCTTTTACTGTTAAAAAATAATTAAAAGGAAAGAAAATAAATAATGTCATGATCACAAATCTGTCACTTTACAGGTATTAAAAACATAGGAAGGATCCCACCTGTGTTCTTTACTCTCTTCCCATCATGGTGATTAAATGAAGATTTCGGGCTTGTAATAAATATTGTCACTCTTAAAAAGACAAACAGTCCATTGAGAATTTGAAATTGACTAAAGCACGCCTATGAATAAGTGGGTGTTTGTATTTTGAGCAATGCAATTTTATACAAGCCCCTAATTATCAACACATGAACCTCTGATGCTAAGCCTTTTTCTTGGATTTTGGTTAAAATGTAAAAATAAAATAATTAAATAAATAAATCTCTGCAGGGATTTTCATTTATTTTTCTTTTTTTTTTTTCAAAAAAAAATCAATGGACAGAAGATTTTCTGAACCCTCAATGCACATGCTAGATTCCCCCAGCGGGGTTAAAAAAAAATGCGTAGATAATGGACCTAAAAACAGACACGGTGGAGTGCTGTCTTCTCCTGTCCAGTAGTATGGCCATGGGACCCCCATTCCATTTTGGACAAAAAAGCTACACAAAAAGCGCCAAAAATACCAAATGCAAAAATATTAAAAGGCCACTACTCACTGTGAATGTGTTCCCCGGGACGTTCGTGTTGTTCATCAGCATGGTCATCAATGGCGCTGCATTTCGAGGTCTGTCCACCGAAGAAAAAAGACAATTATTGAATAGAAGATGATTTAACATTTCGATGTCATAAATTTGTTGTTTATTTTAGGTTCAGATGGCGAAAATTTCTGAATTTTTTTTCCTATCGTCCAAACATGATTCCCGTCAATTTTCCAAGTCTAAATCACCGAGCTGGCAGCTGGTCCAAAATTTACCCAGAGTTCAACAAAATTGAAACCCATGTTCATCGTACCAGACCAGTCCACTAGCTATGCAAGGGCCCCTGAAAGCGAGTGGGCCGAATTTTTTTACAAATGCTGAAATGATGATGTCAGAGTCTACGTTTTCACCAAAAAGGACCCAACCCCAAAATGTAACAAAAATAAACTGTTCAATTTTCAGACCGAGAAAAAAATAATAAGAAGAAAAAGAAAAGAAATGAAAAGAGAAGGAAAATAAAATTAGAAAAATACCTGAACGAATTGGCTATGAAACTTTCCATGTTCTTCGTCTTCCCCATTGAACTAATCAACGTCATTCCCGCGAATATAAAAAATCCCCCCAAATGTCTGCTCGTTGCGCCGAAATCAATAAAAAAAAATTAGAGTAAATCAAGTTCAAATCATAATTCTAGAGGGGTAGGGCGAGAGAAGGAATAAATGATCGGAAAGGCTTACGTCCAGATGTTTAGGGTTTCGTTGTGCCAGGAGAAGATGCTTAAAAGCACGTCCTTCAACGGCCATTCCGACCGGTAGTAGTCCAGAATGAACTCGTTGTCCTTCAGATACTCCGGCAAAGCCTCAAACTTAACCAATCGCCGCTCGACCCTCTTCGCCTTCGAATCTGTCTTTTCCATCAAATCGTCCCTCCCTTCCGTCTCAAATCGGCCGCGTTTCTTCGCGATTCTCCGGTTCATCTTTCCGATTCCACACGCTCTCGCCAGAAACCCGATAGTCCCCTTCTCCGGCGAGAAATCGCGCCGGGTACACGATCTCCGGCCGGTCTGGTATAAGTACCTCAGGCGAAATTGTTGCCTCCATTTATAGCCGAGCTAGGGGCTGTGGGGCCAATTCACAAAGAGGCTAGAGGAAGAGTGATATTTTTAAGTACTCAATTTTTTATACTGGCACGTGTCTAGCTTTTGTTTGCTTTAGCACGTGAAGGACCCTTGGCAATGTTTAATTTCACGAATAAAATATTGACAGCTGTAACCAACGAATGGAAGCGAGCGCGTCCAATAAGCACGGCCATCCCCTGGGATTTTTAAAATCTAGAAGAGTCAAATTTAATCCGTTGAGGCCAGGAAGAAGGTGAACAACATAAATTTCGTGAACCGTAAACACTAAACAGGTGAAACGGTCAACAGCGTGTCCTCGTTTCCCTTCCAAGGGTCAACCAGGCAAATACTATAATTACATATCAATATATTATAGGTATATATTAATCAACGAGTTAGTCATTACATAGATGCATGCATATATATTAATTTTTTTTTTTGGATTACGCACTGGGTATCCTCGCATCCGTTTTACGGTCCATGTGACTAATCCTACGTCCCTTGAAGTTGATGCATGTATATTAATTGATTTGCATAACCAAACTCAACCAATTATGTACACTCTATGTACATAATTTTATAATTTTGTATACATGGGTCTAAATATAATGAATCTATGTTCATATATTTTTAAATTATAGTATTAAAAAGCCAATTGTGTTGTTTAATTACATAACTACATAATTATGAAGATATTTAAAGCGAACTGAGTTGTTCATAATTATAAAATTATGCACATAGATTTCTTAATTATAATTTTAATTACATAATTATATAATTTAATTACAAATAATGAGTACAGACAATGCTATCATCATATACCGACATAAATACGGACATGTATAAGCCGAACCAATTATGCAATTACGAACATGTATGAGTATTAATTAGATTGAAAATCAAGTCAAATTATTTACATTACATACATTGAAATTCAAGTTATAATATTACTTATTTACCTGTACTATATTTTTAAATTTGATAAATTAAATAAATTAATTTAGGTTAGAAATTTAAATGAGTTGATGGATTAAGTAGTTGGGTTAATGGGTATGGTTAGTAGTTGCTATCCCTACCTATAACTCAAGGATGCGAATGGCTATTTTAAATGTGACTGAATAATTTGTCATACAAAAGAAATGTAAGGGAATAGGTTTCACAAGAAATTATTGGTTAATCTTAGTATATTCTCACATTTGCCCCCTCACAAAAAAAAAAAAAAGGAACCAAAGCCCCAATAAAATTAGTGGGTGCATGCACCAAATAATTCTCTCCCTTTTTTCATTTTTGCAGTGGAAATAATTTATTATCTTTTAACATGGTTAGATAGTCTCAAAAAGAGGTTTGATGAGGATCAATTAGAAATTAATCACTACAAAAAATGTCATTTTTAGTAATGAAAGTATTAGTGATTAAATAAAAATCGTCACTAATATTGTCTTTATAGTGACAAAAAAAAATCATCACTAATAGTTTGAGTAGTAGTGACGAAAAAACATTTCATTACTAATAAAGATACAGTAGTAACGAATCACTGTTCGTCACTAAAAGAACTTTTTCTGGGCCTAAGCATGACATTAATATATTAGTAACGCTTTTTCAAGAATAGTGACGAAATCAATTTGTCACTATTAATTTTCGTGATGAATATGTGGGTCACTATTAATATTTTCAAAGACGGTTTTGCTCCGTCACTAATAATTTTAGTCATTTTAGATTAATAAAATTTTGGCAAATATTTTTAGGGACGATTCCATACCGTCACTAAAACTCTCTCTAGAATATTTGTAGTGACGAATTCAGAGCTATCACTACTAATAGACTTTTAGCGATGAACAATAAACCATCACTATTACTATAAACTATTTCCTCCTCAAACTAATCCATATATATTTAGAATGTAAAATAATGAATTTCAATTCGTCACTATTATTGGGCTTGTTGTGGCAGTCTAAAGATCGTCACTACTGAGTAGGCATATTGATAAAGTTGAGGAAATGAGAAATCTACACTTTTTAGTAGTGAATCTGAAATTGTCACTAATAATCTCATGTACTTATTACTTAATTTATCCATATAGCTTTGGCCCTCAGGCTTGTGACGGTTCCAAACTATCACTACTAAAATACTTTTAGTAATGAAGTTAAAACTGTCACTAATAGTTTCAAGTATTTATTACCTGTATATACTTTGACTCTCGGATTTGTAGTGATGGTTCCTGAACCGTCACTACTTGAAGATTTTTAGTGACGATTTTGGTTCTGTCACTAGTTAACTTAAATTTATTTTTATTAAAATCATAATTTAAATGTATTAGTGACAGTTTGGGAACCATCACTAAAACTCTTCCATAAATATCAATATTCTTTCCCTCTCTAAAGAATTGTGTGCATATCCCTTGTTAGGGATTTATACTGAAAGACATGTTTTATGTAATCGGTTTTAGTATTTATTAATAACTTCAATTATTTCATTTTAATTAGAATCTTTGTGAGTAATGTTTGCCTGACATTATTTAATAGATAGTCTCAAAAAGAGGTTGGATGAGGATTAGCTAGAAATTAATCACTACAAAAAATATCCTTTTTAGTGATGAAAGTATTACTGACCAAACAAAAATCATCACTAATATTGTCTTTATAGTGACAAAAAAAAAATCCATCACTGATAGTTTGAGTAGTAGTGACAAAAAAACATTTCATTACTAATAAAGACACAGTAGTGATGAATCAGTGTTCGTCACTAAAAGAACTTTTTCTGAGGCTAAGCATGACATTAATATATTAATAACGCTTTTTCAGTTAATAGTGACGAAATCAAATTGTCACTATTAATTTTAGTGATGAATATGTGTGGGTCACTATTAATAGTTTTAAAGACGGTTTTGCTCCTTCACTAATAATTTTAGTTATTTTAGATTAATAAAAATTTTGGCAAATATTTTTAGGGATGGTTCCATACCGTCACTAAAACTCTCTCTAGAAGATTTATAGTGACGAATTCTAAACCATCACTACTAATAGACTTTTAGTGACGAACAATAAACCATCACTATTACTTTAAACTATTTCCCCCTCAAACTAATCCATATATATTTAGAATGTATAATAATGAATTTCAATTCGTCACTATTATTGGGCTTGTAGTGACAATCTAAAAATCGTCACTACTGGGTAGGCATATTGATAAAGTTAAGGAAATGAGAAATCTAGACTTTTTAGTAATGAATCTGAAACTGTCACTAATAGTCTCAAGTACTTATCACTTAATTTATCCATATATGCTTTGGCCCTCGAGCTTGTGACAATTCCAAACCGTCACTACTAAAATACTTTTGGTAACGAACTTAAAACTATCACAAATAGTTTCAAGTATTTATCACTTTATTTATCCGTATATACTTTGACTCTTGGATTTGTAGTGATGGTTCCTGAACCGTCACTACCTGAAGATTTTTAGTGACGGTTTTGGTTCTATCACTATTAATTAACTTAAATTTTTTTTTTTATTAAATTCATAATTTAAATGTATTAGTGATAGTTTGGGAACCGTGACTAAAACTCTTCCACATATATCCGTATTCTTTCCCTCTCAGAAAAATCGCATTCATATCCCCAAATCCCCAAATCTTCCTCGTGGTCTTCCTCCTACTACTGTGTGCGAATCATCAGAGTGCCGCCCGCCACCGCTGCCCATTTGTTGCTGCCCGTTTGCCATCGCCTACTTATCGTCATAGCATCTGGTGTTGCCTGCCTCTCGCACCAATGCCCCAGTCGCCACCACAACATCTCCTCATTGCCATTCCAGTTCTCCATCGAAAAGGTCCTCATCTCCTCCTATCGCCGCCTGCCTTCTGTTGTAGCATCTGCCGCTGCCCGCCTCCCGCACTGATGCCCCAGCTGCCACCACAACATCTCCTCGTGGCCATTCCAGTTCTCCACCAAAGAGGTGGACATTTTTGCTATCAAATAATCTCTACTTATATTCTTATGAAATTTTATACCAATTTATTCTATAATTATTATTTTGTAGGCTTGCGATGCGTATAATGATGATAATGATGACAAGGATGATGACAACAATGATGATAATGCACACTAATTTTCTTTTTTATATTTTTGTTATGTGGACAGACCATGTGCATGATATATATGTACACCCTAATCTTGATCAAATAGTTCTGTTGACTTTATAGGTCACGCCCGGTTTTGATAATGACAAATACTCATTGTATCTAATGAATGTTTGAGTTTTTGTGCAGGAACTAAAAGTATTAAGATCAAGATGTGCACAAAGCAAGTAAAGTCTGAAGACCAATTTCTATTCAATATTGTAACATATTTCATTTAATTGGTCTGTAATAGTAACTAGAGTTCTGGTTTGTAATAAGCTCACACACATCACATGTATGATCTATTTTGTAAGCTCAAACTAGATGCGAACTAAAAGTGACCTTAGAAAGACCTTAGGATTTTCCTTTCGGTCGACCGACACTGGACTTTTTCGATGTCTTGAAATTGGACCCCAAGTGACCTTAGGACACACACATTTACACATATATTTGTTAGGCACTTGAATAAGGTTTGTATGTCTCAAAATGGGACCGAAATGCACATTTGGTGCACTTTCGGTCAACCGAACCAGGCAGTTCATTCTGCGTTGGTCGACCAAACCAAGCTTGGGTCAACCGTTGACCAAGTCCCTGGTCGACCGAACCAGATAGTTCAAAAAGCCTTGAGTAGAATCAAGTTATAAAGCGGGTTGAGTTCAAGTAGCTCATGAATAGAGCTAATTCACTTGCACCCATATTCTAAATCGTTGATTCATATGCATAGTTAAGTTGAGGCGTCACAAAACCAACTGCTTATTTAGGGAGACAACCACCATCTGTAGGCATATAGCTGCCACAAGGCTTTTTGAATCACTCAGTTCTCAGCTATTTTGTCTTGTTGAGTGGGTGGAGCTATGACTTAAAACCCAAATCAACATAGATGAAAATCAAAAAGCATGGTGGGACCTTTTAACATGAATATGGAGAAAATTAAAAAGAATTTTAAGAAGACAAGTTGCTGGCGCTACAATTTGACTAAGGGACAATTAGACAAACTCTAGTGGCATTTTCTAGGCTTTTCTACTCATTTCTCCTTTCTGGCTCATTTATAATGGTTTAAGGTAGTCCAAAATGGCATGGGTCTAAGGCGGCTCATTGCATGAAAATCAAGAAAATTGATTTTCTCCTTATAAGATTTTCTTTAAAAATATCACTAAATTTTTAACTATTTTTATGGGATTATATAATTGTTTTCCTTCAAATATATATATATATATATATATATATATATATTTGTTTTGGCCCTTGTTTTTTTCCACAAAAAAAAAAAAAAAAAAAAATACAGCAAGCAAGTGACAACACATGCCCATGAGACCCACCCGCAAACTCAAGTACTCACTTACCCTGTGCCTAGCCAATTGTGTGAAGATAAGTCAAAACTTTAATTTTCAAACAAACCCAGCGATCACCTTGAGAGTTGGTTGATCGCCTATAGGATGGGCGCCATGGCTAGTTGTGGAGAGAGGATCAGTCGATCGACTAGTGAAACTTCTGTTCTTTTCTTCTTGATTGCCACTAATTTCATTTATATTGTGGATTAGTGTAGGCTCATTTATAGGATAATTCACGCATAACTTAACCTAAACTTATACATTTATTCAGCATTCCTCCTATCAAAATCATGCATATTTTGGCATAAGACTCATGCATGTGGCGCTAAGATTTAGTTGGATTATGAAAAATAGTTGTCTGTCTCCATCTCATGACCTGTGCTATCTAGTACCCACCATATGATCACATTAAACTCTAGGTTTAAGAGCTCTTAATCTTTTAACAAATCGATTATCATTTACTTTGCACTCTTGTAGTTCGGCCACCATGGGATAAAAATGCATTACTTGTTAAATGAATGTGTAGAAGAAGAATAACATATTCTTACAACAATATATGATATATCAGAGGCTAGGCTTGATAAATACCATAAAGTATTAAATAAAATATGTCATTTTATTAAATATGAATTATGATGTTTTTAAGAATCACCACAAATAAAATCATTTATTTATAATGTAGAACCCCAATAGAATTCAAATCATTGAACTATCCCTTTAATAGTATTTTGGAAGAGCATTGAATTCAGATTTTTTCAATTTATATAGATTTGAAAGAAATTTAATTAATACAATTTTACGTTATGTTTTATCCAAGTTCAAATAAATCTAAATCTTAAGTCCTAATTTAATTTATGCTCCCGAACGCAAGGTTAAGAAATAAATGATTTTCTTATATTTGCTAATTAAAAAATAAACTTTTCACAAAATTTAAATTAATATGGTTAGTACAATTATATATAATTTCAATGGAGGGGCCAACACATAGTGCATTGTTTCTTAGAATTTTAGTGAGGGGAATGCCATCATTGCATTGGAGTTAGGTCTGCCATTGCCTTGAATGTTTAAAAGCTTTGTAGTTTATAATTTTTAAAAATACACAAGGTTTGTCTCCATGTGAATATTAATTATTATTTTTATTAAAAAATAGAAAATATCATATTAATTTTTAAGTTTTAGGAAAGATCATATTAAGAAAAACTTTGAAAAATGTAACCCAAATATAAATTTTTTTTTTCTTTTGAATACTCCACTAATCTTTTTGGAAAAAAATTGGTTTGCAACATCCTTCAAGAATCTTGGGATTAAGGCCCAGGATATCTAATTCCCACGTTTGATTGAACATGAAATTTGAGTGGTACAAATATTCAAATTCCTGGGAATATAAAAACGATTCTCATGAAACATGGGTATCCTATTCCCACATGCCCCTATGGGTAAGTTTAATGAGAATTTCATTTCCATGGAAATATTACTTTTTGCACCAAATTGTCCTTACTATTTTGACTTTTGGGCAACAATGTCTCTATAGTATAATATAATTGCACTCTATTATTATATTTAAAATAATCAATGATTACTACAAATATTAATTATTCTTAATTATAAAGTATATATAAAGTGTTAATTATTTTTAAAATGTCTATTAAAAATGTAAATATTTATGTTAATCAACATTTTAAATTACTATTAGAAGTTTAATGTATTACATAAAAATATTATTGTCATATGATAAAAAATTAATATGATAGTTAATATTTAGACATTTATTTCGTTTAATCAATTATTAAGTGGTAAATATTTTAAATTTATAATTATTGAAAATTTTAGAGTATAGATTTAATTAAATATGTATTTTTAATCAATTTCTGGATTAAAAAATATAATTATTCTTCATATATTAGTTATGCTCATGTCTATGGTATAATATCATATTCTTAAAATACTTACTAGGATTCTTACGTTAAAGCAAATATTAACATAACAATCTCGTGTCTATTTTTTGAGAATCTTACGATGTGAACCAAATAAAAATTAGACTCTAATAAACTCAGGTGGGACAATTCAAGTGATAAAGACGACTTATAATTTTGATGACCCAAAAGTCACGGATTCAATTCCTCCTTGAGACATTACGCCGGTCAATTACCACAGGTGCATCAATAGGCGGACAGCTTTCATCCCCCGAATTTGGTGTCACACTATAGTGTTAAAAGTGGTGCGATGGTGGCCGGAGTTCCCGTGTTATAAAAAAAAAAAAAAAAAAAAAGACTCCTAAAAACATCATTTCATGGGAATATTTTTTACGTCCCAAACCAAACAATACCTTACCATAAGTCCATCCCTTTCCCTGGGAAGGATGAATATCAAGATTTAAACTCGAACACAAAAAGATTAACTTTTATATCAAATAACAGTCCTGCCACCTTCGACCGGTTCCCAAGATTAAGCGTCGCTTGGAGGCGGATGGTGAGTAGCTCACCAAAACATCAAAATGTACACACAAACATATTTTAATTTAGAAGAAAGAGATGCAAGCAACTAATGCTGCTTGGCCATGCTTCAATGGGTTGGGTTGGGTTGGGTTGGGCAAGCTAAGTTTTGGGAATACGTACACGCTATCTTCGCTCCGCCCCTCTCGAAAACTTAACGTGAAGCGGCTAGCTTTCTTCACCGACCAATTTGACGGTATATTTAACTTCCACCGACTGCCTTTTCGTATGATCTGACGGTGCCGGAAACCTGCAATTGCAATTTTAAGCATGCAAGCTCCGTGGACCAAGCCCAGCTTGGGCCGTATAACAATGCAAGTGTGAAAAATCATTTTGAGTTAAACCTTAATTTGTAAAGAGGTATTACATTTGATTTATAGGTGAGATACAGTATTCACATTTCTAAATAGAATAAAGTCTATAAATATAATTTCATTAATTTAAAAACAACTTTAATAATTATATTTGTTTCAATAATATCCTCGGATCATTCCCATTTTTTTGTTTTTTTTACCTCCGTCTGCAGCTCTTCCTATACCTTTGCAAACCAGCATAAAAAAAATTAACATACAAATTAGTGTTGGATTAAAGTTTAATTATGAGCTTATATGTGAAACAATTATGTATCGTGGACTGTCTAATAAGTATAGACCCTATTTAAAAGTGATCGGTTTTTTTGCATAATGATGGACTTTAATGTATCTGATAGGTTGTGAACCTTTAATGTATAGATTCTTTAGTGGTAATTTTCGTTTATTATAATAGGTGAAAACGGAAATACACATATATGACAAACAGTTATAGAAATAGTGGTTATGGTCCACGAATCACAAGAATGGTTCCAAAAAATTTCTCTTTTGTCATCCCATCGTTAGAGAGAATACAGAGAACGCCAAAAGAATTCTCTGGACATTACGTGTTGATCTGGAAGGCCATCCGTATGACTCGACACATCTTGGAACGCTATGGATTCAGCTACGCTTTCGCATTTAGTTTAATGTTTTTGATGATTTGACATGTCTTATTCTGACTTGATGATAATTTTCATCAATTAAAAGGAAATATTTTTTTTTAAGATCTAACAAAGTGGTATTAGAGCGGCTTCATGTTGAATCATTGAGAAATAGTTTCTCAAGTTTAGTTTGATTTGAATCAAATTAAAAGGGTGTTCTTGTTTGGGCCTCCGTTATCTTCATGTTGATAGAGTTATTTTTTTTTTAAAAAATAGTCCTTCAGTTCAATTAGGAAATTACCAGATGTTGATTTCCCACGTTCTGGAATATGGATCCAGTTCATATAGATGTTCTTGTTTCACCTCCGTTATCTTCATGTTGATAGAGTTATTTGAAAAAAAAATAGTTCTTTAGTTCAATTAAGAAATTGTCAGATATTGTTTACCCACGTTCTGGAAAGATGTTTTTGTTGCGATTTAAATTTTAAATTTATATTTAGTTATTTTATTTTGAGATAAAGATTTGGTTTGAATTTTTGTTTTATCTTTTAGTAAATTCGAACCAAAATTAAATTATGGCCCAACATTTTTTTTTTAATAAAAAGTATTGAAATAACTAACTTGCGGTTTAAATTTAAATTTAGTTATTTTATTTTGAGATAAATATTTGGTTTGAATTTTTATTTTATCTTTCAGTAAATTCGAACAAATTAAAATTGGGTTTGGGCCAAATTTTTAAGGGAGGATGGTCAAAAGATGGTCCATTAAGGTTTTAAGGTGGGGTCATGGGTTGAATTAGGATTGGGCAAACCAAACTTGGTCAACCTAACCCAGCCAACTTGGACCCGGTCAACTCAACCAAAAAACTCAGACCCAGTCAACCCAACCTGGTTGACCAATTTTGACCGTTTGATCAAATTTGACCATACTTGACCAATTTGATCAATTTTGACCGTTTTGACCAAATTTGACCAAATTTAACAGATTTGACCAAATTTTTTTTTAAGGAATAAAGTTAGAAAATAAATTTAAATATGACTATTTTTTAAAGATATATATATTGTCGCAATGTCCCGGCGCGCGGGTGCCCCAAGGTGGCGAAATAAAAATGAATTTATAATTTTCAGGGAAAACAAGAGATATCGGAGTCGCCATTAACCTTTTAGTGTGATTAGAACACATAATTACTATCCCGTTAAGGGTAGAATGAATCTACGTTACCAAAGTTGGGATCGGGAGTTCGGTTACACGAGGGCAAGGTACGAGCACTCCCTACGCGTCCGTTCTTACGAACGGTACTTAATTAATTTGAAATTATCCCTAAGTTAATTTAAAAAGTCTTTAAAATTACTCCCTATTAGTGGATTTACAAATATATATGCAAAATAAATAAATAAATAAATGTATCATACAAAAATATAAGTACTATTTATATTTCCTCAGAACTAAAGGTACGTGAAGCCCAAAAGCTCATACCCTCGCATTAAAATCATAGGGATAAAAATCAAGAAAATATTGAAGAAAATACACTCCCAAATTTTGAAATTGTATAGAAATTTTTTACAAGAAAGTACTAGTATGGGAGGTTTAGATATATATTAATAAGAGGACAAGTTAAGATATTAAACTATCACAATGCCTATAATAATAATAATAATAAAAATGATAACACATATCTACTAAAATATTACAAATTTCGAAATAGGTAATAAAATACCATATATATATATATATATATATATATTATTAAGATACTAAAGATACTATAAAAAGAACGTACTACCATAAATATCAGGATACTAACAAATATACACTAAATAATAAATATAATCATAATGATAATACGTAACCTAGAACGAAATACTAAAAATGACGTAGTATTAAAATATAACCATATTCTTAATATAAATACTAAATATGAATAATAATAACCCTACATGTGTACCTAAACAAACGATAATGCTCTTTAGAAAATAAGTACTATGATAATAAGAATATTAAACACAAAATGGACACAAAAAAACGAAAACTCTGGAAACAAGTATCAAACATTATGAACAACATACACCTTATAATATGAACATTAATATTTTAATGAATACAACCACAACCGTAGTATTAGGTATGCAACTTGAATATTATATACTCAAATAAATACAACATTTAAATACCAAAACTCATATAATAACTTTAAAACTCCTATATCAATATGATTAATGCGACAAGATTTCAAACTTTAACTATTAAAATAAATTTCCACAATGAAGATTCTACAACCATGTCTAATGTTTAAGAATAAATGAATGAATAAATAAACATTAACAAGTATCATAAAATTAACTTATTTAATATATATACAATAAAAGTATGACCACAAGATTCAATCTTTAAACATTGAAATAAGCCCCTAACAAGAATCCTACAAATCAGAGAACAAATGAATTAATATTTACGTTAATAAAAAAAAAAAAAAACAAAACAGAACAAGAGGGTGATAGCAAGATAAAAAAAAAAAAAATCTTTACAGTGAAACCAAAATAAACAGGGGCTTGTGCACGTGTGTGTGCTGTGGCTGGCATGCAGAGGATCACCTGGGGATACCATCGGAACTGGGTCGTGGTTGCTAGCGGAATTGGTGGAAGGAGGATTGCAGCTGTTGCTGGGCTCTCGGGTAGCCTGCAGGATCTGGTGGTTGGCTGCTGTGGGAGTGGTTGTGGGCTACGGTGCTCAGGTGGTGGCTCTCGGTGTTGGTCTGTTGGAGTTGCTAGAGGCTGGCTGCTGCTGTTGAGGCTTCGGTGGAGCTGTGGTGGCCGGAGCCAAAGGGCTGCTGGTGATCTAGTGTTCACGGCTACTGCAGCTGCAGGTCAGGGAGCTGGTGGAGGGAGGCTATGTGTTGTTGTTGCTGCAAGAGAACAGAGGAAGGGACAGAGGAAAGGGGAGAGAAGAGAGCGACTCGGGGAAGAGAAACAGAGAGCGAGAGAGCTATTGCGCAGAGAGGATGAGAAAGTTTGGTTTTTTTTTTTTTCTATCTTTGTGGCTGTGCGCCCCCCTCTTGTTATCCTGCGAGCATGCCTTTTTTAAAGGCTTTTCTAAAACCCTAATCCTAATACCCCCTCCTCCTAATTATAATAATAATAATAATAATAATAATAATAATAATAATAATAATAAAACTAACAATAATAATAATAATAATAATAATAATAATAATAATAATAATATATTAACCATAGGAATAATAGAAATAATAATAATAATAGTAAAATAATAAAGCAATAATAACAATAGTATTTAAAAATAATAATAATATTAATAATAATAGTAATAATAGTAAAAATGATAATAATAATAATAAAGTAATAATACTAGTATAGAAAAATAATAATAATAATAATAGTAAAATAATAACAATAGGGTAATAATAATGATAAAAAAAAATGATGATAATAATAATAGTAGTAGTAATAGTAATAATAATAATAATAAAGTAATAACAATATCAATATTTTTGTTATATTAGGCTTGGGTAAAAATGGGGTATCTACAGGCTTATCATGCATGATGTAGTTATTATAGACCATATTATATTATAGTCCAGAATGAAGAATATATATAAATTTCCATTACAAATGAACACAATATTCTTCATTCTTCCTTGAGGTCACCATGCGCCACCACGAGATAGTATTCTTTTCAATTTCATGTGTAGAGTGAACCTGCATACAAGCTCAGGGCGAACATCAATATCAAGGTATTTGTCATTATCAAAACGAGATATGACCAATTAGGTCAGCAATCTCCCCATTTTTGATGATGACAAATATTTTATGTAAAAGTGGGTACAACCAAGAAAGACTACCCCTGAAAATATGCATAAAAAGATTTAGAGCTCAAACATTTAAAAGAAATTACCCAAGGTACCCAATTTTGCCTAACTTCTCCCCCTTTTGGCAACAACAAAAAGGGCGAAGATAAAAAAAATTGAAGTATATAGGCAAGCAATGAGTAATAATCATTTAGATACAAGATATAGTTGGGGAAGTTTTTTAGAAATTTCTGCAACATGCCGTTTGAAAAATGGAGCATTTCCCCAAAAAAATTTGTATCTAAGTGACCTATGTTAGTTCAACAAATGATTTACAGTAATTTACATCAATTAACTTGAACTGTCCAATATGGATCAATTCAAATAGTCAATTCAAAGAGATAATATACTCATGCAACACACAATGAATAAAAGATATATTTTCACACAATATAAGGTATAGCAATGATTACTGTGCGATAGTGTTTAATTTTTCAGAGCTGTAACTTTCTAAGTGAAGTGGCTCCCCCTCAGATTATGCACTCTCTCCGTTCTCACAATTTGAGCATAAGACACAAGTATTTTAAAATTTATAAATAGATAGTAAGACAAAAGATTATCATTTAAGATCATTTCATGCAAATCGGTCTTTGAGAGAGATCCTCCTTTAAAAAAATCAACAGATACTATTTGCCACAAAAGATTTGACTAACCCTAAGAAAATAGAATTTGAGAATAGAGGCTCTCTTTTTAACTTTAGAGCTAGCCTAGTATTGAACTAGGAGCTTGTGAATCATACATGCCACAGAAGATTGGATTTAAGTCCTACAAGATGATTCAAATTAACTAGAACAGACCATACTGAGAATAGTCATGATGCACATAAAGCGACGTTCTAGGAACACAAACAAATCCTAGGACTAAAAAAAAAAAAAAAAAAAACAACACAATGAAGCAAGTAAGTCCATAGCATTTAATTTTATAAACCATAGGGCGCATGGAATTGAGGAAGAGTTTTTAGGAAAATTTGGACAGCATTTTGTCTAAAAATATAGGTTTTTCCATAGAGACCTGCTTTCAAAACCTGGTTATATTGTATGATTCTCAAGGATTTTGCATCATCTAGATGCCATTTAAGTCCAACGCTTTAAATTCCATAAACAGAAATGAATTCAAATGCATATACAAGCTTCAAATATCACTGTTAATTCGAGCAAAGTACATAATCATGCAATGCAATTTAGATTCAAAACAAGTTCTCTATGCTCATGCATCAATCTTTTAGCAAACGATTTGAATATTTTGGGAAATATTAGACAAATTTTGGCAACATGTTGTGTGCAAATAGGACATTTCCCATAAAAACCTACACCAAAAAGATTCAAGCAAGCAGTATAATATTCAGGTTGACCATGCGAGAACCTAAAATCTCTACTAGCATGCAATACTCATCAACATGATCCACCATGCAGTTGACATTCCATACAAGCATGTCAGTACAAAATTTTTTTTTGCAATGGCCTTGCAGATGGCGTTCCATGCAATCCAATATTCTCAATCAATATATTCAATAACAGTTCACAATGCCAGATAATCACTAATCACTATCCATAAAGTAATTTAAGCATTTAATAAAAATATGGATAGTATGCAACAGTGTTGTCGTTATATATGCATATGGCAATAATAGAGCATTTTAATTGAGTTATAGTCATGAAATATACATGCTCCCCCTAAGTTATGCACTCAACCATCTTATGCCTTTTCTTATTTTTCAAATTCTTTAACCAAGAGATCTAGATTTTTAATGATATAAGCTTGGATTTGGATGAATAGGCTTAGAGGACCAAAAAGTCACAATCAATACATTTTCAGGGTCATAAGCCTAGGATGCCTCTTTTCTTATGAATTTCAATATGTGATAGAGTCCCAAGTTTGAAGGGTTTTCATATATAACTACTCGTGCGCAGGTTTCTTTTGGAATATGAATTTTCTTTAAATTTGAAACCTAGTGCAATTAATTTAGCCATTCAACTTCATTTAAGATATGAAGCTCCAAAGGATTTGTCTTGAGGTTTGAGAGCTTGTGAAAGAAGTATAGGATGAATACTCTTAAAGATTAAATTTCAATAATGTTCAAAGGAGTATTTGGTGATGCAGGACATTTTTCAAAATAATTTCGTGCCAGTGATCATGTCCAGGCATGAGCAAAGAGCTTCAAGGAGTAAATGAAATTCTTTGAATATGACTCTTTGGTGATTTCAAATTTTCCATGAATGGAGGGTATCCTCTAGATATGACAAGGATACGGACCATTGAGAGGATGAATCTCTACTTAGATAAGATCATGGTTTTGTAGAGATTTCCTATGGAAAGGAAGGCATTAGAATAAATCAAAACTAGAGAATTTTATATTTAAAGCACAAGGGATTGTTTCGATTGAACAGTAAAGCATGAATCCCTTAGTCGATGACTTTAATTTTTATTACGAGAAGGATGTCTATTAATAAGCACCTGATGAATAAGGAATTATGTTCAATCGTACTTAAGCCTAGAGAGATAAGTAAAATTTTATTAGGCTTTTAAGACTCCAAGATGAGTTAAGGATTAGACGATGCTTAACATATGATTCATTTCCTAAAGCTCAGTCTTGCACAATGGATAGAGTATGTTTAATTTTAGGTTTTCATAATTAAGTATAAGTTAAGTATTTAAAATTAAATACTAGGAAAACATGCCAAGTCCATTTGGAAGTGGATTTTTGTTCAAGTAGCCAATAATTTCATATTTCAATCAAGGAATATATGCATTAAGTTCAGATTGGTTATATACTTGGATTTGTGGATTGGCTTGACTCTCAAATGATCTTAGTGCACCAAGGTAGAATGATTATGCTACTATTTGACATTTTAGGGATGGATCACTCCCCCAAAACCTAGAATCTAAGAAAAGCATTTATGTAATTCCAATTGGAACCCGTTCCTCCTTAAGTTCTAATGAGTTTGCTTTCTTGACAACCCATACCATTTTTCTATCTTTGATTCTTGACGGGTTAGGACTAGGTGGTACTTTGACTCTCCAAATTTGTTTGGGTTTCACATCTTTCCTTTTAAATTGGAAATCAAATTTTATGTGCCCCTTCTTTTTTACACAAGATGTAGGTGGTGTGAGTATACAATCTGGAGGAGGTACTAGCATAGTGTTTTGATGCTCTTACAAAGTACCCAATGTATAAGTTCTTTCTTTTCTTATTTTCAATCCCATTATAATCTATACCTTCTTTGTCTAAGGTCATCTTTTGTGAGCCTAGAAGCTTGTCTAAGTTTTCTTTGCCCCTAGTAAATGTATAAATGATTTTGGCTTGGTCCTCAATTTTTCTTTCTAGGCCTTGAGTTTTTGGATCTTTAAAGCCTTTGTAAACACCTTGTAATTTAATAATTCATTGGTCATTGTGTTTTCTTTACACTCAAGTTCTAAAATGAGAAGATCCTTTTTATTATCACTTGATTTTTGAGATTTTAAGACATTCACCTCTTTTTCCAATTTTTTCATTTTTGTTTACTAAATTTTTTATTTTGAAATCATTTTCCCTTTCAACAAGAATTTTTTATTCAAGTTCTTTCAACGATGCCTCATTATTGTCTTTCAAAACAGTATAGCATTTAAGTGCTTTAACAAGAGACTTATGAGTTCTAACATATTCAACTTGCGATTCCGAAAAAGTAGGCATGTTTTCACTACCAGAACTATCATATGATTCAGTATCAAATGCATCACAAGAATTATTGCGTGAATCGTTGCATGAATTACTCAATGAAGTAGAAGGAGACAAATTTACCCTTCGTCATTTAAAGCTATAAAGCATTGATTTTATCTTTCATGACCTTTTGAGCTTGAGTCACACGGAGTGATAGCTTTTTCTTGCTTAGTTACTCCATATCTCTTTTCAAGTTCCTCCCATATCTCTTTAGCACTATGGCATGCCATAACTTGATGAGGAATGTTAGAATCTAAAGCATGAAGCAAAGTGTCCATGGCATCAAAATTTATTTGCATTAAATACATGTCATTATCATTCAACTCATTTATTTAATTTGGGAACTACAATTGAATCAATGATTTTCATAGGCACAACATTTCCATGAGCAATAACTTTCCAAATCCTCCAATTTAAAGCTTTAATAAATATAGTCATTCTAAATTTCCATTCAGTGAAGTTTTCACCGTAAAACACTGGAGGGTTTGTAGATAACCTTCCCTCATGAGATGAGGATGTACCAACACGAGCCATCATGTTCTTTTACAAAATCACGTTTAAGTCTATGTAACTTGGCTCTGATAGCTATTGTTGACTTTGGTGCAATCCCAAGAGGAGGGTGAATTGGTATTTAAAAAAAATTTTCCCTTAGGTCAATTATCGAGCACTAGTATTTCACAATCCTAGGGTCAATCTAAAGCAAATAATAAGATAAACCAATAAATGCAGCTATAATTTAAATTACACAATTAAATCAACCAAGCATGCATAGAAAAAGAGTAAAGTAAAAATAACACCTAATATGTTATCGAGGTTCGGCAAAAGTACCTACGTCCCCGCCTCAGCTCTTAAGCTCGGGATTGCCACTATTGCTCACTTAACTGGTGGAGTGGCACCGTTTACAACCAGGTCAAATTTTCAGGGCTGACCTTAACCTTTATAAACTCTTACGGGGCGAAGAAGGCCTTACTGATCCTTACGGGTTAGATCAAACCCACTCAGGCCACGCCTGGAATACAATTAATGAATATGAAATTTTGCATATAATTTAAGCGCTTCTACACTAGCATATATGTACCACAATACAGTCCAAATAAATATGCACTCACTGATGACATGGATTTAATGCTCAAGTGAGATCCAATATGTGAACTCTCCAAAATGTGTGAGTGAATGTATATATGAGAGTTCAACCTTTGATTTGAGATACGATATTCAACAAACAAATATTTGAGGGAAGTTAAGCACAATCCAAATCAAGTATGTCAAAGTTTTGGTAAATGAAAAGCCCAATAGATATTTTGGATTGAGTCTTGCAAAACCAATATCAAAGATTATGTGCAAGCATTCAAGTCTTGCAATATGAGTGTCAAGACTAGCAAGAAAAAATCAAGATCTTCCCAATTAAGTTTATAAATGAAATACTATGGGAAATATCAAATAAGCACGAACTCTCGAAATGAATTTTCAAAACGTATGCATATGTGAGAGTATTTTCCAAGGGGATGATTTGAAAGAGTGTATGCAATAAAACCCTTCTATCTTGAAATTGATTTGCAAGAGATGGGAACAAATAAAACCAACACTCAATCTCAAAAAGATGTTTACAAGAGAGTTTGAATGAGTGTTTTCAAATATATGAGCTTGGGATGAAAAGAGTATAGCAAAAGAGTGAAAAATTATGAAAAACTTGAGAGGAAAACTTTTAATGACTTTTGTTAATCAATTGCTAATTGAGTTAAATGAAATGGTATATATAGGTGGGACTCAAAAAGTAACCATTGGGACACAATGGGGAATATTAAAAATGTTTAATTTGAGTTTTAATCCCAATTACCTTTCAATACTGTATTAAAAATAAGGCAACCTGAGAGTTTTGGTTGCCTGAGTGATAGGTTCGGTTGCCCGAACACTCACCGAATGAAACAAGCATTTTATGCATTCAAGTGCCTGAGGGACAGTTCAGGTGATTGAAGTCTACGCGATTTTCCAACCTATTTGAGGTTCGGTCGCTTGACTCTAAGTTTGGTCTACCAAACTTGCACTTTCGGTCACTTGAGGTCAAAATGACCATGGAGTTCGGACGCCCAGGTTGTTGGAGAAGTCCTTAATATGAGTTTGGTCGATCGAGAACACTAAGTACTTTTAGTTCGGTCACCCGAAGTCAAGTGTAACGACCTGCTAAAATTCTACATATTTATATATTAAGTTAAACTACGCTGATAACTCCTGATGGAATAAAACATCAACCCATGCAGCGAGAAGCTGAAGTCAAGTATCCATAACCATATACATATACAATACAAAACCAGAGTGCTAAATACCCCCAAGTGATATACATACATAAGTGAACTAGGGCTACACAAAAATACCCCTCTTTCCCAAATACACTCACCTTACTGGCAGGGTAGCCCTGTATCCCCTCTACCTATGAGCTTGACTTGCTCACCTAACTGGGTCACCTGAAAAATATCAATTAAATAGGATGAGATGACGCTTATTAAGAAGAAACATTCTATTACTAGGGTGCAGTAAGTGAATCATATACTTGGAAAATATGATCAAAACAAAAATACCATATATAACAAAACTAAGAAAACCTATATGCTTGTTATCATATAAAACAAGCTTAAGTAGCTTAACATAAACTGATTATTCAGAATGTTCTATTCATAATACTAATATTACTTAAGTATAGATGTCGTCTGTAAATCTGATCATAATATATATAAATAATAATTGTGAAAATTCCCTGGATGGATAACTGAAGTCATGAATTAACCCCTCATGACAAGGTTGTGCGGCCCGAAGGCGGGACCTAACCTGGCTAGCTAACAAGGGCAGGTCAACTGAACTCTGACAGTCAGATCGGCCCCCTTAACCTATATCTTATGGGGAGCCTATCCACAACATAGGCACGATCGAATTTTGAATACCACCTATTATATGAATAGGGGTTGCACTCTGAACTGAATATAGCTACGGTACCGTGCTTTGCTACCAAATATGGTCCATCAGGGTCTGATACTATATACGTAACTGATATTTATAAAAAAAAAAAAAGAACTATTTTGCCATGATTCTTTAACATCTGAAATAACCATAACATCATATAAATTGCTGAGTAAACTGTAATAACTGAGTTTCTGAGATATCTGCTTAACTAAATAACTGAAATATCTAATTTACTGTATGGACTGAATGTCATGGTTTTGAAATAGGGGTATCATAAAATTCTGAAATTACTGCAAAATACAAGTTTCTGTGCGTATGTGGAAAATCATGGTATTCTAAAAATTATATAAACCCTATACTAAGCTAATACTAACTCATGCCACACAATTAAATATCAACATTATCAGGCTCTGAACTACATAAACAATCTGAATAATAATTTGCTGAAAACATATAATTTATACTGAATCATAATAGGTTTGCCTAGCATAGCATATTTCCCTTACTTGATTCCTGCTAAAAATCATTTACTGAGATGGGTCGTACACTCGCAGGGTTCTTCACACAACACCCTAAAAACAGCATTTCCTAGAACAAAATATCACTATTTCTTCAACTACTATATTTCCTACCATTGCCAAAAAGCCCAATATTGCATAAAAACCTTACCCTGAATTTGGGATGAAATTCAACTTCGTCCCACCAACGATCCGCTCTGGCAGACTTGGAGAGAACTTCCCCAGGAGCATCATGGTTGCCTTAGATCGTTGATCCGGTGAACGATGGGGCTGAAATCGAGGAGAGAAGGAAGAGAAACCATAGGGAGGAGAGATAGAGAAAATTTCTACCATTTTATGCATAAAAGTATGAGATTGGTACAATTTATACACTGGCCTTCGTTGACAAGCCACATCACCTCGTCGATGAGGTCAAGAAGGCAACTCGTCGATGAACTTCCCCCTTTATAGACGAAATTCAGAGTCGCGTAGATATATTCTCGGTATCTACTCGTCGACGAAGGACACCCTCATCGACGAGCCCAAAGTGCAAACGAACGCGAAGGGTTCCTCATCGAAGTCTACTGCCCCCTTCTGTTTCTGTTTCCATTTCCCTCTCTCTTTATTATTTAAATACAATTATTCTTTGGGTCATTACATTCTCCCATCCTTATAAAATTTTGTCCTTGAAATTTACTATTCATATAACTCATCATCCTTTAAAGGTAAAACGGTCTACTTATTTTATTACCTTCCGTCACTTATGGCGGAGGAATACTGTGGTTACATGTGTAGTTTTGGGAGATTACAACTATAGAAGAAAATTCTCCCAAAACCAAAATACTACCTATCCTATACACTACATTACAATTCCACTGTGCTAAACCGAATAGAATTACTATTACCTTAATTATACATCACTGTTGTATTCACTAAACAAGTGGGGATATTTTCGTCTAACCTCATCTTCAAGCTCCTAGGAGGCTTCTTCTATCGTGTGATTCTTCCACAGGATTTTTACTAGTGGTATCTTCTTATTGCGCAATTCCTATTCTTTTCTATTTAGGATCTGAACTGGAGCTTCCTCATATGCTAGAACATCACTGAGCTCCAATTCTATGTAGCTAATAATATGGGAAGGATCTGGGACATATTTTCTTAACATAGAAACATAAAACACGTCGTGAATCCTGAATAAAGATGGTGGTAGAGCTAGCTGATAAGCAACTGACCCAATCTTCTCTAGTATCTCAAATGGGTCAATAAACCTAGGGCTCAACTTACCCTTCTTCTCAAACCTCATAGCCCTTTTTAATGGAGCTATTTTAAAAAATACATGGTCTCCCACTTCAAATTCCAGTTCCCGGTGGCGAGTATCCGCATAGCTTTTTTGCCAAATCCATGCTGCATTGATTCTATCTCGAATGAGTTGAACTTTATCGTATGCCCGCTATACTATTTCTAGCCCCAAAACTCGCCTCTCACCCAGCTCACTCCAATATGAAGGGGAACGACAACTCCTACCATAGAGTGCTTCATAAAGAGCCATGCCAATGCTAGCCTGGTAGCTGTTGTTGTAGGGAAATTCCACCAATGGAATATACTGAGTCCAGCTACCCCCAAAATCCAATACACACGCTCGCAACATATCCTCAAGTACCTGAATCGTTCTCTCTGTTTGACCGTCTATCTGAGGATGGAAAGTGGTACTGAATGCTAGCTGACTCCCTAATGCCTCTTGCAAGTTCCTCTAGAACTATGACGTAAAACGTGGATCACGGTCTGAGACTATGGATACTAGCACTCCATGGGGCCGAACAATCTCCTGTATGTAAATCTTTACTAACCTGTTCATAGGGTAGCTAACTCTAATGGGCAGGAAATAAGCTGTCTTTATCAGCCTATCAACAATTACCCAGATAGCATTCTGACCATGCGGTGCTGGCGGTAACCCAGTAACAAAATCCATGGATATGTGGTCCCACTTCCACTTAGGAATGAAAAGTGGCTGCAACTGACTAGCCGGCCTCTAGTGCTCAGCCTTAACCTACTAGCATGTCAAGCACTTCTGCACAAATTCTGCTATTTACCTCTTCATGCCACTTCACCAGAAATACTCCCGTAGATCCCTACATATTTTCGTACTACTTGGTTGAACATTCTACAAGGATCTGTGTGCCTCTTCTAGAATCATCCTCTTGATGCTGTCATCTGCAGGCACACACAATCTGGTGTGAAATCTCAAAGCTCCATCATAAAAAATGCTGAATTCCTCTCCCCAACCATCTTGTATTCTGGCTATTACTTCTACTAATTCTGGATCATCCCCCTGAGCAGTTTAATTCTTTCATATAGTGTGGGTTGTACAACCAGACTGGCAATAAGCGCTCGAGGATCATCTGTCACTAATTCCACGCCGAACCTTTCTAAGTTCATCTAAATTAGGTGCTGAACTACTGCTGCTTGATGTGCTGCATGTTCTGATTTACGGCTCAAAGCATCACCCACAACATTTGCTTTACCTGGGTGGTAACTAATGGTACAGTCATAATCCTTGATGAGTTCTAACCACCTCCTTTGCCACATATTCAATTCTTTCTGTATAAGAAATACTTTAGGCTCTTATGATCGAAAAATATTTCACATCTCTCACCGTATAAGTAATGTCTCCAGATCTTTAGTGTGCGTACAACTGCAGCCAATTCCTGATCATGAATAGGGTCATTCTTTTCATATTCTTTCAACTTCCTAGAAGCATATGTTACCACCCTACCATGCTGCATCAGTACACAACCGAGCCCTCTCAAAGACGTGTCACTGTAAATCACATACCCATTACCTCCTGATGGAATCGTTAGTACTGGTGCAGTGACGCACCATTGCTTTAATTCCTGAAAACTCTGCTCGTATTCTTCATCCCACACAAACCTGGCATTTTTCTTGGTCAAACATGTGAGAGGCCCTGACAAAGTTGAAAACCCCTCAACAAACCGACGATAATAACCTTCTAGTCTCAAGAAGCTTCTAATTTCTTGCACATTTTTCACCCTGGCCAAATTCATCACCAGATGAATCTTGCTGGGATCCACTGAAATACCATCTCCCGAAATCACATGACCCAAAAATGCAACTTGCTTAATCCAAAACTCACACTTGCTAAACATGGCGTAAAACTTTTCCTCCCTGAGTGCGTGCAGTACTAGCCCTAAATGCACCCCATGATCCTCAAAATTTTTTGAGTACACCAGTATATCATCAATAAAAACCACTACAAATTGATCTAAATACTGATGTAAAACTCTATTCATAAAGTCCATGAACATAGCTAGGGCATTTGTTAGACCAAAAGGCATAACGAGAAATTTATAGTGCCCGTACTTGGTCCTGAAAGCTGTCTTCGCGACATCCTCTACTTTTACTATCACTTGATGATACCTTGATCTGAGATCGATCTTGGAATATACCTATGTACCTTGGAGCTGATCAAACAAATCGTCTATACGGGGTAGAGGATATTTATTCTTAATAGTAACATTATTGATTTCTATGTAATCAATACACATCCTCAAAGACCCGTCTTTCTTCTTTACAAACAACACTAGAGCTCCCTATGACGATACATTTGGGTCGTATAAATCCCCTATTCAGCAAGTCTTGCAACTGATTCTTCAATTCTCCTAATTCAGCTGGAGCCATATGGTAAGGAACCTTAGAAATCAGTGTTGTCCCTGGAGGTAAATCTATGGAAAAATCCACCTCACGTTCGGGAGGCAACCCTGGTAGCTTATCTAAAAAAACATCTAGAAATTCTCATATAACTGGGGTACTGTTGAGCTTCGATTCATTCTCTCACGCTTCCTTTACAAAAGCCACAAACCCTTGACCTCTGTCCCGGAGTAGTTTGCTTGTCTATATAGCTGATACTATCTGTAGAGGAGCATGTACACATGAACCAACAAACCTGAATTCTTGCTCACCCGGGGGTCTGAAAATTACTTCCTTCCGATGACAATCAATACTGGCGTGATTAATTGTCAACCAATCCATTCCCAATATTAGATCAAACCCACACATATCAAACACAATCGGATCTGCTGGTAGCAGTCTGCCCTGAATTTCTATTGGATAACCTTTGAGTAACTTTTGACACCGCAACACTAACCCTGACGGTGTAGCTACCAACAACTCTATATCTAATGATTGTGTCTCACTTCCAGATAATTTAACATAGGATGCAGAGACAAATGAATGTGTAGCACTTATATCAAATAAGACAATAACTGGATATGATAACACAGTAAAAGTACTAGTCACCACATCCGTGGTAGCCTTAGCATCACCCGGCATCAAAGCATAAACTCTCGCCGAGGCCACATTCCTTTACTGACCTCCTTGAGCCGTCTGATAACCTCCCCAATAGGGCTTGGGAGCTAGGACTTGATCTGGCGGACCTGGGCATGCACGTGCCATGTGGCTGGGTCTCCCACAACGATAACACATATCTCTCCCTACCTGAAACTCCCCTAAATGATGTCTCCCACACGACTGATATACCGAAAAAGTCGACGTACCCTGATTCTTACGAGGTCCTACTGTCTGCCGTTGATCTCCCCTATCACAATCTCCTCTCCATGAACCCCTACTAGAGCCAGCCTGAAAACCTTGAGGCACAGACCTCTTCCTCTGACTCTGAGCCACTATACCCCTCTGTATACCACTCTTAATGATCGCAGCTCTGCCTACAACTTCTGTAAATTTTTGAGCCTTGAAACCAATCACCTGCTCAAATAAGTTCTGCCTTAGTCCCTCTTCAAACTTCCTTACCTTTTTCTCTTCATCAGGTGCTAGATGTGGAGCAAAACACGACAACTTGATAAACCAAGTCGTGTACTGAGATATGGTCATCTGGCCCTGTACTAGGTGCATAAACTTTGCTTCCTTCGCGCTTCAAACGACCAAAGGAAAATATCGCTTGAAGAACAGCTCCTTGAATCCGTCCTAAGTCACTGGCATGGGAACCGGCCTCTGCTCCTCTTTCAATCGCGCTGATCTCCACCAGTGCTTCACCTCTCCTATCAGTTTAAATGCTGCAAATACCACCTTCTGCGCATCTGTACAAGGAAGCACAACCAACATCTTTACGATGTCTTGGACCCAATTCTTAGCTACAACTTGGTCATCTCCTCCAACAAAGGATGGGGGCTTCACCCGCGTAAACTGCTTAATCGTGCAGCTATGCTCCCCTAAGCTCCTGGCCATCTCAACCATCACCTGCTGGGTGACGCTGTATAGTACTGCATCTGTATCACCACCACCCATACTGGAAGGTCTTGGCCTGTCTCCCCCAGCATTCATGCCACTGCTTCGTGGGTCTATCCTGAAAATAAAGAACACACTTTAAGAATCTTATCTCTTGCACAGACCTAATCTATTTTATTCCACTTAAATCCCATATTCATAACTAACTACCTTCTTTGATCTTAATTCAGAATCTAGTTCTGCAACCTAGACACACGACTCGACGATAGTTTACTATGATTTTCTTGAAATTGCCACCCCTGGAAAAACATAGAAACCACCACGGAAAGTCTTGTACCCAGACTACGAAATAAATCTCAAATTATTTCCTATACTCTGGTATTGCTTCCACTGCACTCTAAAGTCTATAGAACCTAGCAACCTAGGCTCTGATACCAAATTGTGGAGACCCGCTAAAATTCTATATATTTATATATTAAGTTAAACTGCGCTGATAACTCCTGATGGAATAAAACATCAACCTAAGCAGCGAGAAGCTGAAGTCGAGTATTCACAACCATATACATATACAATACAATACCGAAGTGCTAAGTATCCCCAAATGATATACATACATAACTGAACTAAGGCTACACAAAAATACCCCTCTTTCCTAAATACACTCATGCTACTAGAAGGGTAGCACTATAGCCCCTCTATCTGCGAGCTTGATCTGCTCACCTAGTTGGATCCCTTGAAAAATATTAATTAAATGGGATGAGGCGACACTCAGTAAGAAGAAACATGCTATTACTAGGGTGTAGCAAGTGAGTCATATACTTGGAAAATCTGATCTAAACAAAAATACCATATATAACAAAAATGAGAAAACCTGTATACCCATTATCATATTAAACAAGCGTAAGCAGCTTAACATAAACTGATTATTTAGAATGTTCTATTCATAATACTGATAATACTTATAAGTATAACTGTCATCTATAAATCTGATCATAATTAATATATATATATATATATATATAATAACTATGAAAATTCCCTAGATGGATAACTGAAGTCATGAATTAACCCGTCATGACAGGGTTGTGCGGCCCAAAGGCGGGACCTAACCTGGCTAGCTGACAAGGGTAGGTCAACTGAACTCCGACATTCAGATCGACTCCCTCAACCTATATCTGATGGGGAGCCTGTCCACAACATAGCCACGATCGACTTCTAAATACCACCTATTATCTGAATAAGGGTTGCACTCTGAACTGAATATAACTATGGTACCATGCTTTGCTGCTGAATATGGTCCATCAGTGTCTGATACTTTATATATAATTGATATTTCTAAAAAAAAAAAAAAAATACTATTTTTACCATGATTCTGTAACATCTGAAATAACTATAACATCATATAAATTGTTGAGTAAACTGTAATAACTGAGTTTCTGAGATATCTGCTTAACTGATTAACTGAAATATCTGATTTACTGTATGGACTGAATGTTATGGTTTTGCAATAGGGGTATCATAATATTCTGAAATTACTACAAAATACAAGTTTCTGCGCGTATGTGGAAAATCATGGTATTCTGAAAATTATATAAACCCTGTACTGAGCTAATACTAACTCATGCCACACAATTAAATATCAACATTATCAGGCTCTAAACTGCATAAATAATCTGAATAATAATTTGCTGAAAACATATAATTTATACTGAATCATAATAGGTTTGCCTAGCATAGCATATTTCCCTTACCTGATTCCTGCTAAAAATCCCCTACTAAGACAGGTCGTTCACCCACAGGGTTCTCCACACGACACCCTAAAAACAGCATTTCTCAAAACAAAATATCACTATTTCTTCCACTACTATATTTCCTACCACTGCCAGAAAGCCAAATATTGCATAAAAACCTTAGCCTGAATTTGGGATGAAATTCAACTTCGTCTCACTAACGATCCGCTCTTGTAGACTTGGAGAGAACTTCCCTAGGAGCATCGTGGTGGCCTTAGATCGTTGATCCAGTAAATGGAGGGACTAAAATCGAAGAGAGAAGGCAGAGGAACCGTAGAAAGGAGAGAGAGAGAGAAAGTTTCTGCCATTTTCTGTGTAAAAATCTGAGATTGGTACAATTTATACACTGGCCTTCATCAATGAGCCACATCACCTCGTTGATGAGGTCAAGAAGGCGACTTGCCGAAGAACTACGCCCCTCGTTGATGAAATTCAGAGTCGCTCAGATATATTCTTGGTATCTACTCGTCGATAAAGGACAACCTCGTCGACGAGCCCAAAGTGCAATGTCATTGATGAACGCAAAGTGTTCGTCGATGAAGTCTGCTGCCCCCTTCTGTTTTAGTTTCCATTTCCCTCCCTATTTATTATTTAAATACCATTATTCTTCGGTTCATTACATCAAATTTTGACTTTCCCAACTTTAGGTCTACCAAGGCCTTTTACCTTGTCTGGTTCGGTCACCCGAAGCACTTACAATTTTAAGCTAAGGTTCAGATTTTAATTTAAATTCACCCCTGATGACATGTGAGTTTAGGGGGATTATGTGTGATTAATGTGTAGGAACCTAAGGATCGATCCAAGGCCACCTGAGCATATAGGCCTATAATGCATGATGCAGTTATTACAGACCATATTATATTACAGTCTAGAATGAAGAATATATAAAAATTACAATTACAAATGAACACAATATTCTTCATTCTTCCTTGGGGTCATTATACGCCACAATGAGATAGGATTCTTTTCAATTTTATGCATAGAGTGAACCTGTATACAAGCTCAAGGCGAACATCAGTACCAAGGTATTTGTCATTATTAAAACGAGATATGACCAATTAGGTCAACAAGAATTAAACCAGTTTAAAAGAAATAAAGTCTGGACATTAGTTCCTAGACATGAGGATAAGACAATTATTAGAACAAAATGGATATATAAGAACGAGAAAGATGAACATGGAGTAATTCTTAGAAATAAGGCAACACTAGTAGCTCAGGGATATAACCAGGAGGAAGGAATATATTTTGAGGAATCCTTCACACTTGTAGCTAGAATAGAAGCCATTTGAATGTTGTTAGCTTATGCTGCTTTTAAGGGTTTCAAACTGTATCAAATGGATGTCAAAAGCGCATTTTTAAATGGCTACATAAATGAAGAAGTATATGTAGAACAACCCCCAGGTTTTGAAAACCATAAGCATCCAAATCACGTTTATAGACTGACTAAAACCTTGTATGGTTTAAAGCAAGCTCCTAGAGCTTGATATGAAAGACTAAGCGATTTTATACTAGATAATGGATTTATTAGAGGAAAGATAGATACAACAATGTTCATCAAATCTAAGAATGACAACATGCTCCTAGTAAAAGTATACGTAGATGATATCATCTTTGGAGCAAAAAATGAAGGGTTGTGCAATGAGTTTGCAAGCTTTATGCAAAATGAATTTGAGATGAGTATGATAGGAGAACTAAATTTCTTCCTAGGACTTCAGATCAAACAAGCAAAACATGGAGTTCTTATAAATCAATCGAAGTATATTAGAGACTTGCTCAAAAGGTTTAATGTTTAGCGTATGTTTATGCGCAAGATTTCAGGTTGCACCTAAAGAGTTCCATTTATTAGCTATCAAAAGATTACTTAGATACTTGATTGGAACCATTGAACATGGATTATGGTATCCTAAGTATACCTCCTTTGAGATTATCAGCTATTCAGATGTTGATTTTGCTAGTAGTAAAGTGGATTGAAAAAGTACGAGCGACACATGTCACTTCTTAGGACATTCTTTAGTATCTTGGTTTTCAAAGAAGCAAAATTCAGTTGCTCTTTCCACAACCGAGGCAGAATATATAGTGGCTGGAAGTTGTTGTACTCAAATGCTTTACATGAAACAACAACTTATGGATTTTGGATTACACTACGACTCAATTCCTATAAAATGTGACAATACGAGTGCAATAAACAAATCAAAAATCCTATATCACATTCATGAACTAAACACATAGAAATTAGACATCATTTTATTTGTGACCATGTGCAAAAAGGAGATGTGACACTTAAGTTTGTATGCACATATGAACAATGAGCTGACATATTCACGAAACCATTTCTGGAGGAGAGGTTTATCCAAATTAGACGTGAATTAAGTCTGATGCATAGTCGAGAAGTTGCCTAGAGTTACATTAGTCTACATAATTAAGCAGGAGCAACTTAAATTAAAATTAACATTTGGTTAAAATTTTCACATTTGGCTATTTTTTTTTTTTCATTTGGTATTAAACTTAACAAATGGTTATTGCATGTTAAATTTTTATGGATACATGACACATGTTGATGCTCACATAAACTTTTGGAATTTAATGGACTGATTTGCTTATTCATGTCTATGTAAATTGAAATACTATGTATGTTCACATTGAAATTTGATTCAACAACACAAATATACCTTAAAAAGAGGGAGAAGTAAATTGAGTAACACATGAAGCTATATTCCACAGTACAATTTTGAAATGTAAAGGTTGCATTGTATTCTGATTGCAAAGATGTGATATATTTCTGTTAGAACATTTTTTTATATACCTTTTTGTTGATGTCAAAAAGGGGGAGAAGTTAGTAAGCAAAAATATATATTTTTTTATTTATTTGAAATGAAGGGGGAGAAGTATATACTAGAAAAATTATTGCATATTCTACAATGTGTATGAACTTTATTGTGTGTAAACTATATTGCTATATTACTGAATTCTAAATTATACATTATCTTAGGGGGAGCCTAGTTAGGCGTAACCCATTTTTGCTTGTGTGTTTGTCATCATAAAAAAGGTGAAGATTGTTGACTCTATGAGTCCAACCCTGTTTTGATAATGACAAATCACTTGGTATTTGACCTATGAAATGTATTTGACCTGTGAAATTGAGTTTTTGAATCGGATCATGATTTAGAATGCACGAACGGTAAACTTGATATGCAAGTCATGAGGAAACTAAAGTACATATCACTTGGCTTAATCCATGGAACTAGAGGAATAAAAGGATGAAGAAGAAAGTTTCAAGTTCAAGATCTTCAATGGGAATGGGCATTTGGAATTGAATATATTTACATGTCATATGATATAATTCAAATATCAAATATACCCGAAACAGACCTTAGGACTCATGCATTTTAGGAAAGATACATTTACATTAGTTCCAGGTTGAATAAATTTTTTAGAGGCAAAATTCTAGATGCCTCATTGACAAACCCCATGGCCTCATCGACGAACGCATAAAGGCCACTTGGCGATGAACAGTGTTGTCTCATCCACGAAAAAATACCAAGGGCCCAAAAAGTTCAGACAGTACTCTCATCGAAATTCATGGCCTCGTCGACGAACGAGTGTTGTACACTCGTCGACAAACGTACCCATTCGTCGACGAAGGTCACGGCGTTGAACGCATCACAGCGAGGATATGCACGGAAATTACTTAATCTAATTGATCCAATGGCCATAACTTTATCTAGGGCCAAGAACACTTATAAAATTAATCTCTAAACCCTAGAAGAACAACTTTTTTTATATTATTGAGAGCGTTGAACTTTTTCCTACATTCTGAGAGCCTTGAACATATTGTTGAGCTTGTGCCTGCACTCCAAAGATTTATATCTAGTTTTGGGCATTTGTTACGTTGATAAAAAGGCATTAACACACTTATTTTGCAATCATCGTCGGTATTGAGGTTTGAGTAGTTTGAGCATTCAAATCATTTTTTCTTGTTTCCCACATTCATGATATTCAATATTTTCTTGGGAACAAAAATATTGTTGTCGATTTTATATTCACTGATTGAATAAAATATTTGAGAAAAGTTTTCTAAAACTAAAATCTTTGAGATATTCAAACCTATATTTTCATTCAAAGATTTGGTATTTCGTTATTGCAAAAACTATCTGATCACATATTCTAAGAGCTTCTAAATACATATTCTTGAGAAACAGTTTTTAAAATATTATTTAAATTTTTGCAATATTCAAAGTCATATTTTTTATTCAAGGATTTAATCTTACAAGTTTTTTTATAACAAGAACTTAGATCAGCATATTATTCAAGACTATTCTTTTAAAGATCTTATTTGTTAATCTTGCGTAAAGTGAGTTGAAATCAAACCCTAAGATCTCCGAAGTTTTTATTTTCAAGAAATTATTTTTGGGAGATATTAATTAAAAATAAATTTGGGAAGCATCACATTACTCATATAACGATCTTGTCATTACATACATATTGAACTTCATGTTTTATCATATGATTATGTACTAGGATTTATCTTGTACTCAGTAGCTTGGTTAGAAGCATTTTGAGTTTTGCAGAAATTGTATTCATTATTTTGTATTCACGGTTCGGGATGTGAACTAGGTTTGAGGAGGATACTACATCTCTTGTAAGCAGCAGATTGTAAGGGAAGCTCTGTCTCAATTAAAGGAACAAATTTTTAATGGAATCCTTGAGTGTGTAGCTCAAGATGAGGACGTAGGCTGGGGTAGGCCGAACCTTGTAAAAATCAAGTTTGCATCTCTCTTACCCTCACCTCTATTTAATTTTCGCGTAATCTTATTTGGGTGAATATCATGAATAATCTAATTATATAGTAGCTCTACAAAGTAATTGGGTAAATTAGGTTGATTGACAAAATCACTTATTTTGTTGATTAATTAAAACACATTGATGTAGTTGTAAGTAGCTTACAAGATTGTAATTGATAGTTTTCAAAATTGTAATTTGAAAGACTTAATTTTTAAAATACCTAATTCACCCCCCCTCTTGAGATAACACTAGAATTCACAATGAAAAATAAGGACTACAACTATTTTTCTTCCTCAAATACCACTTCCCACTGGCTGACCTCTTTTTGAATGAACCAAAAGGGAGGCTTCCCTTCTAACTAGTAGTACCTCAATATAAGGACAATACCTACTTAGAATCACAGAAATTTCCAAATTTCCTCCCATCCTTCACTGAATCTAGACAACCAGTTTGAACCTTCTTCAACCTCAGGAGGACTGTTTTCAAATTAAGCCACAACTACCCTCGACTTCTACATTTCCCACATCGCCCACAACTCTTGCAAGAACCTTTGCTATCCTTTTGTAAACCCAATTATATAAGCTTACCATTCTAATTTTCTTTTATCCCTTTCCAAATCTTTATCTCGCTAACTTTTTGTAATGAGTATTTTGCTTAAATTTTCAAAAGCGAAGGCAAACATTCCCAAATCCATCTAACCACCAAATAAGGGAATTTAAATCCATTAGCTGAAAATTTGGATTTTCTCCTCCAAGCAAACAAAACACCCTATCCAAACTTTTCAATTTGCAAATTGAAGGGTTCTCTTTCAATCTGACACTATTTTGTGGAAGTTTCGCTTCCATACTATATATGTGTGCTTATTTATTTGAATTCTAATTCCATACATTAATGAACTTTGATGGTTTCCAACCAAATTTTTCCTTAGCTTATCAACTTAATATACTAGACTATCTTATTAAATAGATGCAAGAATTATAACTTCCAAATCTGAGATGACTGGCCTGACTTATCATGGGACGAGTCTTAAGACACCTTATGCATCATAGTGTCCTTTACATGTTGATATTCCCTTGGGTGTTGCACGCCTTTCTATGGACTAGTAATATGATTTCTTATTGCAAGATCTTCTCACACTCATCTGGATTAATTATTTCCATATCCTTCTGTGTGTGGCCCCATTTAATTTAAATTTATCCCATTACTTTTGCCTCGTTTTCTTTAACCAATTAAAAAATCCTCACTCTTTGAAATTCTAAATTCATTGGATGCTTGACTCATGGGTTGTAAAAGTATCTTCTATTCCTCCTTTGCTCGAATAAAATCTACATTTACTTCCATGACATTTTTATTGTAAACTAGAATTGATTTTGACCCAATACTTTCCTTAGGAAGTGATCCAAAGTCCCATGGTTGAATTATGGAAATATGGAAATAATGAATATTTTCTTTAAGCACAAGAAAAATGAGAGAGAAAAACTGTTAGCTTTACCGTGATCTCAAGAGTGGGGGTGAATTGGTATTCTTAAAATTTAAGCCCTAGGTCAATTTCCTAATACCAGTATATTCACAACCCTATGGTCAATATAGTGCAGGTAATGTAAATATATACTAGAAAGTAAATGAAACAAATTAATCAAATATACATCCACCAGAAAGCAGTAAAGTAGAGTCCACACACAGAAATGTTATCGAGGTTCGGCCAATTGCCTATGTCGCCACCTTGGCTAACAGGCACAAGGATTACCACTATAACTTACTCATTTAAACAGATGGAGCGGCACCTAAACAGACCAGGTCAATTAGCACAGGGCTGACCTCAACCTTTACAACAATCCTTACCGGGATGGATTACCGCCCCCTTAGGCCATGCCTGGAAACATTCAGATTTTACAATCAAATGGTACAGAAGTAGTGCTTTCATGTAAAACAGGTTTGTACCTGAATAAGCACAATCACATACACATAAAAAACATGGATATAGTGTATGCTTAGTGATGCAAGATTTGTTCAATCAATACTCAACACAGTATAATCAATATGAAGCTTAAGGGTAGTCAACATAGTATAATCAGTATAATGCTTAAGAGTATTCAAAACAAGCAAAGTCTTGGAATCTAGACAATGTATTTCAGTAGCACATCAATATTCCAAGTATACTAAATAGATAATCAAACTAGTTCCAAAATGGTTTTCCTTAATGAAATAAGCACAATACTAGTTTGAAAAAAAATACTTGCTTGTTTGAAAAATTCTTTGCACATCAAAAGCAAAGCTATTGGACACTTGCGATGGAATGCAAATATCCTAAGCTTCCTTGGTTTAATCCCACACAAGATTTATAGTGGAGAAATCAGTGGGATAAACCTAAGCTAAGCTCCCCAAAAGATAATATCAAGCACACACCCAAGTGGGAGTATGAGGAAGAAACAAAAATCACATTAACACAAGAGAAGCTCTTACAATCTCATATTTTATCAAATGGATGCAAGTTTGAGAGTATTTGGACAAAAGGTGATTTTTCAGTAGAGAGAATTTTTGGCTTAATCAATTTGCTAATTTTTTTCCTAATCATGCAAATGAAGGCATATTAATAGTTAGGTGAAAAATTATAACCGTTTGGGACGAAACGGGTATTATTAAAAAATTCCCAAATGATTAAAATTCAATTAGCCCTAGTTAACCCAGCTTTACCGCGATTAATTTAATTTTAACCGGCCGGGGTTCGGGTGGCTGAACCTAGGTTCAGTCGCCCGACAAGACTCAGTTTAAAAAAGTTTTTAAAATAAGTTCGATCGCTCGTATTACCCTTTGATACCCCGAATCAAAGTCAGAACCCAAGCTACATAACTTCGGGTGCACGGTCAAATGTTCAGTGGCCCGAAACCATGTGTTTGGTCGCCCGAGGGTCTTTTTGAACTGAAAGCATCGGTCGCCCGAGTTGGTGAACAGTCCCTTTCGAGGGGTTCAGGCAGCTGGAGAAGATATGTACATTTAAGGTTCGGTCACCCAAGGGTTGGTCAACATTTTGACTTGTCAAAGTTCGAGCGCCTGAGGAGTTTTGTACTCTAAGGGTTCGGTTGCCCAAGCCCTCTTGACTTGCTAAGGTTTGTTCAATTTTGAGCACAATTATAACACACTCATATATTTTATGCTATGTGTGTGAGTGTTGGAGCCTAGGGTCCTCCTATGGTCTAATTGAGCTTACACTATATCCTATATGCATGATGTGTAGGTAAAAACAAAACATAAAAACCACATCCTAGGTTACTATTATAGACCCATATTACGGACACTAAATTTACAATTACAAATTACAAGTCTTCGGGGTCTTCATGTTTCCTCAAGTGTCCTTCCTTGTGATATTTATTTGAGTCTACACAAGCACTTGGCCATAATCAAATATCAGTATTTGCCATTATCAAAACCAGGTGCGACCTATAAGGTCAACATTCTCCCCCTTTTTGATGACGAAAAATACACCATGCAAAAATTGGGTATATCCTTAAAGGTCTCCCCCTAACAATTTGCATCATGTATTTAACCCAAATTTTGTTTAACCCAAATTTTTGGCTCTACATCTACATATTCGCTTTTTGGCAACAACAGAAAGGGCCTTAGGAGTTAACACTTTAGGCAATGGGTAAGTGTGACATTTATACATTATGAATTTTGGAAAGATTTAAAAATTTTTGGCAAAGTGCCGTTTGTAAATTTTACTTTCCAAAATAAATCCTGTATAAGATGTAACCTATTTGATTTTATATTTCCAAATAGTTTATCCAAAACTACTCAAACAGTTTAGTATGGTCCAACAATCAAGTAAAAGTTTCAATGTCATCATGAAATGGACAAAGGAGTTGTGCATCACAAGTAATAAGCAACATGCATTACATTCAATATGATCATGCTATAGATGTAAGATATGTGCACACAAGCAATAATCAACATTGACAAATTCTAAGGCAAGTAAAAAAATCAACAATGATATTGGTTGCTAAAACTTGTTATATTTTATTGGAGAGCTCCCCCTGAATTTATGCAAACTATGAAACATCTAAGAAGCCTCTCTACTGTGCATTAAACCTAACTCACGTCTAATTTGTATGAATCTATCCTCAAGAAGTGATTTAGTGAATATATCTACCCACTGTTTATTAGTGCATAAAAACTCAAGAGCTACATCTCCTTTTTGCACATGATCATGAAGGAAATGACGTCTAATCTCAATGTGTTTGGTTTGTGAATGTGAGATAGGATTTTTAGAGATGTTGATTGCACTCGTATTGTCGCATTTAATCAGTATTGTATCATAATGCAATCCAAAATCCACAAGTTGTTGTTTCATGTAAAGAGTTTGGGCACAACAACTTGCAGCCACAATATATTTTGCTTCGGCTGTGGATAAGGCAACTGAGTTTTTTTTCTTGGAGAACCAAGAAACAAGAGATTGTCCTAAGTAATGATAAGTGCCGCTGGTGCTTTTTCTATCAAAACTACCGGCAAAGTCCGCATCAATGTAACTAACAATCTCAAAAGTAGTATGCTTAGGGTACTACAAGCCTAACTCTATAGTCCCAACTAGATACCTAAGGATTTGTTTAATAGCTTTTAGGTGAGATTCCTTAGGGGCAACCTGAAACCTAGCATACATACACACACTAAACATAATATCGGGCCTACTAGTAGTGAGATATAGGAGACTCCCAATCATGCCACGATACAATTTCACGTCAACGGGGATTCCTTGCTCATCTTTATCAAGCTTAATGGAAGAGGTCATAGGTGTGCCAAGAATTTTGCAATCTTCCATGTTAAATTTCTTTAGCAAGTCCCTAATATATTTAGATTGGCATATGAAAGTTCCATTATTAGCTTGTTTGATTTGCAGCCCAAAGAAGAAACAAAGTTCACCCATCATACTCATTTCAAATTCACTTTGCATGCATTTGGAAAACTCATTACACAACTCATCATTAGTTGCTTCAAAAATGATATCGTCTACATAAATTTGAACAATCAACATATCATCATTTTTGGATTTGATGAAGAGTGTAGTGTCAATCTTGCCACGGGTAAACCCATTTTCTAGTAGAAAATCACTAAACCTCTTATACCAAGTTCTAGGAGCTTGTTTCAATCCATACAAGGCTTTATATAACCGGTAAACATAACCGGGATATTTATGATTTTAGAAATTGGGTGGTTGTTCTACATATACTTCTTCATTAATTAAGCCATTTAGAAAATCACTTTTAACATCCATTTGAAATAGTTTAAAATTTTTAAAAGCAAAAAAAGCAAGTAGCATACGAATGGATTCTAACCTAGCAACTGGAGCATATGTCTCATCAAAGTCAATCCCTTCCTACTGGTTTTACCCTTGGGCAACTAGCCTAGCCTTATTCCTAGTTACTACCCCATTCTCATCTTTCTTATTTCTATATACCCATTTAGTTCCAATGATGGTGTGCTCATTGGGCCTAGGAACTAGAGTCCACACTTTGCTTCTTTCAAATTGGTTAAGTTATTCTTGCATGGACGTCATCCAAGACTCATCCTCTATGACTTCTTTAATATTTTTAGGTTCTTCGTGGGATAAGAAAGTGGAATAATTCACTAGATTTCTTAAGGAAGATCTTGTGGCTACACCACGGGATGGTTCACCTATGATTTGATCTATGAGATGATTCCTAATGAATTTCCAATCTCTAGGCAACTTCTGATTTTCATTTGCATTATCTTCAGATGATTTTTCATTTGCTTCAGGGTTTTCACTTGCATTGTTTTCAATAAATAATTTTTCCAAGAATTTTCTAATGTCAATATCATCTTCATCATCTTTCTTAGAAAATTGACTAAATTCATCAAACACAACATGAATAGATTCAATTACAGTCAATGTTCTTTTGTTGAAAACCCTATATGCTTTACTATTCAGTGCATAACCTAGGAAAATACCTTCATTAGATTTAGAGTCAAATTTTCCTAATTGTTCATTATCCCTAAGCACAAAGCATTTACAACCAAACACATGAAAATAGGAAATATTTGACTTATGGTTGTTCCATAATTCATAAGGGGTTTTATTAATTGACGGTCTAATCAACACCCTATTCATAACATAACATGCAGTATTAATGGTCTCGGCTCAAAAATATTTAGGTAAGTTATGTTCATTCAGCATAGTTCTACCCATTTCTTGTAGTGACCTATTCTTTCTTTCTACCACATTGTTTTGTTGAGGTGTCTTAGGTGCAGAAAAGTTATGTGATATGCCCTTGAAAACACAATATTTTTCTATGCCCTTATTTTTGAATTCAGTGCCTCTATCACTTCCTATGTGGGTTATCTTATGTCCTTTTTCATTCTGAATTCTCCTACAAAGTTTGGTGAATAGTTCACATGATTCATTTTTGTGTGCAAGAAATAATACCCACGTGAATCTAGAAAAGTCATCCACAATTACAAAAGCATAAGATTTACCACCAAGACTTTGCACGGAATTAGGACCAAATAGATTTAAATAAAGCATCTCAAGTGGTCTAGTAGTAGATATGAATTTATTTTTCTTGAAACTAGATTTTGTTTGCTTACTCATTTGACATGCATCACAAATTTTATCTTTTACAAAAGACATTTTAGGCAAGCCCTTTACTAATTCCTTTCTAACAAGCTTTGACAATAAATCCATGCTTGCGTGTTTTAAGTGCCTATGCCATAACCAACTAACTTCATTTATAGCAGAAAAACATGTTACTTGTTGTGAAACTAAATTATCAAGAGAAGTAGTGTAAACATTTTCTAGGTGATTGGCAGTGAAAAACACTTTGTGATCTGATTTATTTTCTATTATGCATTTATCATTTTCAAAAGATACTTTATATCTTATGTCACACAACTGACTTATGCTAAGTAGATTATACTTCAGTCCGTCAACCAACAAAACATTATCAATAGTAAGAGAGGAATCCTTACCAACCTTACCTACCCCGATGATGCGTCCTTTGGCATTGTCACCAAATGTCACATAGCCTCCATCCTTGGGAACAATTGATGTGAATTTGCCCTTGTCGCTGGTTATGTGTCGTGAGCACCTGCTATCCTACCACCAGTCCTTGGAGGAGGACGATCTTAGGCATACCTGCAAAATAAGTTAAGTGACTGATGTTGGTCCCCAAATTTTGTTGGGTCCATGGGGGTTAGTAGCAGGATCTCTCTTAACTACCCATACTTTCCTAATTTTAGCACGCTTATTCCTAAGTGGACAATCAAATTGAATGTGACCAATTTGTTTACATTTAAAGCATCTTATTCCACACTTAGGATCTTTAGGAGGAATATGGGACTTTGACTCACGTGTAAAATGTCCTAAGTAAAGATCAGGTCGTCTAACATTTTCAATATCATTAAAACCAAGACCCTCTCTACTTAAGGAGTTTCTTTGGGCACTAAGTAGTTTTTGAAAATTGCATTTTCCCTCAGTGAATTTAAAAATGATTTTGGTGCTATCCTCCAATTTCCTCCCAAGCTTAACAATGGTAACACCTTTTATCTTTTAAAATGGAAGCATGAGAGGTTTTTGCGATATTAAATAATTTTGGCCAATTTTCACATTTCTTTTTCAAATCATTATTTTCTTTAGTCATTTTGCCTAACAAATAATTTTGGCCAATTTTCACATTTCTTTTTCAAATCATTATTTTCTTTAGTCATTTTACCTAACAATTTAGATACACGAATATATTCCAGTTGGAACTCTCTAAATGTAGGCATGCAATTAGAATCACAACCATCAGATGAATGAAATGAAGATAATGAGCTATAAGATGATACCTCATCGTCGTGTGCCATCAAGCACAGATTGGAGACCTCTGAGTCGCTATGGTCTGAATTTGAGTGGTTGTTGCTAAGCTTATCACATGATGTTTCAGCCTTCATGGCTTTCTTCTTTTTCTTAGCCTCCTTCTTCAGTAGTGGACAATCTGGTTTGATATACCTGACTTTGTTACAGTTGTAGCATATGCGAGCATTTGATTTCTATTTTCTTTTGCTTGACCCTTCCTTTTTAGTTGTAGACTCCCTGTATTTTTTATATGGCTTCCTGTTCTTCCTGAAAAATCTGTTAAATTTTCTGGTCAGCATGGCCATATCCTCATTAGTGTCAGATTCACTGCATTCACTAGATGTGTTGGTGGAGATTTTTAATGTAGTCACTTTCTTAGCCCTATTATGCTTATTAAGTCTTTCATTTATGGCTAATTCATAAGTGATTAGGAAACCTATCAATTCATCTAGAGTCATGGCCTTAAGGTCTCTACCCTCAGGAATGGCAGTAGCCTTAGCTTCCCAAATAGGAGGTAAGCCTCTAAGAATCTTCCTAATCATTTCATATGTGGGATAGGTCTTTTCTAATGCATGCAGTGAGTTTATGATATGTGTGAATCTAGTGTACATGCTCTGAATGGACTCACCTACATTCATCTTAAAGGCCTTATACTCACTGGTCAACATGTCTATCCTACTGTCTTTCACATCCCTAGTACCTTCATATGTGACTTCTAACTTATCCCATATTTCTTTAGTAGTAGAGCATGTCATAATTTTGTTAAATTCATTTACATCAAGACTACAGTACAAAATATTCATGGAAGTAGCATTTAAACTAACAACTTTCATATCGTCACCATTATATTCTTCTTCAATCTTAGGAATCCTAGTTGTACCCTTAGTTCTCATAGGGACATAGTTTCCCTTAGAGACAATCCTCCACACCTTCTAATCAGTATTATGAAGGTAGATGCGCAACTTCTGTTTCCAGAAGGTGTAATTAACACCACTGAAAATAGGAGGTTGTGTAGAAGTGGTCCCTCAGGGTAAGGGGTCATGAAGCTATAAGCCATATGTGATCTTTTTTCAAAATAACAACTAGTCTATGCTACATGGCTTTGATACCAATTGTTAGTTTTACCGTGATCTCAAGAGGGAGGGTGAATTGGTATTTTTAAAATTTAAGCCCTAGGTCAATCTCCTAATACTAGTATATTCACAACCCTATGGTCAATCTAGTACAAGAAATTTAAATGTATACTAGAAAGTAAATGAAACAAATTAATTAAATATACATGCACTATAAAGCAGAAAAGTAAAGTTGACACACAAAAATGTTATCAAGGTTCAGCCAATTGCCTACGTCCCTGCCTTGGCAAACAAGCACAAGGATTACCACTATAACTTGCTCACTTAAACGGGTGGAGCGGCACCTAAACAGACCAAATCAATTAGCACAGGGCTGACCTCAACCTTTACAACAATCCTTACCGAACTGAATTACTGTCCCCTTAGGCCACACTTGGAAACACTCAAATTTTATAATCAAATGGTACATAAGTAGTGCTTTCATGTAAAATTGTACTCGAATACGCACAATCACATACATATCAAAAGCATGGATATAGTGTAAGCTCAGTGATGCAAGATTTGCTCAATCAATACTCAACACATTATAATCAATATGAAGCTCAAGAGTATTCAACATAGTATAATCAGTATGATGCTCAAGAGTATTCAACACAAGCAACGTCTTGGAATCTAGACAATGTATTTCAGTAGCACATCAATATTCCAAGTATACTAAATAGATAATCAAACTAGTTCCAAAATGGTTTTCCTCAATGAAATAAGCACAATACTAGTTTGAAAAAAAATACTTGTTTGTTTGGAAAATTCTTTGCACATCAAAAGCAAAGCTATTGGACACTTGCAATGGAATGCAAATATCCTAAGCTTCCTTGGTTTAATCCCACACAATATTTATAGTGGAGAAATCAGTGGGATAAACCTAAGCTAAGCTCCCAAAAAGATAATCTCAAGCACACACACAAGTGGGAGTATTAGTAAGAAACAACAATCACATTAACACAAGAGAAGCTCTTATAGTCTCATATTTTATCAAATGGATGCAAGTTTGAGAGTATTTGGGCAAAAAGTGATTTTTCAGTAGGGAGAATTTTTGGCTTAATCACTTTTCTAATCCTTTTCCTAGTCATGCAAATGAAGGCATATTTATAGATAGGGTGAAAAATTACAACCGTTCGGGACAAAATGGGTATTATTAAAAAAGTCCCAAATGATTAAAATCCAATTAGCCCTAGCTAACCCAGTTTTACTGCGGTTAATTTAATTTTAATCGGTTGGGGTTCGGGTGGCTAAACCTAGGTTCGGTTGCCCGACAAGACTCAATTTAAAAAAGTTTTTCTAATAAGTTTGGTCACTCGTATTATCCTTCGGCAGCCCGAATCAAAGTCAGTAGTAACACTACGTAACTTCAGGTGCATGGTCAAACGTTCGGTGGCCTAAAACCATGTGTTCGGTCGCCTAGGGGTCTTTTTGAACTGAAAGCATCAGTTGCCCGAGTTGGTGAACAGTCCCTTTCGAGGGGTTTGGGTGCTCGGAGAAGATGTGTACATTTAAGGTTTGGTCACCCGAGGGCTGGTCAACATTTTGACTTGTCAAAGTTTGGGCGCCCGAGGAGTTTTGTACTCCAAGGGTTCGGTTGCCCGAGTCCTCTTAACTTGCATAGGTTTGTTCAATTTTGAGCACATTTATAACACACTCATATATTTTATGTTATGTGTGTGAGTGTTGGAGCCTAGGGTCTTGCTATGGTCTAATTGAGCTTACGCTATATCCTATATGCATGATGTGCGGGTAAAAACAAAACATACAAACCACATCCTAGGTTACTATTATAGACTCATATTATAGACATTAAATTTATAATTACAAATTACAAGTCTTCGGGGTCTTCATGTTTCTTCAAGTGTCCTTCCTTGGAATATTTATTTGAGTTTGCACAAGCACTTGACAATCATCAAATATCAGTATTTGTTATTATCAAAACCAGATGCGACCTATAAGGTCAACAATAACATGTATCAAAGAACTATTACTTTTCATAAAACCTTAGGATAACCAGTATCCCCAAAAACTTCCCCATTAAAGAACCCCTGGGATTTCTAAGCATTTAAATCTGAGGATAACCGCTAACATTGTTTCAGTTGCTCTCAGATCCATGCACACTAAATCATAAGGGACCATAGAGAACTAGAAGTATACTTTAAAGTGCAAAGGTGCCCACATTCCAAAAATGCACATTCCATCTGTTCAGATAACAAAAAAAAAAAAATACCAAAAAATAATAATTTAAAATTCAAAATTCAAATTCAATTTCGAATACAAATACATTATAAAAATTCAAATCAAAATACAGAAATTCCATCTCTTTAGATAAGAAAAAAATACAAAAAAAAAAGAAGCCAAAAGCTGCATCCGATTGTAGTGCATGACATCGTGTTGATGTTGTGAAAGCTCCCCAAATTAAGAATTATAAAAAAAATTAGTATACGATTTTTGAACATATATGTATACATATCATAAGTGTCAATGATTTGATAGTAAGGTAATTGGACATTTAGAAACTAATGCGAAAGAAAAAACTAGAAAAAAAAAAAACTCGAGAGAAGTATAATAATTTAAGTGCGGTTATAGGAAATGTACATTGGAGGAATTACTAATGAGTTCACAAAAATATTTAGTCATTCGGTGCATTATGGATAGTAATCTGCAATGTTGTTCGCATAAAGGATGAAGTTTAATATTTTTTTTAACTTTCACTTATCCTTTCAAAAATATTTTAACATTCATTTTATCATAATTTTCTTTGTACATGACTTTATTTTGGAAAAAAATTAACAAATTTTCGGCAACATGTCATCTGTAAATTAGACATTTTCTCATAAAACTTGTACCTAAAACCTGGTTGTTTTCAGCAAATAAATCATTTCAAGCATGCAATAACCTAAATCCACTACTAGCATGCAATTTACAATATACCGCATTTATAACGATTTGGAAAAATTTAACTATTTAAAATAATAAGGAAGATAATAAAAGGAAAAGGGGAAATAGAAGAAAAGGAAAGAAATTTTAAGAGGGTTATAAGTAGGCGCTCGTCGACGAGCGATCTTCTGATCCTCGTCGCCGAGTATGCATGTCTTGTTGATGAGGATTTACCGAGAGAGGTTCTCATATTTCTGAATTTCATCGATGAGCTTTTGGTTTCATCCACTTGCGGTGTTCTTGGGCTCGTCGAGGAGTCCACATGTCTCGTCGATGAGACCCTGCCTATAAATAGAGTTTGGTTCCATTTTTAACGAGAAAACTTGAGTTCACTTTTTTTCTCTAGAAAACTATAGACACCCTATTTTTGCCCTAGCTGAATAGAACAAAGGAGCCCCTTCTCATTATATTATTATTATTATTACCTTATTTTTATTATTATTATTTTATTATTATTAGTACTTTACTATTATTTTGCTAGTATTTTTATTATCATTATTATTATTATTATTTTTATTTTTATTTTTATTATTATTACTAGTACTCTTATTATCTTTATTTTATTTTTACTTTACTATAATTATTTTTGTTTTCCATTTATTTTATTGTTATTATTTTTGATATATTATTATTATTATTATTATTATTATTATTATTATTATTATTACTTTTTGTATTATTACTTTATTTTTATTAGTATTGTTATTATTATTATTATTATTATTATTATTATTATTATTTTACTAATATCTTTATTATTTTTATTTTTACCATAATTATTTGTTATTATTTAATATTAATAGTATTATTATTATTATTATTATTATCTTATGGATACTTATATTATTATGATACTTATTATTATTATTATTATTTCCTTTTTCATTATTACCATAAGAATAAAAGTATAAAAAAAAGAAAAAGAAAAAGAAAATCAAAAAAGGAAATGTTGTTAGGATTTTCAAAAAAAATTCTTTTATAAGAGGGGAGGCAGCCACAGCGCACACGGGGGCAGCGCATTGACGGCAAAAGAAACAAAAAAAAAAAAATTTTTTCTTTTCATCTTCTTCTCTCCCTCACGGCGCTCACACAGCCACGGCTGGACACCATCTTCTTCTCCTTCTTCTTCTTCTTCTTCTTCTTCTTTCTGCACTCAATCCCACAGCCATCCTCCAAGTCCTCTGCTACTGTCCTGCCGTCGCCGTCCAGCAGTCCTCCACGTCCTCTGCAACTCCGGCCGACCACCATAGCTGAGAGCTCCTTCGGCAACACGCTCACCCAACAGCCCTGCTACTTCAGCTGCAAGAGCAACAACCCCCTGCTTCTCCGGCGAGTCTTCACAGCCGGAAGAGAGACAACATCACAGAAACTCCAGCTCTGGCACCACCGCGGCATCACAGCAAACGCCGATGAACCAGATAGCCGCGGCCACACCAGTCTGTACAGACGGCAACTAGTTGCAACACCACTCCGGCCACCACCATACCGCCGGAATCTCTAGCCCGAAGACCCTCTGTAAGCCCCACTGCATGTAGACACACACATGCACGCACTCACGCACTCACAGCACCCACATGCACGAGGCCTCCGTTTGTCTTTGTTTCACTGTGATGATTTTTTTTTTTTTTTTGTTATTCTGTTTTTTTTATTATCACCCTCTTGTATTTCTTTTTTTTGTTGTTGTTTTTTTTTCTATTATTATTATTAACCTAAATACTAATTCTTTTGTCTTCTTTTTTGTAGGATTCTCTTTAGGGGGCTTATTTTAGTGTTCAAAGGTTGAATCTTGTTGTCATTATGTATATATTCATATTTATTATGTTTTTTTTTTTATTTTTATTTTATATTGTTACTACGTATATATGCATATTTACGGTGTATTATGTAGGTGATATGGTGATTTATATTTGTTATTGTGTTTAGTGTCATATGCATATTTATGTTTTATCATGGTTTATTGTTTCATTTTTCTATCACATATTATTGTATATTATTTTGTTACTGTGTATAATATTATTATTTATTAGTTGTGAAAAGTTTTGTTCGTATATTTATGTGATGTTCATATTTGTCAATGTTTAGAGGATTTCATGCTAATTTTGTTTAGGCAACTTCCTAATTTTAGGATATTGATTACTTTAGTTTTAAGTTCATTTAGGATTTTAATTAATTTTACATTTTTAAATGTGTTGATTATTTTGCGTTTATGGTTTTTTTTAGTATTATCGGACATATATTGAGTGTTTATTTCATATTTAGCATATTAATATTTAGGATTGTACATCAATTTTCGATTCGATTTACTTCTATGATTTCCCATTTAGTAGTCATATTAAATATTTACATTGTTGCCTTAATTTCATTAATTGTTTTAAATATATATTATTATTTATTAACATGTTAATTTTTAGGTCGATTTGTCTCCATAATTTCAGTAATTTCCATGTTTATTATTTTGCATTTGTACATTAATTTTAGGGTTGATTTGTTTCCATATATATTGTTGTATGTTTACATATATATTTTAGGGTTTTACGTGTTTCCATATATATGTATATTTCAAGGTTGTGATCAGTTTACATTGTTTTAGGTATTTTTAGGGTTTCCTTTATTACATGTAGTTATTAGGGTATTATAGTTATGTATTGTGATATCTTGCGTTTTATCTTAAATATTTTAGAAGTAATTATTTTTAATATCTTAACACATTTAATGTAAATTATTGGTATCCTAACACATTTAGTATTAATTACTCGATATATTTAGTATTAATTATTATTATTATAGTATCTTTAGTGTCTTAATATATATAGTATCATAGTATTTCATTACTTACTTTGACGTGTGTAATATTTTAGCATATGTGTGTCCCTATTATTATTACATGTATTATGGTAATTTAATTTCTTAGTTTATTATCTTATTAATATATATTAAAACCTCCCATATTTGTATTTTCCTATAAAAATTTTATATACAATTTCAAAATTTTGGGAGCGTATTTTCTTAATTATTATCCCTATAATTTTATTGTGGGGGTATGAGCCTTCGGGCATCATGTACCCTAAGTTCTGAGAGAATATATATGTATATATTATCTGTATTTACTTATTATTTTATTTATTTTTCACATGTATTTATAAATTCATAAAAAGGAGTAATTTAAAGACTTATTAGATTAACTTAGGGATAATTTCAAATTAATTAGGTACCGTTCGTAAGAACGGGCGCGTAGGGGGTGCTCGTACCTTCCCCTCACGTAACCGAACTCCCGAGTCTAACTCTGGTAACATAGACCCATTTTACCCCTAACGGGGTAGTAATCACGTGTTCTAACCACACTAAAAGGTTAGTGGCGACTCCGACATTCCATGATTTTTCCTTGAAAATTAAAATTGATTTTTTAATTTCGCCACCCGGGGCACACGCGCTCCCGGGACGTCGCGACAAAAACAATCCCTCTGCCTTCTCTCTTCGATTCTGGCTAGATTTGACCTGGTTTGACGATCCAGAACAACCATAAGGTTCGTAGGATCATTTTATGCAAAGCTGTGGGAACTGATATTTGATTTGGGGTTTTGGGGCACCATCTCAAAATTAGGGTAAGTGAGATATGAAAATAGAATAGTGTTCCCAATAGTGGGGTGAACTGGGTTAATTAAAAATTCATGTTCCTCTTTTATTAAGACAGAAATTTACCAAATAACAATCACAACCCAAACACTCAACAAAGTACTTGAAGGATAAACAATCCAATCAATCAAAAAATTGAAATCAATTGATCAAACACTTGATGCTTTTAGTAATAGCCCTGTGGTTATATGCAAGCTCTGTTTTTATTGTTTGTAATGCACTCTCTTAACCAAGATTTTCGTAAATTAATCAACGTACTCCCTTGTCGGTCTCCGCAAAATATTAATTAACACGTACTTTCTAGAACTAAGAGTCTTCTTTGAATTCTTACTTAAGCACTGTAATCAGTAATTTTCACAATATATAGTGCAGAAAATAAAAGTGTAGGGTAGAGAGAAGACACCAAGATTTTACAATGTTTGTCTTATCCCCAGCCTACGTCCTCGCCTTTGGCAAACCACCAAAGGATTCCACTAGCTTAGTTCCTTTACCAAGCGGAACAACACCTTTTACAATCACTCCTTCGAGTAGGCTAGAGCCTGCCTCTCCAAACGATATACCCTCATTTGGTCCAATGATTCAACACTCAAACCGTCAATGAATCTACAAAAGAGATTTGAAACAAGATGTACAAGAATTGCTCCTAAAAGAGCTGATTAGTACAGTTCAAAACTATATACTTCAATGTAATTCAAAATATGAAATTCAGATTGAAGCTCTAAAAGTATTTCACCGTATGATTCTTTTAATGGATGAAAGAATTAGTATTTGTAGCACAATGTCAGTAAGTGAGAATTAGCAAAAACTTAGTAAGCTTCGTGCAAATTGAGAGCAAGAGAGATCCTTGAGAATTTGAGAGCAATTGAGAGAGATTTTAATGCTGAATTCAATTCTTGGTAATTAAATCAATTGAACTTGGGTGTATTTATAGAGGTAGAAAAGTATCTATCTTGTTCCCCAAGTTTACTTGGAGTAGGGTCCACGATTTAAATAAGTTTGAGCCTCAAGTAATTGAATTTTTCAAATTATGTCTATTATGCATTTTAAATTTTGCTGCATGGCAGTTGACTGTGAGGTTTTTGTTAATCGTCTGTCAATGCATTACTCATATAAAATACACAGGCAGTAGGGTGGCAGTCGCCTGTCAACATGGGGTCAGGCGCCTATCACTGAATAACTGAATTTTTAAAGACAAGCAAAAGGGTGACAGTTGACTGACAAAACTCAGTTAGTCGTCTCAAAATACTCTGCCAGTCGCTTGTCAAGTTTTAGACAGTTGACTATCATGTTTTTGTCTATTCATTTAAAACTCTTAACATGGTAGTAGACTAACCATGTGCAATTAGTCGCCTATCAAGCAATTTTTTCTTGATTTAAAATATTTTTGTTCTCTCTCTTCTTTGCTTATTCATTCTTGAAATATCAATTTTTTTTTCTTTGAAAAATATATTACAAGATTTAAAAACAAGGTTTCTAGGTCTCTTTGCTTAATGAGCTTCAAAATGAAAATCCATACTTCAATTATATTTGAAGTACTTTCAATGTATCTCCTATTAACTCTCATGACTTTTTATCTCCTTGTTGTTGATCCTTGATTTTTCAATCTTCTTTGAGCTTTCATTATGGCTCATTAAAATATGATCACGTTTTCAAATCCTCTACCAATACACTAATACCATAAAAACAAATTAATCGAGTTAAAACAATCAAAAGCACATTTTACTAATAATAGAACAACCAATTTCTGCAAGCTAATAGGCCCTACAAGCACCAAATTATTGTTTTTACCCTATGATTATGCTTTCAATAAGAATAAACATTATTCTATAATTATTCAAATGGGTTCACTTCTTCTTGTTACTTCTATACCATCAAAAATTCACCTTTCTTGGGTCATCAACAATTATCCAAGTCAACCAAGATACCATATTCTAGTAAGTGTATAAGTCCCTTAGCCAAAATTTTGTTTGCCAAAATAAACAGTCTCTTCTACTGTAATAGTGCACATTGGGCAATTAGCACAATGAAGACGCATATTAGTAAGGGAAATACCTTCAACATGAATCAAGTATTTAAGCACAGACTCAATCTTAATGAGCGCACCATATACAAAAAATTAAGTAGCAAAGCAAGTAATGTCACCTATGTTGGCCAGCAAATATACATGCCTAAATATTGGCCAATGCCATGATATTTTTCCCAATAGGCATAAAAATCAGCAGAATTAAGCCATCTCTATAATCCAATATCATAATCAAGAAGACTATAATATCTACAGAAAATATCTCAAGTTTTAAACAATAATACAAGATGTTGCATTACATTGTCAAATGTCATAGTTTAAGTATTCTATAATTTATGATTTTTTAGAATTCCCTCTGAACTTATATAGAATTTTTGCATGCTGCATAGGAAATTGTGTGTGTTGTGCGCAGGAAAAAATTTTGAGTGCGTAAATAACAGAAATTGTGTGTTGTATGTACAAGAAAGAATTGTAAGTGTGTGCTGTGTGTTGGCAACATGGAAGTGTGTTGGCAACATGGAAGTGTGTTTGCATAAGGAGCCCGTGATAAGTAGGATTTCCTTATATCGTAGTGGGCTCATTTTGAAAGGCTTAAACAAGAATAAAGATATAGAAATTAGTTTGCATTTCATTGAACTTTAGAGATTTATAGTTTTCTTAACTTCATTTGTTTTTAGTCTTCTCTAGTCATTTTTGAATTTTTATTTCACAAAATATCTCTCTATGATGTAAAAGTGGGAGAGGCTCATTCACGCGGAAAAGTTGCTATCATCAAAGCACTAGAAGGATGCTAGCACAACAGCATCACCATTCACGACATTGCTCCATGTTCATGCTTATATGTATTTGTGTTTAAATTAAAATCACTCAATTGCATTAGTTTGAGCAAGCAAATTCAAGTTAGACTCAAACTATAGTTCAATTAAAAATTTAACAATTTTAGACATAATAAAGCTCCCATTGTATCAACTTTATTGTACCCTAATTCCATTATCTATGATTAACTTCCCATAGCCCTTATTTCAACTCCATAATTTTAATTTCTCTTTTAAATTTTAACTTTCAAAATTAACTTTAAAAAAATACTAAATTTTAAACCTACTAAATTTCAATACCATCACTTAGGAAGGGTGTGTGTATAATGCTAATTTTTTTCTCCATTTTCGTTATTGAAAACATAATACGGCTTTACCTTACTTCCTGGACAAAGAAGAGAACCCAATGTAGTTGGAAAGCTGACTGCTACCAAAAATTTAATGATGGGAGGTTTAAACAAACAAGATGCTAGTGATTCTACTGTTCTAGAAATTCATGGAGGTATACCTGCAAAACAATCATTTTCTGGGGTTTCATGTGATCATCATAGCAGTATTATGTTTTCTATAGTATCCATCTTATCAACAATATCATCTTCCTCATAAAATATTCAAAATAGCGCATCTGAATTTTCTTATGATCATTATATTATTATGAATAACACTATTCTTAAGCAAACAATATTCTGTTTTCAACAATAACAAACACCAAGAGTAAATGAATCACTAAAAATAACAAACAATGTATTAATATGTATTTGAACTTTGCCAAATGTTATTCCAAATGATGTATTTGCTTTTGAACTTCTCAAATTAAAATACACAAACACAAAGATTATGTTAGGTACACCACATAACATGGAAATAAAATTTGGAACAAGAAGCTTCCTCAAAAAGAGAGCCAAGCACAAGCTTAAAGCCTTAAACCATAGGTTGCTAAAATCTTACTTCAACCATTCATTTCATAAACAACCACAAAATTTTAAAAAAAAAATCAGAAAAAGAAAACTCTATCACCTATTGGTCTCCCATAGTTATCATCATCTAGCTAGAAGGTGAAAAAACTCTATCACCTAGTAGACTCCCATAGTAATCATCATCTAGCTAGAACAGAAATCCTGTGCTAATATATGTTGTTATACAGGTTACACACAAAAAATTTATAGTTTTTTCTTCCAATTGGTATTTTTTTTTTTTTTACATATAAGCTAATTTTCTCTTTCATTTAAAAACCAAAAAACAAAAATTGGTACAGGCAGTGTGAAACCTTAAGAGCTTTGAATTCAAATAATGGATTCCAAATTGTGCAAATCTAAATAAAATACAATACAAAATTATATTAGACTTGGATCAAATACACAAAAATTCAAATCTAAAATTTAAAATGCAATCACAACGTACTAAAAAAAAAGTCTCAAAAGTTATAAAGCACTTATGCATCCATAGCCTACAAAGTCTTTCAGTAAATACATTTGTCCAGACAGCAAATCCAAGCTTCCCTTAATGGTTTGAGAGGTGCATCGTGGCTTATGTGCATTCACTAACTTAACATTTTACATTTGGTTCACAATACAGATGTGACCCAAAATATTGACAATGGCCATTAAAAAAGAAGAACTTCATCAGCAGGAATGCAATTGGTGAAAGCAAATGCCAATGCAAAAGATTAAAAAACAAATTCTACCTATGACATAAGCACATTACCAGCAGAGTCCAAATACAAATCAATTTCAAATTAAAATTAAATGATAAGTAGCATAAGAATAGCTATTAAAGAAGGCATATCTAGATGTAAAACATATATATATTGGATGTCCACCTTATGTATTTGGTATGGTCATTTATTTCATTTCTTTCTTATAAAACACGAGGCAAAATTAAGTCATCACTTGATCCAATCCAACCTACATAAACATAATAGGAAAGCTTGTAATGAAAAAATTAACTCATATACATGAAATTTATAAAATGAAGAAAGAAACTACAGTGTGTTTCACTTCAAGACAACTAGTAAATGAATGCTACCTTGTGATAGCGTTAAAGACGGTCACGACTATTCATGGGTAAAGCAATTTTCTTTTTAAATCAGATATATCACCAATATATAATTAGAAGCAACTCATTGATAATTTGATATGCCTTAGTGGGGAAATGAATTAAATCATCAAGAAGAAGTTGATAGTGTAATATTGATGTCTAATTTCTGTTGCATGGGGTATTTCTTAACAGATTAAAAAGACTCCAGAATAGTGTAAATATCCGTTACACCTTTTCCTATTTGGTATCATGTGTTCTTTTTTTTATTCTAAGAACAACATAAATCATATAAATATGGGTTATACATGCAAATTTCTTTAGCTACTATCCAGTGAAGTATACCAAGTTCATATGCAGCTTTAAACAAAAGAAATAAAAGAAACGGAAGCCCCTTGGACTGCAGATACCAGCATAGTGTTGGCCTAACATGATTTTTGAATCTCGTTTTGATGATAACAAATAAAGGTTGATTTAAGATGTTTTTGTTAAGTGATGACATTTCAAGAAAGCTTGCAAGAAAAAGTTCAAAAGATCAAAAGAAATGCAAGTTCAAGATCACTGAGTACTACAAAGCCACACTTTATCTTCAAAGTGATCCAAAGGAAGCTCAAATGGGCCCAAAATGATAAAAGCATGTGGAAACCTAAAGTTGACTCAAGCTCAAAGTCTAATAGGATTCAATGCAAAAAGTCATTTGAAGACAACAGGCTTAGAGTGATTAGGGCTTTAGGATAACTTATGTAAGTACTTTATACTAAATATCATGTGAAAATGGTTTGAAGCTCATTAGGGGTTGTCATGGACTTAGAGACATTGTTTTAAAAATCTCGAAAAATGATTTTCAAAGTGACAAAGCAAGAGGGCTAAGTTGTTTCGAAAAATAAACTAAAGATCGGAATTTTTATCTGTTTAGGTGACTGAAGAATACGTTCAGGCGCTTGGAGATTTTCCTCAGGCGACTTAAGAATAAGCTCAGGCGCCTGAAGATTTTCTTGGAGAATTTATGAAGAGGCAGTGTAGGCTCAGGCAACTGACCCTTGTCACCTCAAGCGCCTGACCCTATTTTCAGTTAAAAATTTTACATTTTTAAGGGACCTGGGGTGACTGACCCCGAGACCTCATGCGTCTGAACATTATTCATGACTATATTTTTAAAAATTTTTAAAATTCAAATTTAAGTTTCCTGTACCCCAAATTTTGTTGAAACTTGGGAAACACCTCAAATAAATTTGGCCAACATGAATTAACCTTTTTGTGTCTATAAATACATGTTTTCTCTAATCAAACATACACTAAGCATTGAAAAATCTACTCTTAAGCTAAAAGCTCTTTTGCTCTCTCTCAAAGCTCTATTGCTCACTCTTTCAATCTGAATTGCTGAGTTATTCTAAAGTGCTGATCATTATTCTCTGAGCTCTAAACATCTTAATTGCTATTCTTGTCTAGAGAAGTAATCCGGTGAATTTGTTCTTAAGCTTCAATTCAATTTCTTTTGGTATTTGTTATTGAAGTATATAGTGCTTTCAATCGTACTAACCAGCTCTATCTGAGAGCATTCTTTGTACAAAAGAAATCGTTTCTTGTTTCTTGTTTCTTCAATGGTTCAAGTGATTGGATCATTGTAACCGAGCATGGGGTATCACTTGGAGATGGGGCTCCACCCTAAAGGAGGGTTGTAAATGAGTTGTTCCCCCCCGCAAAGGAATGTGTTAGTGGAATCCTTAGGTGGTCTTGCCTAAGGCGAGGACGTAGGCTTGGGATAAGACGAACCTCGTAAGAAATCTCGGTCTCACTCTCTACCTTTTTCTATTTAAATTTCAGCATATACAAATTGTGTTTCAAAGTGCTGGGTTTCTGAAACAAAGATTAAGAAGACCTTTTAATTTAAGAAAGTATGTTGGTTAATCGTTTGTGGAAACCTTAAAGGGAGTACATTGATTAATCGCTTGCGAAAATCTTGATTAAAAGAAGTGCTGGAAAAATCATTCATATAGGATTACAAACTAAAATTTGGCAAACACTAAAATAAGAAAGTGTTGCAAGCTTTCACAGTTTTGTTAAGTATTGTGAAATTGGTTGATTGTTTGAGTATTGGTTTTTGATTGATATTGAAGTGTTGATTGTGGTTGGTTTGATTAAGTATTTAAATTCAAAACAATCCTTGTAAGTTTACAAAAGGTTGAAAATTTGTAAAAACACTTAAAAAAGATTTTTATAAACCCAATTCAGCCCCCTCTTGGGACTACACCTTGATTTTCAATTGGTATCAAAGCCTAGTTATAGAAAATCCTAATTAGAAGTTATATAAAGGTCTAAATGCCACACCTAGGTGTATTCCCTTTTGTTGAAGGCCAATTCTCTACTATACCATTTATCTTTTGTGGTTAAACTATATGTTTTGGAAACAAAGAATGAGGATATATATTGAAACCATGGATTGGAAAGCATGGAAGGTTGTCACACATGGTGACTACATTCCTACTAAACTTGTCTATGGTAAAGAAGTTCCTAAGGAGGAAAAAGAATTGACCAACAATGACTATAAAATGAAGCAAGTTAACTCCAATGCCATGAATGCACTATATTGTGCATTAAATGTCACTGAGTTTAATAGGGTCATGGCATGTAAGTCGGCCAAAGAAATTTGGGACAAGTTAGAAGTAACCTATGAAGGAACTATAGATGTTAGAGATAGTAGAACTGACATGCTCACTAATGAGTATGAGGCTTTCAAGATGAATCTGGAAGAAACTATCACTAGCATGTATGTTAGGTTTACTCACATAATAAATTCTTTAAATGCTTTATGGAAAAAATATGCAACTTATGAAATGATTAGAAAAATTCTTAGAGGAATTCCTTCAATATGGGAACAAAAAGTCACAACAATAACAAAAGGTAGAAACATGAAAAATACCTCTCTTGATGAGTTAACTGGATCCCTTCTCACATATGAGATGGCGATAAACGAAAGAAGTGGAAATTCCAAAGTCTAGGAATCTATTGCATTTAAAACTTCAAACGAAAGCCCTAGTGATAAAGATGAAGAGGAGATGGATACAAATGAGATAGTCTTCATATCCAAGAAACTTGCAAACATACTTAGAAGGAAGAATAAATTTAAAAGAAAAATCTAGAACTCAAAATTAGATGAAGAAGAAACTAATAAGAAAGAAACAAAGAAAGAACCACCTATATGCTACAATTGTAAGAAAGTTGGACACATAAAACTAGATTGTCCACAACTTAAGAAAGATTCCAAAAAGAAAAAAAAAAAGAGCAATGAAAGCCACTACATGGGATAATATTAGTACAAGTAGCTCAAATAGTGAATCAAGTGATCAAGAGGTTGCTTGCTTTATGGCATGGGACGGTGATAAAGAACAAAGCTCCTCATCCAAATCATTTAATGATTATAGCAGTGATTCATCTAATGAATCCAATGATGAGAGTATGCCATCTTATGAAGAACTACAAAGTGAACTATTCAAAGTTCATAAGATTCTAGTTAATATGACTAAAAGATACACATCATTGAAAAATAAGAATGAAGCTGTAATGAAAGAATCGAAATCTCAAAAACTAGTTGAAAGAGAAAAAGATTTGAAAATTAAGAGATTAGAAAGCAAGAATGAAAAGATGATGAAGGAATTAGAAGATATAAGATCCCAAACTTCCATTGATAATAAGAAAGATCAATATATTTCTAAACTAGAGAATAAAATTAGCAAGATGTCTCAAGACCAAGTAAACTTGCAAGAAAAGAGTAAGAATACACAAGACTCAGAAATCTATGATCTTAACAGAAAAATTGAGGACCAAGCCAAAATTATCTATAATTTTACTTGAGGAAAGGAGAACTTTGATAAAATGATTGGCGCACAAAGAATGTCCTTGAATAAAGAAGGCATAGGATTCAATGAAGTTGAAAATACAAGGAAAAAGAATCTTTACATGGGATACTTTACAAAAGCCTCTAATTATTTTGGTAGCACCTCCTCGAATGCTTACACTCATACCACCTGCTTTCTATATAAGAAGAAAGGACACAGTAAGTTTGAATGTCCATTAAAAAGAACGAGTGTGAAAACTAGACAAGTTTGGAGAATAAAAGAAACATCACTTGCTAAACCATACGGACCCAAGAAAGTATGGGTACCTAGATAAAATGGACTCCAAAGATATTAGGATGTTTTAATAAGGAAACCACTTAATCCAATTTAAAGAACATTGGCCTAGTTGAAATGCGAAAAATTAAAAAAGAGCTTATGAGATATACCAAATAAATATAAAAATGTCATTGTTGGCCAAACATCAATAAGACTTGGTGTGTCCGAAGCTTATTTTCAAAGATCAAGGAAGTCATATGTCGTAAAATCCAATTTGAAAAGATAATTAAAGCCTGATAAAATGATAAATCAAAAGAAGGAAGAGTTCATATTAAGAGAAAAAGAAAGTATTTAGAAGGTTAAGGACTTCAGGTGACTGAGCCTGAAAGCTCAGGTGACTGAACACTGTATATTGAAGCCTTAGGTGCCTGAGCCAGTAGACCTTAGGCAATTGAGGTGCTACTGCCTGTTGAGATTTAGGGTCTATAAATCTTTAGGTGACTAAAATGATTCTTTAGGTGCCTGAAGTCACGGGATTTATATATTTTAAGCGCGAAAACCCTAACCTCGAGCTACTGAATCCTACTCCATCATTGACCCGAAGTTCCAACCTTTGGTCTCCCTTGTTTCCTCACTCAAAATCCCTCAAATCAAAGGTCTAAAATCCTTCTCCTACACTCTTTCCCTTGGATTCTAGGGTTCCTCTTGGCATATTTCTTCCATTCTTCAAAAATCCAAGATGCCTCGCACCAAGACAACAGTAAACCGAGGATCTTCTTCTAGAAGGGACGATAACAACATCGAGAAATGGCTTGTCACTCCCCAATAGAAGCTTTGTTATCGTTCTACTCTCTGTTCTATGGAACCGATTTTTTGTAAGGTGATCGACACCACCTTCTTCGATTCCGAATTTCTGGAAATATTGCCTATGTCTAGGAATATCGGTTGGAAAAAATTTGTGTTTTATCAAGCCCAAGGTATGTACCCTAACCTAGTCCACATTTTTTATGCAAACATGATCCATGGCAAAAGTGTTCTAACTATTGAGGTTAGAGGCAAGAAAATTGTTTTGACTCCTCAAATCCTAGCTCCCATTTTGCATATCACCCCGGGTGAACTCGAATGTTCTGCCATTGCTCAAACTTGGATTATAGAGCAAGGCTTCACACCCAAAGAGTTTTTGCCTCTCATTATAGTTAACGTACCTGTATACTTTGGCCATCCACCTATGTATAAACAACTGAACCTTCAGGACCAAATACTTCATTAAATCTTCTCCAACAACATCCTACCTAAGACCGGCTCTTATGATCATCTTTCCTATGTCGACTGTTTTTTTTATAGTGTTTACTAAAGGGAAAGAAACTTGATCTACACTGCCTCATTTTGAAATGGATGTAGGCCAAATTGGAAGGCTCTAGAGTAAGTCTTCCTTATGGAGGTGTGTTGAACCTTATTTTGCCCAGCTTGATATTACCATACCTTCAAAGCTGTTCATCAAATGTACTTGATATGACCTTTTCACCTCCACAACCCTCAAGCAAATTGGCTATGAAAAGCACGATCAAGGTTGGTTCTTGAAAGAAGGAAGACCTCAAAGAGCAGCAGCTATACCTCCTCCTCCTCCTACAGCTTAAGACTAAGGACCTCCTGCTGATACGCCTTCTTGGTTCACCCCCTTTCATCATGAATTCACCACCTTCAGCAAAGACATGAGACTAGGACTTCAAACCCTTCAGGAGGATGTATCTTCACTTCACACTACTTGTTCCTTACTTGATTAGCACCTCACTCGTATCAAACAATAGTAGGCTAGCTCATCTTGTGGTGTTGATCCTATGGACACTAGTTCTGCCACTCGGAGTGATGATGAAGAATCTGAGGAAGGCAGTGAGGTAGGTGATGAAGAGGAAGCTAAAGAGGAAGATGATGATGATGCTTATGATAACTGAATTATTATCATTTTGTGTTGTATTAAGCACTCTCTATGTGTTAGCTTTTTTTTATGTTGCTTTATTTGGCTTGTAATTCCATTACCTATGCTTTTGTGTAATATGACTAAGCTCTTAATGTTCTAAAACTCTTTGTGCCTATACTCCTCATTTATTTTTGATTGATGTTAAAAGGGAGAGATATTAAGCAAAACATGAGAAAGCAAACAGGAAAATGCAATATGAGCACATAGCAAATATGTAAAGCATATAAAATACATGAAAAATGAGAACATGGAAAGCATATAAAATCTTGGCATATAGCGTGCAAAAGTAAAAGAAAAAATGAACATAAGAACTTAATAAATGCAATATATGATGACATGAGCTATAATGAAATATACTTGATTGGGACTTATTTTTGAACTTACTCATACGTGAAATCATCATTTTTCATATTTATTAAAAAAGGGGGAGCCTTTCCAAAGGTTTTCTCATCTTTGATCCTTATTTGTCATCATCAAAAAGGGGGAGATTGTTGGCCTAACATGGCTTTTGAATATCGTTTTGATGATAACAAATAAAGGTTGATTTAACATGTTTTTATTAAGTGATGACAATTCAGGAAAGCTTGAAAGACAAAGTTCCAAAGATAAAAAGAAATGCATGTTCAAGATCACTAAGTACTACAAAACCACACTCAATCTTGAAAGTGATCCAAAGGAAGTTCAAATGGACTCAAAATGATAAAAGCATGTGGAAACCTAAAGTTGACTCAAGGTCAAAGTCTAAGGGGATTCAAAGCAAAGACTCATATGAAGACTACAAGTTTAGAGTGATTAAGGCTTTAGGATAACCTATGTAAGTACTTCATACTAAATATCATGTTGAAATGGTTTGAAGCTCATTAGGGGTTGTCATGGACTTAAAGACCTTGTCTTAAAAACCCTCGAAAATGATTTTCAAAGTGACAAAGCAAAAAGGCTAAGTGGTTTTGAAAAATAACCCAAAAATCAGAATTTTTATCTGTTTAGGCGATTGAGAATAAGTTCGGGCGCATAAAGATTTTCCTTTGGTGACTGAAGAATAAGCTGAGGCGCCTGAAGATTTTCTTGGAGAATTTCTAAAAAGGTAGTGTAGGCTCAGGTGACTGACCCGTGTTACCTTAGGTGCCTGACCTTGTTTTTAGTTAAAAATTTCACAGTTTTAAGGAACCTCATGCAACTGACTTGAGACCTCAGGCGCTTGAACACTGTTAACAACTATATTTTTAAAAGTTTTAAAATTCAATTTTAAGTTTCCTATGCCCCAAATTTTGTAAAAACTTGGGAAACAATCCAAGTAAACTTGGGAAACATGAATTAACCTTTTTGAGTCTATAAATACATGTTTCCTCTAATCAAACACACACCAAGCATTGAAAAATTTGCTTTCAAGCTAAAAGTTCCCTTGCTCTCTCTCAAAGCTCTCTTTCTTATGCTTTCAATCTGAATTACTGAGTTATTCTAAAATGCTGATCATTCTTCTATGAGCTCTAAACATCTAAATTGCTGATTCTTTTCTAAATAAGTAATCTGATGAATTTGTTCTTGAGCTTCAATTCAATTTCTTTTGGTATTTGTTATTGAAGTATATAGTGCTTTCAATTGTACTAACTTGCTCTATCTGAGAGCATTCTTTGTACAAAAGAAATCGTTTCTTGTTTCTTGTTTCTTTGATTGTTCAAGTGATTGGATCGTCATAACCGAGTGTGGGGTATCACTTGGAGAGGGAGCTCCACCCTAAAGGAGGGTGTTAAATGGTTTGTTCCACCCACAAAGGAACATGTTAGTTGAATCCTTAGGTGGTATTGCCTAAGGTGAGGACGTAGGCTGGGGATAAGCCGAACCTCGTAAAAAATATCGGTCTCACTCTCTACCCTTTTCTATTTAAATTTCAACATATACAAATTGTGTTTCAAAAAGCAAGGTTGCTAAAACTGAGATTAAGAAAACCTTTGAATTTAAGAAAGTGCATTGGTTAATTGTTTGCAAAAACCTTAAAGGGAGTATGTTGCTTAATCGCTTGCAAAAATCTTGGTTAAAAGAAGCGCTTAAAAAATCAGTCATATAGGACTACAAACTAAAATTTGTCAAACGCTGAAATAAGAAAGTGCTGCAAGCTTTCACAATTTGGTTAAGTATTGTGTAATTGGTTGATTGTTTGTTGATTAGTTTGTGATTGATATTGAAGTGTTGATTTTGATTGGTTTGATTAAGTATTTAAATTCAAAACGATCCTTATAAGTTTACAAAAGGTTAAAAATTTGTAAAAACACTTAAAAGATTTTTTATAAACCCAATTCACCCGCCTCTTGGGACTGCACCTTGACTTTCACATAGTACCAATAATTGTATGTAGAAATGTAGTAAGCAGCTTAAATTAAAATTATAAGAGAAGTAGCATAATGTTAAGGGTAAGGAAAAGTCACATACAACTGTGCCAATATATTTTGTTGTATAGGTTATACACGAAAATTTTAAACCATGCAATTGCTATATTGTGAAACCTGTAGATATGAAGAACCCTCTAATACCAAGTGAAATTAGAAACATGAAACCCAATGAAATAGCTTGGCAGAATCATAAACATAATTTCTGCAATATTGAATGAGCATAGAACATACTGACACATAAACCAAGCATGAATATACATAGCACACTTTATTTATTTATTTTTTCCAGCATAACCTTAACAAACTTTAGCAAAAGTCATCTGCTGCTAGGATTTTAATTTATAATTTAGAGGGAAAAAAGAATAGAGTCAATGATTATTGGATGAAGCGAGGAACACATTAATTTAACAACTCCAAAGTTTAAAATATGAATAAATTTTTTTTTTTAGAAAAAGAGTTCGTTCACAATACCCACATACCACATTGGCACATTCACATGAGAGTGAGAGAGAGAGAGAGAGAGAGAGAGAGAGAGAGAAAGGGAGAGAGAGAGAGAGAGAGAGAGAGAGAGAGAGAGAGAGAGAGAGGACCTGATCAACATCGTCACGGTCGAAATCGTCATGGGATTAGCTGCCATAAATGCGGGCGCCTTTAGCATCGACACTGTTTTTACCGAATTTGAACCAACACACGGCTTTGAAGCCATTGGAAGGTACGAAGCATCCAACCTTCTTTTGCACACCTAGAAGCTGAGAACTAAGTTTGGAGAAGGAAGAAGAATAAGTACAAGGAGTTGAGGTGATGTGCAGCGGAATAGCAGTGAAGGGTATTGAAGCCATGACTGAGCTTTAGTGACTAACTTTAGAAACTTTCTCAAGCAAATTTTTACCCAAAAGAAAAAAACAGAAAGAATGGGTTAATACAAAGAATCAAAAAAATGAAAGTCAAAAATCAATGGTTGATTAATGCAAATATATATATATATATATATATATATATAAATGTAGAAGATTGTACCGAACATATATGAGATCTTCGTGGATCGAAGCACAAATCACATGCGAAGACTGGTCAAATTTAACGATAGGGAGAGGTAGCTTCTTTGTTTAGGGACAGGCCATGTGAGCTTGGTCAACTTCTTGACGGCGATCCACCGGCGGTTTGGGAGGCGACCTTTGTACACGACGTTGGGGGATTTCTCCCTGCTCTCGGAGACGATGAAGTCTGAGTGGAAGTTGTTGGTGGTGGCTTTGAAATCGGCAAGGGCAAACTGCGATAAGGAAGGAGGGGGAAGCAACAATGGTAGAAAGAAGTAACGGTAGCGACGGGAAGTAATGACGGTGGCAATAGTAGCCGCGGGGAATGCTGGAGAGGACGAGCACAAGCCAGAAGAAGGAATGAGGGAGAAGGAAAGAAGGGAGGAGGGAAAGGAGGGGGATCGAGGTGGAGAGGGAAAGGAGGGAAAAAGGGAGATTGGGAAAGGAGGGAGATTAGGGTAATTGTGCAAGCAAAGATGAATTTAGCTAAGGTTATATTTTTAACTAAACTATTTTTATATTTTTTTAAATAAAAATATTATTGGTGACAATTTACAAAACTGTCACTAATACCCTATTATCAGTGATGAATCTCCCAAACTGTCACTAATACTGTTAATTAAATTATTTTTATATTTTTTAAATAAAAACATTATTAGTGAAGGTTTACAAAATCATCACTAATACCCAATTATTAGTGATGAATCTCCCAAACCGTCACTAATATTGTTAACTAAATTATTTTATATTTTTTAAATAAAAATACTGTTAGTGACGGCTTAAAAAGCTGTCACTACTAACTAGCTATTAATGACGAATTCTCAAAACGGTCACTACTAACTGGCTATTAGTGACGAATTCTCTGAACCGTCACTAATAATGTTAAATAAATTATTTTTATATTTTTAAATAAAAACACTATTAGTGACAGATTACTAAGTCGTCACTAATACCCTATTATTAGTGACCAATCTCCTAAACTGTCACTAATATTGTTAACTAAATTATTTTTATGTTTTTTTTTAAAATAAAAACACTATTAGTGACGGTTTAAAAAGCTGTCACTACTAACTAGCTATTAATGACGAATTCTCTAAATCGTCACTAGTATTATTAAATAAATTTTTTTTATTTATTAATAAATACTAGTAGTGATGGTTAGTTAATCATCACTAGTAAGTGATTTTTAGTGATGAATTTAGTCCGTCACTAATACACCAAAATCGTCGCTACTATTTTCTCAGAATAATTTCTACGCAAAAAATTGCTTCCCGCGGGTTTTAATGACGTAAGTATTAGTGATGGTATGAAAACAGTCTGTAATAGTGTTGTATTAGTGACAACTACCAAAACCGTCACTAATGCTTACATTATTAGTGATGGTTCTTAAAAATCGTCACTAATACAAACTTTTAGTGGCGAAATTGAACTCGTCACAAATACTTTTGTCATTAAAACTATTTTTTTTTTTTTTGTAGTGACTTCCAAATCCCTTGTTTCTCTTTTTATTTCTCTTATCTCTCTTACCTTTTTTGCCCTCTATAGAAACCCCATGAGGAGATTGTGAAGGGGGCTAGAATGGAGGATTTTGGTGGAAAAGCAACTCTTTCTCTCTTGTGCTCTCTCTCTCTCTCCCTCCCTCCCTCTCACCAAGTCCCACCTCTCTAATCAAGTCAATCTTCTTCTCCCTTTGTATTCTTATCTCTATCTCTCATTTTATTTTTCATGCATTTAAATTAAGGTTAGCTTAAACATGTACATAATTTGTATGTATTTAAATATATATATATATATATATATATATGTTTGTGCATTTATATCTGTATATTGATATACCCCAAATATATCACCTACCATAAAGCAAGAGGAGACTAGAGCCCAACATTTATGAGGGCAATTACCACCCAAGTTAATTGCTTGACTAGAGGAATTGATGCCAGTGCCATGATAACCAAAGCGATCTGCGTCAGCACTGTAATAACCGGAGGGATTCATGCTAAGAGCCATAAACATGCTCACAAATGGCAAATCTCTTAAAGGTCAAACCTCACCAATATAAAAGGGGAGTACTGCAAAGAGGTAAGACATCTCATCCTAACTTATTTTGTTTTTACTTATAACCTCTCAAGCCAATCTCTTACTTAGGCATCGAAGAGATCCCCTAGAGTACACCCCGGGTCCTCCAGGCCACTCTTATTTCATCCTTTTTTCAGGTGATCGAGATCAAAAAATTTATTGGAGGTCATTCGACATTTCTATTCCGCAACAGTTAGCTCTATCTGCGGCGAACACTTCTAAGAGGTTTCCTTCCTACTTTCAATCTTCAATCCTTGAATCATGACAAAGTCCAAAAATTCAAGGTCAAAAGCCTGCTATGGGTAATCAATCACCCTAGTCCATTCACTCCACACTTAGAGACCATTCTAAGGTAACAAGGGGAGAATTCCTTTCTTTCTAGAGGAGAATGAAAGATATGATAACTTCTCATAAGAAGATAGAGGACATGTTTAACATGATTCTATAACAAAAGGGTCATAAAGAATTTGTTCCCCACCATCGACCAATAGATCCTGAGACACATGAAAAAACCAATCCCATAAAGAAGGTGGAAGACGCAAACAGCGTGGGGATCAATGAATAGCGATCAAACGAGTTGGAGGAGAGGATTAAGTAGATTGACCAATTAAAAAAAATGCTATGGGGAGGCCTCGTTGAAGTTAATAGATTCGCTCTTCACCAAAGAAGTGATGGATGTCTTGTTGCCAAGTAAGTTCAAAATCCCAAGCTTCGAAAGGTATAAGAGTTCACCTGACCCAGCCGACCACCTAGATACTTTTAAGGTGTTAATGCAGTTGCAAGTTGCATCGAATGCCATAATGTGTCATGCATTTGTTGCCACCCTTAAAGGGAATGCTAGGACTTGGTATCGAACACTAAAGCCTGGGTCCATAGACTCCTTTTCTGAGATGGAACAACAATTTGCTGGGCACTTATCAGTAGCCATATGATAGCTAAAACCTTTGCCTATCTGATGAGCTTGATCTAAGGAGAAAGTGAGACATTGAAAAAATTCATACATTGTTTTGCTACTGCTACCCTAGAGATTCACAACTTGAATCATGGGGTAGTATTAGTGGCCCTAACCACAACCGTCCAACTTGGAGACTTCTTGTACTCGCTCAGAAAGAAACCCCTAGTCGACATGAGAGAACTAATGGCAAAAGAACATAAGTATATCAATATAGAGGAAGTAATGGACACAAGGAGAGACTGAGCTGATTTGAGAAAAAAAAGAGCTCAAAGAATACGGGGGAGGTGTCCAAAATAGGGAAGAGGCAAGAGAGAAGCAAGTTGTAGAGTAGCCCTAGGGGACTAGGATATACAAGTAAGTTCCAGTCTTACACACCCCTAAATATCCCATGTACCAATGTTTTAATGCATATCAAATAAAGAGGGCATGTTTCATGGCCCAAACCTATGTGTGTACCATTGCATAAATGGGATATGTCAAATTTTTTTTTTATTCCACAGGGATCATGGGCATGACACGGAGGAGTCCATCCACCTCAAGAATGAAATTGAAGCCCTGATAAAAAGGGGTACCTATCAGGGTTTGTGAAAAGAGGAAACCACCAAACGGAAGGTTGTGAGCAGAAAAAACCTTAAATGGAACGGAAAGGGGAATATATTGTTAGGGAGATTACCATAATCTTCGATGGATGAGCTAGATGATGTGATAGTGGAGGTGCCCATAAAAGGTATGCGAAACAGGTGCTCTTGACTCAATGGAAGGAGCTGAATTACGAGAAATAGAGGCAAGATGATGCTATCACCTTCACCAAAAAAGACAAGGAACATACGTAGCAGCCGTATGATGACGCCCTAGTAGTATTGTTGTTGGTGGAAAACTACAAAATAAGGAGTGTGTTGAACGTGAGTTCGGCCGACATACTCTTATGGTCAGTGCTACAAGAGATGAAAATTGGGAAAGAATGGATGAAATGAATCTCAACACCTTTCGTTGGGTTTGTAGGAGATGTGTCCCGTCCAATGGGTACGATAACACTCCCTTTGATGATGGAGATGTATTTACATAAAATCACCATGATGACAAACTTCCTGGTGGTCGATTGCCCCACAATTTACAACATCATATTGGTCCGTCCAATGTTGAATACAACCAGGGCCATAACTTCCACCTACCACTTGAAAATGAAATTCCCCAGCCCACACGAGGTCGAGGTGGTCAAAGGGGACCAGACAGTAGCTCGAAACTGCTATGTAATGGCATTGAAAGGAAAGGTTGAGACATGGGAGAACCTGGCTACTGAGGGTTTGGTGGAAAGAAGATCAAGCAACATTGATATGTTAAGAAAGTAACATTTATAAATTGAAATTCATTACATTGTATGCTTTAAAAGCCAAATTCAAAAGCATTGAAAATGAAATTACAAAAGCAATAAAACTCCATGGCTAGTCTCTCTAGTCACCATCTTTACTACCTTTTCCAGCCTCCTCTTCAATCTCTTCAGTCTCATCAACCTCCTCCCCCGATTGTGGACTATCATTGCCATAACCATATGAGCAGACACTGGTTAGAGAGAGATCAGGATGCACCATCCTGACCTATTCTAGACACCCCCGAAAGCCTTTTCGGTATGATTGAGAAGTGTCAAGGATAAACTACTTGGGGTTTCGATAGTCTGATATCGCGATGCTTGTTGTAGCAGGGACCTCTTTATTACGAATTCTAGCGATCTCCTCTTGAAATGCCTTCTCCCGACGAGCACCCTTGGCACGAACTTCATACAACTCATTCTGCGTGACAATATATTTCTCCTTTGACTCCATTAAGACCTGGTACATCTTAGCCACCTTTTCTTCCATGCTCAAAGACATAGTTGCCAGTTGAGAATAATATAAATTTCAGCATATAGTGGTGAACAGCAAAAATAAACTTCTAAGAAAAATCAACAGAGCAACCTACTAAAGAGTGTGTCGAATTCGGGCCAATAGATTCTCAGAGAGAGTCATCTTCATCTCCATAACATCCTTAAAGTGCACTGCGCGCCGAAGAGCGTGACCAAAAATGGTAGGGTCTTGAAAAGTGGGTCCCCTAGAAGCAATAGGCACCGGTGGAAACATCTGAGTTGGAGGCTACTTGTCATTGGCCATAGGGACATCTCCTATTTGAGAAGACTCACCTAGTAAGTCTCTCTTCTTCTTCTTTTTCTTCTTCTATGCCTGTTATTTTTCGCTTCATCAAGCACGACCTCATAGCAATTAAAGTCCATATCTACAAAACAAAAAGAGGGGTAAAAAACCGAATCGAGTAAAGTACATATGTATACTATAAAGCTCATGAGAAGTAAAAAATCAAGGGAGACGGGACTGAGACGACACTACATAAGGACTCACTCCTTGAGCATTTCGCTGTGGGGGACAATCCCATGTCGAGTTATACTTTGGAGCACTTGAAAGATGACTTCCTCTAATGGAGACAAAGTAGGAGCCAAGTTGCGCAACTAAGCTAAAATGGAGGGTAAAGATAGATAAAAAATGCCTATGCACGCACACAATAAGTAAGGGATAGGGGGAAGAACATCACCATTAAGAGGGGTGGACCAGATGTGGGGCCTATGATAATTAAGCTCCCCAGATGCAATAAAGAACCAGAACTTCCAATCTTGAATAGACAAATTGCCAGGAGTAAATAGCTTAAAACCAGAAAGACAATTGAAGTAGTATAGATCTTTTTATATGGAGTGCTTTCTTATATGAAAACAGCTCCGGAATAGAGCCATTGTGGGCTGATGACCCCTTTTAGATAAGGAGGATGGCAAAGCATACCAATGTCAAGAACAAGTTGGGGGCTAGTTGTGAAGGAGCTATGTTGTAATAGAAAAATATGTCAGAGAAGAAAGGAAAAAAGGGAAGCTTGAGGCCTGGGTTAAGATAATTGATGTATAGGCAAATTTCATTGGGACCTGGCTCTTGAGCAGACTCCAAGTTGGTGGGTAACCTCGGATATTGCGAGGGATGGCAAATAGGTAACGCAAGTGTTGACCTTACAAGACTTAAAATCTTGTTTTGATGATAACAAATCAGAGGAACTTAACATATTTGGTTAAGTGATGATATTTCAGAACTCAAGTATGTGAATACAAGGTCAAATGCTCACAAGGATCATTGAAAGCTTATACTCCAAAGAAAGATGATCAAATGAAGCTTAAAGAATATTAAGGCATGGATTTAAAGATGATGTAATAAAACTTGAAGATCATGATAGCGTGAATATTAAAGAGAACTTGCTAAAAGCTTAAAGTATATTGAAGTTTGAAGACAAGATGGAGAGAAAGAAAGACAAGCATGAAGACTTAAGTGCTTAGAATGTCAAAGTATTAAGAAGTCTTTGTGTAAGTACTTCAAACAATTTCAATATGGATGCATTAAGCTCTTAGGTTAATTTCTTGGACCTAGATACATTTTAGAATACTTGGAAACTATTTTTATGAGGCCAAAAGTTATTTAAAAAAGGTTAAAATTATTTTTGGAAAGAAAAGCACCAAAAATAAGATTTTCCAAATGCTGTTATTTTTCCTCTATCCGCATTGATGTGCATTTTTCTCTATCAAACACTCCTTATTTTGAAATGTTGTGGGTTTTTCTCCTTATGTGAGAGCACCTTTTGTACGAAAAGAATTTGTTCTTGTCTTGTGTTTCTTTGATGATTCCAAGTTGTTGGATAGTTGGACCGAGCGTGGGGTATCTCTTGGAGAGGCATTGCTCTAGCTTATTGAAGGAGTGACTAAGCATGGGGTATCTCTTGTAATGGTTTGCTTCGCCCGAAAAGGAGTGTTCTAGTGGAATCCTTAGGTGGTATTGGCCTATGGTGAGGACGTAGGCTGGGGATAAGTCGAACCTCATAAAAATCTTAGTCTCGCTCTTACTCTACTCTTTTACATTCAATATATATATATATATATTGTGCGGTGTGTATGAGTGTAGGTTGCTGGAAAAACAAAATCCAAGGTTAATAAGAAGACTCTTAAACTTAAGAAAGTACATTTTGATTAAACTTTTGCGGAAACCCAAAAGGGAGTACGTTGTTTAATCGTTTGCAGAAATCTTAGTTAAGAGAGTGCGAACAAATTTCATTATTTATAGGGCTTGAAACAATCATATACATAGGGCAACAAACAAAGCTAAAATTAACAAAGAGCTGCATACTATATCTTGGTTTGCTATTTTGTCGGTTGATTACTTTAGTTGCTTAATTGGTTGTTTGATTGTTTAAGTATTACTTGTGTTGTGTTGAAGTGTTGGTTTGTGGATTGAATAATTAACTAAGCTTTTGTTGTGTGTTTGATAAATCAACAAGAGAATAAGAATTCATAAAAAGAATTAAAATAAAATTTTAATAACCCAATTCACCCCCCCCCCCTCTTGGGACAACTCCTTAACTTTCAGCAAGGTAGACATATCTCTAGGGGAATGGTTTAATTGCACATTGCATATGCTAATTGGAGGCATGGACTGAGCCTCAGAAGACCTTATGGGGATCAAACTATAAAAAGTTTTAAAGAAAAACAACTTGCACTGTTCAAAAGTTTAGATCAACATAGCCTACTCCCAACAGTATATTAAAAACATTCAAGGAAAACTTGAAGAACACTAAGAACATTCAAGAACATGTGAAGAACGTGTGATAAAAAAGAAAGAACAAAGCCAAAATAACACCACAATGCCAAGGAAAAGCAAAAAAAAGCAATGGAAGCAGACAAAAAGGAAGGAGGATGGAGAAGCATACCTAGCAGACAGAAAGAAACCTTTCAATGGGGACAAAGAGGAAGGGAGCAAGTGAGCACCTTTTTTATAGCAAAGTTGGCTCCCATCCCCAAAAAAGCACACATTGCGAGAAGGTGAGAATCGCTAGGTAGTTTACATCTCAAAGAAAAATACGTAGGTCCCTGTACAAGCATGCAGTCCAAAGAAGATGCGTATCTAGGCAGGTACTGATATTGAACAAACACATGCTGACATGACTCTGGAGCATTTACTTATCTTACAAAAGGTATGTATAAGCATGCACCCTTAACAAATGTGATGCCAAACAAACAGATCACAAGCCTTGAGAAAGATCTCAAAACCCTACAAGGAAGGCCCAACTAAGGCTCGAAGACAACCCAAAAAATGAGCACAACTCATTAGGTAAAGAAAAATCAACCCAACTAATGAACAACACTTATGAGGCCTAAATACAGCTTAAAACATGAGCACCACTTATTAGGCAAAGAAAAACTAACTCAACTGATGAGAAATGCTTATAGGGCCTGAAGACAGCCCAAAAGATGAGCACAACTCATTAGGCCAAGAAGAAGCAGCCCAATTGAGGCCCGAAGATAGCCCAAAAGATGAGCACAACTCATTAGGAAAAGAAGAACCAGCCCAACTGAGGCATGAAGACATCCCAAAAGATGAGCACAACTCAGTAGGCAAAGAAGAATCGGCCTAGCTGATGAGCAATGCTTATGAGACCTAAAGACAACCCAAAATATGAGCAGAACTCGTTAGGCCAAGAAGAACCGGTCCAACTGAGGTCCGAAGACAGCCCAAGTGATGGGAAATACTCACGAAGGTAAGGAAAAAAGCCTCCCACAGAGCAGCTTAGGAAAAAATGCCCTCAAAGAGCTGCTTGGCACAAATTGCCCCTTAAAGTGCTACTCAAAATAAAAAGCCTCGCTAAAAGATGCTCGACAAAAAATGCCCTCAAAGAGCTGCTCGACACGAAGTTGCCCTTTAAAAATCTACTCGAAAAAAAATGTCTCACAAAAAGCTGCTCGTAAAAAATGCCCTCGAAGAGCTGCTCGGCATGAAGTTGCCCTTTAAAGAGCTGCTCAGAACAAGAAGCCTCACAAACAGCTGTTTCGACAAAAAATGCCATCGAAGAGCTGCTCAACGTGAAGTTGCCCTTTAAAGACCTGCTTGAAACAAAAAGCCTCACAAAGAGTTGCTTGGAAAAAAGTGCCCTCGAAGAGCTGCTTGGCATGAAGTTTCCCTTAAGGAGTTGCTTAAAACAAAAAGCCTCGCAAAGTGTTGCTTGGAAAAAAAATGCCCTCAAAAATATGCTCGACACAAAGTTGCCCTTTAAAGAGCTGCTCGACACAAAATTACCTCTTAAAGAGATGTTTGGTACAAAAAGCCTCGCAAAGAGCTTCTTGACACAAAATCCCTCTCGAAAAATGGTTCGGCACAAAATACCCAGCAACAATCAGCTCGAAAATGCCGACCCTGCTTCAATCTTAGCTCGGGAAGTTACATACCAAGAAAAGTTATCTCAGATAAGCCGACATTGCAATGGTCTTGGATCTAAAGCCGCATACTCATCAATAACCGACTCGGTTAAAGCCGACATTGTAACGATCTCAGCTTGGAAGCTACGTGCTCGATAATAACCAGCTCGGTTAAAGCCAACACTGCTTCAATCTCTACTCGGGAAGCTATGTACTCATCAATAGCTAGCTCGGAAAGTCGGCTAACAAGAAAGTGATCAGCTTGGTTGAGCTGAAATGACAATGACACCGCTCAAGTAAGCCAACTACCCACTAATGTTAGCTCGGCAAGCCATAAATCCCTTTGCTCGAGAAGCAATATATAGGAAGATAGATCTTATAAGTTGCTTGTATATATATATATGAAAAATTTCAAACTTTAGGAAACTAGATCCAAAAATTTGAAACTAAAAGGGGGGGCAACTGATATACTCCAAATATATCACCTACCATAAGTCAAGAGGAGACTAGAGCCTAGTATTGATGAGGGCAGTTACCACTGATGTCAGTTTCCTGAATAGAGCAAATAACGCCACTGCCATGATGACCAAAGTGATCTATGACAGTGCTGTAATAACCAGAGGGATTCATGCCAAGCGCCACAAACATGCTCACCTAAGGGTCAAAACTCGCCAATATAGGGAGCACTGAAAAGAGGTAAGACATCTCATCCTAACTTGTTGTATTGTTGCTTATAACCTCTCAAGTCAATTACTTACTTAGACATTAGAGTGATCCCTAGGAGTACACCTCGGGTTCTCCATCAGGTGACGAGATCGAAAAGTTCATCGGAGTTTATTTGACATTTCTATTCCGCAACATATATGTTGCCTTCATTTAGATATATTCTTGTGCATTCACATGTGTATATTTTTCTTGTATTTATATATATATATATAGACACACACACACACACATTTATGCATTCATATATGTATATGTTGCATTTATTTAGACACATTCTTGTGCATTCACATGTGAATATTTTGCATGCATTTAGATATATAATTTTATGCATTCATATATATATATATATATATATATATATTGCATACATTTAGGTTAGATATGTACTTTTGTGCATTTCTACATGTATACTATGCATAATGTAGACTCCCAATTTTAACTAGAGCTTAAATATAACAAAATTTTTATTAAAGTTTATAACAATTTAGAGAGATACATCAAAATACAAGAAAATATATCAAAATACAAAGAAATAAAGAGAAATACAGGAGCAATACAGAAATACACAAAAATATAGGGGGAAACAAAAAAATTGTGAGGAGATACAGGGAATATCCAAGGGATCTCTAAGAAGCTGCAACTGGCACCTGCACACAAATAAATCAAGCAATAAAGGGAGAAAATTTGATTGGTTCTATAAAATTAATTAGAGGATTTGCAAGTTTGATATGTATCCAACCCCAACATTTGGCCAAGGACCCATATGGAAAGAAATCAACCATTTTTAATGAGCTATAGCTAGGGAGTGGAATTTTTCTAAAGGAAGGAAAGCACAGACATGGGATATTTAATACAAGGAAAGGGTTGGAAGGGGAAGGTTGGCTTATTACCTATTCTGGCTGAGGCGTCAACCCTATAAATACGGGGCCTTCGCAGGGAGTAAAGGACACGAAAAGAAGCAGAGAGATCTAGAGAAAAAGAGAGACAACATATAGGTGAGGATTGGGGAAAGAGACCCTAGTGGAGAGAAAAGAAAAAGGGTAAAATCATACCCTTCTTAGAGAAAGGTTTAGATTCACAAAGCCCATTGCTCGAAGGCTCCTAAGATCTAGCTAAAGAACTTACAACCCAAAAGGTTCCCATAACTAGAGGAGGTGCAAGCTGAAATTGTTGACTCTACGAGTCCACTCCGGTTTTGATAATGACAAATCACTTGGTATTTGATATGTGCGTTGAGTTTGTGAACAGGAACCATATTAAGCATGCACAGAAGGATAACGAGTCATGGATGCCTTAAAGTAAAGCACACATATCTTGGCAAGATCCATGGAACTCAAAGAGTATGAGAATCAAGATGCAAGTGGCAAAGTTCAAGCATATCTTGGGAATGGGTACTTAGACCTCATGTATTTATATTTTCATATGACTTAATTTGAGGCTCAATATATACCTTAGAATGATTTTCGGACTCATGCATTTCATGAACATCACTAGGGGACATTCATGGACTTAGAAATAATGTCAAAACCCTGAAAAATGTTTTTATAAAAGAGCTAAGAAAGAAAGCAAAATAGATTTTTGAATTGGAAAGAAAATATGCAAAAATTGGGAACTTCGGATGACTGAACCTTAAGTTCAGTTGACTGAAGAATTTCCTTAGACGTCTGAAGAATAAGCTCATTTGTCTGAAGATTTATGGGTGAAAAATAGGAAATGGCAGAAGCACCTCAGATGACTAAACCTTGACCTCAGTCGTCTGAACTTGACACTTTAGTTGTCTGACCCTTGACCTCGGTCGTCTAACCCTGTGTCCAGGATATTTTTTTGAAGGATAAAATGACTTCAATCATATGGGCTATTGACCTCAGTCATCTGAGCTTGCGGGAAAGATTAAATGTGTAATTTTTATTAATAGAACTCGTGAGCTAATTCTTTGATCCAATGGTTGAGATCAATCATAAGGGTAAGAAAATATAAATATTGAATATCTAAACCCTAGAAAAAATCTAAGACACACAAGAAGAGAAGAACACATCTTATTGAAAGAGAATAGAGAAACTTGAGCTAATTGATATACGATTGCCTACACTTCAACTTCTACTCATCGAGCTTGGGCAAATCAACTTAGAATCTCGAAGGGAACTCGTTTACTCATCTTGTTTTTCATTCTAGTATTGAGGTTTGATCATTCAAGTTAATATTTTCAAGAGTTTCTCATCCCATCACTTGTTATTGAATATCGTTAGAAAAGTTTGATCTTGAGTGTGCACATGCATATAAAAATTGCTTTTGACAAGATCATTACTTGAGAAAGTTTTTTTAGCTATTAATTAATTGGTTTTTGATTCAAGAGTATATATATATATATTGTTCATTGAGCTTATTATTGTAAAATATATTTTTGATTGAGTATTAAGAGGTTTATCTTGAGTGTGCATGTATATATTAAATCACTTTGATAAGATTACCACTTGAAAGGAGCTTTAGCTATTGACTAAATATTTTAGGTTCAAGTGAGTTTTTCCATTCAAAGAATTGATACTTTTAATAGTACAAATCCACTTGATTAGATATCCTTGGAGTTCTTAAAAACATATATTGTTGAAGGATATTTTCTAAAATAGATCACATTGATTTTTGACCTTCGGAATATATATTTATATATATACATATATATATATATATATATATATATATATATTTGCATATTGCAAAGGTCTTGTTGTGATTGAATATTTGAAAAAAAGTTTTGTGATTTTGATTGATTTAATATTCAAGACAAAGTTTTTATTAATAAGTCCGCATCAAATATATTTGTACATTTTTGCAAAGTGAACTAAGAACCCTAAAATTCTCCAAAGCGTTTTAAGTATATCATTACTTGGGAGTTTTGGTTAAAGAGGGAAATTGTGTATTGAAGCATTTCATTCATAAACCGATGTTCATTCATATGAGCTTCAAGTTTCATCATATGATTATGTACTAGGACTTTGAATTGTACTCACTAGCTTTTGTTGGAAGCATTTTTTAGTGTTTTACAGATTATCATTATATTCACAGTTCAGTGTGTGAACCGGGGTTGAGGAGAGAGTTGTGTCTCTTGTAAGTAGTGAATTAGGAGGGAGTTGTACCTCTTGTAAGCAGCGGATTATGAGGGAGTTGTACCTTTTGTAAGCAGTGGATTGTAAGGGAAGCTCCATCTCAATTTAAGGAGCAGAAATTTTAATGGAATCCTTGAGCAGGTTGCTCAAGGCGAGGACGTAGGCCGGGTTGGCTGAACCTCGTAAAATCGTGGTTGCATTCTCTCTTTCCTTATCCTTTTTATTATCTGTAAAGTATTTCAATTTACAGCTTGCTTGTGTTTGTTGAATAACTTTACACGCACTTAATTGCATAAAAAAGGAATTCATTGATTTAGTAATTCAAATCAACATCAAATTCCAGCCATTAATTAGCTAAACATAAGAATAGGGATTGATTGGTAAATAAGTTTCAAAGAATTTTTTTAAAGTACCCAATTCACCCCCCATCTTGGGATTATGCATAAATCAATAGAAATTAATGATGTAATCCTAAGAGGGGGGTGAATTGGGTAATTAAAATTTCTTAGCGGAATTTCAGTTTATCTTAACCCTTTTTAATTTAAATCACCACAACCACACAATCACAATAAACTAATCAACAACCATACTATACCAATCAACAATCCTAGATATGAATATGAAAGATGAAATTACGAGCCAAACTTAAACTTCAATTAATTCAGTTGATCAAATATTAAAATCTAATTTTTAGCAATAGTCAATGAAATTGTCAAGACACAAATTCATTAATGCAACCTGGATTATCTTAACACATATGCTTCAATTAAATGATCAATCACAAACACTTTACCTCAGCAATTTCCACACCTGAATTCAGATATTAGTTATTGTCTGTTTTTTTAATCCAACAACGTAAACCAACATTCAAGATGATAACTTGATTCAATCACAATCAAATCCCAATATTTAGCAAGTTTCCAATGAATTTAAAACATACACACATATTATAATTTGTAGGAATTAAAGAGATGGGGAAGAAGAAGAGCGAACAAAAGATTTTTTACAAGGTTCGACCAGCACCCTATGTCTTTGCCTCAAGTAGCATGCATTAAGCATTTCCTTTCCCGCTTTGTTGAATAGGTGAAGCACCCCTCTCTTCATTCAAGGTGGAGACCCTTCTTAAATGAGAACAATCCTCTGACTAGGCAATGATTAAACAACCTGAACCGTCAATAACAAAACTAGCAATACAAGTTTTTTTGTACAATAAAAATACTCTTCAACAGAGCCGAATTTGTACATGTTAGAGCACAATATACTTCAATAAATCAATAAAGAGATGAAGCTCACGAAGATATTAACAATATTCTAATTGTAGAATGAAGATTTAAAAATCAAACCAGAATTTTCAAGCAGGGTTTTCAGTAAAATTCACAATAGTCATTCAGAATATTTTCCAAGAGTATGACACTAATTTATGAATTGTATGTGAGTATTGGTTAACCTAATTTGCAAAAAGATTAAGTTTATATAGAGTAGAAACAATAGTTACCATTTTCCTCAAGTTTGCTTCAAGTTTGAAAACTAAAATGTTCAAATTTAGAAACAAAATTTGTGCTGTTATAACTTTAAAACATCAAGATCAGTCGCTTGATCTATTGGTTAGTCGCTTGAGCTTAATTAAAATAGCGCATAAGAGCAGTTAGTAGCAAGTCATTCACCTGACCTCGATGGTTTAGTTGTATGATCCCATTCTATTCTTTCATTAATAAAGTTAGTAGCATGTTAGTCGCCTGATGCAAAGTCATCAGTCGCCTGACCACTAACTACTTAGTGTTTTTAAAATTCTTAATTCCGAAACTTAAATTAGTAACTTGAAAAACTTATTTTAGACCTCATGAAAATATTTTTCATGTTTAAATAATTTCTCTATGTCTAGAATGAATCCTAAGAGCTTCAACTTCAATATTAAGAATAGAGGTACTTACATGAGACTTAATCAAAATAAACCAATCTAAGTTCTTAAGTCTTCATGTTGTAAGGCTTTCAATATCCACCTGAGCTTTGATCAATTCTTCAATATTCTTCATGTTCCTCATGACTTGTAACTTTAAGTTTAAGCTTCAACACATTTCTTTAAGTAGAATCACCTGACTTCATAAAACACCTGAGTCCTAAAACTTAACATAAAAGCACATTAAGTAATCTTTATTTGTTATTATCAAAATGAGATTAAGCCTTGTTAGGACAACAATTTCCTCCTTTATGACGATGACAAATAAAGAGCAAAATAAGAAAGCTTTAATAAGGCTCCCCTATACATTAAGATTGCCCTTAACAAGTCACTACATGAATATCAGCAATTTCAAAGCTTATGTTAGAATTTTAGAAAAACATGTAACAAACTATTATGCATTACTCCCCTTGAATGTAATATCTCCTTAGAAAATATGCAATATTCAATACATTCATAAGACAAACACATTCAACATGCATAAACATGAATTTAACATGAAAGACTCATATCAACACTCATGCATTAGTTCGTGCATTAGTTTTACTTTACTACTTTGCTATAAACGTATCACTTCTCTAGCATGACCTATCATTTTGCCACACAATTTTCCTAACATATCATTTTTTGACACACTTCTTCCGCATTTGATATCAACAAAAAGAATGAACTCGGAAAAAAAAAATGACATGCAAATCATCTTAGGACCAAAAATCAACAATCAGTTCACAAATGCATGGTCCAAAATTCAACATGCAATTCTCAAGTCAAACATCCATCAAGATGTCCAATCTAGATATCCAATATCAAACATGCAAATAATATTCAATAAGATCCAAAATCACCATGCAATACAAAATATCCAAAATAACTAGTAAGAGGAAGTATCAAAAGATAAAAGAGAATTGTCAAGAGTTGTAGTAAAAGCAGCTATTACAATTCAATTTTTTGACCTTATAGGTCACTCCCGGTTTTGATAATGACAAATATTCATGTATGTAATGAATATCTAGTTCATGTGTAGGTCTATATTAACAGATACATTTATGGCATTTGAAAGCTTAAAGCTTGAAGGCAAATTTATGTTCTCAATTGTAATATTCAGTAGTGAAATTTGTCTGTAATAGTAATTAGGATATTTGGTTTGTAATAAGCACACACAACACTTACATGGTTTATTATGTAAGCTTAAACCAAATACGAATTAAAGGTGACCATAGAAAAAGACTATAGGTTCGGTCGACCGACATCGGACTTTTTCGGTGTCTTCATTATTGGACATAAATGACCCTAGGACACACACATTTGCACCTATGTCTGATGGGCACTTGATTAGGGTTTGTGTGATGCATAACTAGACCGAAATGCACACATTGTGCACTTTTAGTCGACCGGCCAAGGTAGTTCATTTGGCCCTGGTCAACAGAAACAGGCCTAGGTCAAACGTTGACCAAGGCCCTGGTCGACCGTACCAATGCAGTTCAAAACCCCCTGGTCGACCAAAACTCTCTCTAGTCAACAATTTGACCATCTGGTCGACCGAGCCAATTTTGTACTCCAACTACTTGGTCGACCGAACCTCGGAGAAATGGGAAATCGCCCACTTTCAGTCGACCGAGCCCTTAGTTCAAAATCCTCTTGGTCGACCAAGCCATATGAGATCTGGTCGACCGAAACTATTCTAGTCAACCGGACCTCTCGGGTTGCCCTAATTTTTACCACAGTTAAATATTTTTTAAACAGGGTTAAAATGATTAAAATGCCATTAAACTTTTCTAACAATTCCTAATAGGTCCCCAACTGTCAAAAATCATGGGTTGTCTATATATACCCTTTCATTTGGGAAAATTAAGTAGTTGATCAAGAAAAAAATTCAAAGTTTTCTCTCAAGCAAAATACCCTCTACTGCTCATACTCTTTCTCTAAACACTCTAGCTTACATTCAAAAGTTATTAAATCATCTGTAAGTGTCCTTGAGTGTTTAGATAGGAAAGTTTGCTCTCTCATTGTTGTGAGATTGATTCATTTTTTATTGAGAGCCAAACCAAAAGGATTCTTAGGGGACTTTGCTAATAAGTTCATCCTAAGAAGACTTTAATAGATCTTTTGAGATTGCATATTCGTTGCAACATCTTGAGAAGCTCGTATTTGATTTTGGTTGCGAAATATTTTCAAATTCATTTACAAATATCTATTGTTCTTTATCTTGAAAACCATTTGAGGAGATATTTGTTTTTTAGTAGAAACATCTTTGTTGCAATACTCATATTATTTGCTGAAAACAAATATTATATATATTTTGCAGTCCAAGCATATACATATTTATGTGATTGAGATATTCTGTTGATTGATACTCTTGAGGCTTCCTTGATATTCTGTGTGAGCATGTTTGATTTAATATTTTGAAATACATAGATTGTTGTTGACACTCTCATGTACATATTACACTGATAGAAAATATATTTGAAAGTTGAACTATTTAGACCACATTGAGCTTACATTTTAAATCATCTGTGGTGTTTGTGATTGTGCGCATTTGGGTTACAAATCTGTTTTTCATGAAAGCACCCTTATATTGTACCTTTTGATTGTATGTCTGAGAGATTCCAGGCGTGGCCTGAGGGGGCGGTAATCCAGCCCGGTAAGGATTGGTGTAAAGGTTAAGGTCAGTCCTATGCTAATTGACCTGGTTTGTATAGGTGCCGCTCCACCCGTTTAAGTGAACAAGTTATTGTAATAATCCTTGTGCTAGTTAGCCAAGGCGGGGACATAGCCAGTTGGCCGAACCTCGATAACATATCTGCGTGTCACCCTCTCTTTACTGCTTTCTCGTGCTTGTATAATTGATTAAAGTGCTTTACTTAATTTCTATTATATCTATATTACTTGCACTAGATTGACCATAGGATTGTGAACATACTGCTGTTAGGAGGAATACCTAGGGAATAAGTTTTAAAAATACCAATTCACCCCACTCTTGGGATCACGGTAAAGCTAACAATTGGTATTAGAGACACGTAGCATAGACTAGTTGTTATTTTACAAAAATCACTTATGGCTCATAGCTTCATAACCCCTTTTCCTAAGGGACCATCTTCCACATGACCCCCTATTTTCAGTGGTGTTAATTACACGTTATGGAAATAGAGGATGCACATCTACCTTCAGAATACTAATTGGAAGGTGTGGAGTATTGTCTCTAAGGGAAACTATGTCCCTATGAAAACTGAGGGTGCAACTAAGGTTCCTAAGAGTGAGGATGAATATGATGATGATGATGATGATGATATGAAAGCTATTAGTCTTAATGCCACTGCCATGAATATTTTATATTGTAGTCTTGATGTAAATGAATTTAAGAGGATTATGGCATGTTCTACTGCAAAGAAAATATGGGATAAGTTAGAGGTCACATATGAGGGTATTAGAGATGTGAAAGACAGTAGGATAGATATGTTGACTAGTGAGTATGAGGCCTTTAGGATGAATGTAGGTGAGTCCATTCAGAGCATGTACACTAGATTCACACACATTATAAACTCACTACATGCTTTAGGAAAAACCTATCCCACATATGAGATGATCAGGAAGATCCTTAGAGGCTTACCTCCTATTTGGGAAGCCAAGGCTACGACCATTGCTAAGGGTAGAGACCTTAAGGCCATGAGCTTAGATGAACTGATAGGCTCCTTGATCACTTATGAATTGTTCATAAATGAAAGACTTAATGAGCACAACAGGGCTAAGAAAGTGACTGCACTAAAAGCATCAAATAACACATCTAGTGAGTATAGTGAGTCTGACACTAATGATGAAATGGCCATGCTAACCACAAGGTTTAGCAGATTTTTCAGGAAGACCAGGAAGCCATTTAAAAAATATAGAGACTCCACTAATGAGAAGGGAGAGTCCAGCAAAAGAAAGGAAAAATCAAATGCTCTTATGTGCTACAACTGCAACAAGATGGGGCACATCAAACCTGACTACCCACTGCTGAAAAAGGAGGCTAAGAAAAGGAAGAAAGCCATGATGGCTGGGACTTCATGGGACCAATTCAGTAGCAGTGACTCGGATTCAGATCATAGTGACATGGAGGTCACTAATCTCTGCTTGATGGCACATGAGGATGAGGTATTGTCTTCTTATTCATCATCTTCTTATTATTCATCTGATGATTATGATTCTGATAACATGCCTACATTTAGAGAATTACAATTTGAATATATTCGTGTATCAAAATTGCTAGGCAAAATAACCAAAGAGAATAATGATTTGAAAAAGAAATGTGAAAATTGGTCAAAATTATTTAATATGGCAAAAACCTCTCATGCTTCAATTTTTTAAAAAAAGGATACTACTATTTTTGAGCTTGAGAGGAAGTTGGAGGATAACTCCAAAATTGTTTTTAAATTTACCAAGGGCAAAGAAAATTTTGAAACATTACTTGGTGCCCAAAGAAACTCCTTAAGTAAAGAGGGTCTTGGTTTTAATGGTATTAAAAATATTAGACAACCTAATATTTACCTAGGACATTTTACACGTGTGTCAAAATCTCATATTCCTCCAAAAGAACCTAAGTGTAGATTGAAATGTTTTAAATGTAAACAGATTGGTCACATTCAATTTGATTGTCCACTTAGAAATAAGCATGCTAGAATTAGGAAGGTATGGGTAGTTAAGGGAGATCCTACTACTAACCCCCGTGGACCCAATAAAAATTGGGGACTAGCATAAGTCATTTAGCTTATTTTGCAGGTATGCCTAAGATCGTTCTCCTCCAAGGATAGATGGTACTTGGATAGTGGGTGCTCATGGCACATAACCGGCGACAAGGGCAAATTCACATCAATTGTTCCCAAGGATCGAGGCTACGTGACTTTTGGCGACAATGCCAAAGGACGCATCATTAAGGTAGGTAAGGTTGGTAAGCATTCCTCTCCTACTATTAATAATGTTTTGTTGGTTGATGGACTAAAAAATAATCTACTTAACATAAGTCAATTGTGTGACATAGGATATAAAGTATCATTTGAAAATGACAAATGCATAATAGAAAATAAAACAGACCACAAAGTGCTTTTTACTACTGATAGACATGAAAATGTCTATACTACCTCACTTGATAACCTAGCTTCACAACAAGTAACATGTTTTTCTGCTATAAATGAAGCTAGTTGGTTATGGCATAGGCATTTAGGACATACTAGCTTGGTTTTATTGTCTAAACTTGTTAGAAAAGAATTGGTTAAAGGTTGTCCTAAAATGTCTTATGTAAAGGATAAAATCTGTTATGCATGTCAAATGGGTAAGCAAACAAAATTTAGTTTTAAGAAAAAGAAATTCATATCCACTACAAGACCTTTGGAGATGCTTCACTTAGATCTATTTGAACCTAATCCTGTGCAAAGTCTTGGTGGTAAATCTTATGCTTTTGTAATTGTAGATGACTTTTCTAGATTCACATGGGTGTTGTTTCTTACACATAAAAATGAATCATGTGAGCAATTCACCAAACTTTGTAGGAGAATTCAGAATGAAAAAAGATATAAAATCAATCACATAAGAAGTGATAGAGGCACGAAATTGAAAAATGAAAGCATAGAAAAATATTGTGACTTAGAGGGCATATCACATAACTTCTCTACACCTAGGACACCTCAACAAAATGGTGTAGTAGAAAGAAAGAATAGGTCACTACAAGAAATGGGTAGAACTATGTTGAATGAGCATAACTTAACTAAATACTTTTGGGCTGAGGCCATTCTGCATGTTATGTTATGAATAGGGTGTTAATTAGACCATCAATTAATAAAACCCCTTATGAATTGTGGAACAACCATAAGCCTAATATTTCCTATTTTCATGTGTTTGGTTGTAAATGCTTTGTGCTTAGAGATAATAAACATCTAGGTAAGTTTGATTCAAAATCTAATGAAGGTATTTTCCTAGGTTATGCATTAAATAGCAAAGCATATAGGGTTTTCAATAAAAGAACTTTAACTGTCATTGAATCTATTCATGTTGTGTTTGATGAGTCTAATCCATTTTCCAATAAAGATGATAAAGATGATATAGATATTAGAAAATGCTTAGAGAAAATATCTATTGAAAACAATGCAAGTGAAAATCAAGAAGCAAATGAAAAATCACTTGAAGAAAATGAAAATGGAAATCAGGAGTTGCCTAGAGATTGGAAATATATAAAAAGCCATCCTATAGATCAAATCATAAGCGAACCATCCCGTGGAGTAGCCACAAGATCCTCCTTCAGAAATATAGTAAATCATTATGCCTTCTTATCCCAAGAAGAACCTAAAAATATTAAAGAAGCCATAGAAGATGAGTCTTGGGTGATATCCATGCAAGAAGAACTTAACCAATTTGAAAGAAGCCAAGTGTGGACCTTAGTTCCTAGGCCTAATGAGCACACCATAATTGGAACTAAATGGGTATACAGAAATAAGAAAGATGAGAATGGGGTAGTAACTAGGAACAAAGCTAGACTAGTTGCCCAAGGGTATAATCAACAGGAAGGGATTGACTTTGATGAAACATATGCTCTTGTTGCTAGATTAGAAGCCATTCATATGCTACTTGCCTTTGCCACTTTTAAAAACTTTAAATTGTTTCAAATGAATGTTAAAAGCGCTTTTCTAAATGGCTACATTAACGAAGAAGTATATGTAGAACAACCACTCGGTTTTGAGAATCATAAATATCCCGATCATGTTTACCGGTTGTCTAAAGCCTTATATGGATTGAAACAAGCTCCTAGAGCTTGGTATGAGAGGCTTAGTGATTTTCTACTAGAAAATGGGTTTACCCGTGGCAAGATCAACACTACACTTTTCATCAAGTCCAAAAATGATGATATGCTCCTTGTTCAAATTTATGTGGACGATATCATTTTTGGAGCAACTAATGATGAGTTCTGTAATGAGTTTGTCAAATGCATTCAAAGTGAATTTGAAATGAGTATGATGGGTGAACTTAGTTTCTTCTTAGGGCTACAAATTAAGCAAGCTAATCATGGAACTTTCATATGCCAATCTAAATACATTAGGGACTTGCTAAAGAAATTTAAAATGGAAGATTGTAAAATCCTTGGTACACCTATGAACTCTTCCATTAAACTTGATAAAGATGAGCAAGGAATCCCTATTGACGTAAAATTATATCGTGGCATGATTGGGAGTCTCCTATATCTCACTGCTAGTAGGCCTGATATAATGTTTAGTGTATGTATATGTGCTAGGTTTCAGGCTGCTCCTAAGGAATCTCATCTAAAAGCTGTTAAACGCATCCTTAGGTATCTAGTTGGGACTATTGAATTAGGATTGTGGTACCCTAAGCATACTACGTTTGAGATTGTTAGTTACACTGATGCTGACTTTGCCGGTACTAAGGTTGATAGAAAAAGCACTAGCGGTACTTGTCATTACTTAGGACAATCTCTTGTCTCTTGGTTCTCTAAGAAACAAAACTCAGTTGCCTTATTCACAGCCGAAGCTGAATACATTGCAGCTAGAAGTTGTTGTGCCCAAACTCTTTATATGAAACAACAACTTGTGGATTTTTGATTGCACTATGAAATAATACCGATTAAATGTGAAAATACTAATGCAATCAACATCTGTAAAAATCCTATCTCATATTCACAGACTAAATATATTGAGATTAGACATCATTTTCTTCGTGATCATGTGCGAAAAGGAGATGTGGCTCTTGAGTTTGTATGCACTAATGAACAGTGGGCCGACATATTTACTAAACCACTACCTGAGGATAGGTTCATACAAATTAGACGTGAGTTAGGCTAAATACATAGTAGAGAAGCTTCCTAAACTTAAATGTTTCATAACTTGCACAAATTTAGGGGAAGCTCTCTCATGGGAACTTGATTATTGATTTTATGCATACTTTGTACTCCTATTGCATGATTATATTGATTATCATCTGAGATGCACAAATTTTCCATTAAATGATCATCTTGAATGTATATACTTGAGTATTGGACCATACTGAATTGTTTTAGTAGTTGTGGATAAATTGTTAGGAAATTTAAACTCAAACAGGTTATAATTATACAAGATGTCTTTTGGAAAGTCCAATTTACAAACGGCACTCTGCTGAAATTTTTCTAAATCTTTCCAAAATTCTTCTTTCAGAACTGTAATATTTACCCATTGCCTAGGATTTTAACTCAAAATGGCCCTTTTTGCTGTTGCCAAAAGGGGGAGATGGAAAGAGGCAAAAATAATGGGTAAAAGGAACTTATTTTTAAAAAATAAATTGGATGCATATTATGAGGGGGAGCCTTCTTAGGCTTAACCCTATATTTTTTGTGGTCATATTTGTCATTATCAAAAAGGGGGAGAATGTTGACCTTATAGGTCACGCCCGATTTTGATAATGACAAATATTCATGTATTTAATGAATATCTAGTTCATGTGCAGGTCTATATTAACAGATACATTGATGGCACGTGAAAGCTTAAAGCTTGAAGACAAATTTATGTTCTCAATTGTAATATTTAGTAGTGAAATTTGTCTGTAATAGTAATTAGGATATTTGGTTTGTAATAAGCATACACAACACTTGCATGGTTTATTATGTAAGCTCAAACCAAATACGAACTAAAGGTGACCATAGAAAAAGACCTTAGGTTCGGTCGACCAACACCGAACTTTTTTGGTGTCTTCATTATTGGACATAAATGACCCTAGGACACACACATTTGAACCTATGTATGATAGGCACTTAATTAGGGTTTGTGTGATGCATAACAGGACTGAAATGCACACATTGTGCACTTTCGATTGACCGGCCAACGTAATTCATTTTGCATGGTCGACTGAAAAGGGCCTGGGTCAACAGTTGACCAAGGCCTTGGTCGGCCGAACCAATGCAATTCAAAACCCCCTAGTCGACCGAAACCCTCTCTAGTCAACAATTTGACCACCTGGTCGACTGAGAGTCCTCGGAAAAATTCCCAGCGGTCTGGTTGATCGAACCTGCCAGTTCAAAATGGCCTGGTCGACCGAACCTCAGAGAAATGGGAAATAGCCTACTTTCGGTCGACCGAGCCCTTAGTTCAAAATCCTTCTGATCGACCGAACCATATGAGATCTGGTCGACCAAAACTTTTCTGGTCGACCGGACCTCTCGAGTTGCCCTGATTTTTACCTCTATTAAATATTTTTTAAACAGGGTTAAAATGTTTAAAATGCCATTAAACTTTTCTAACAATTCCTAATATGTCCCCAATGGTCAAAAATCATAGGATGTCTATATATACCCTTTCATTTGGGAAAATTAAGTAGTTGATCAAGAAAAGAAATTCAAAGTTTTCTCTCAAACAAAATACCCTCTACTGCTCATACTCTTTCTCCAAACACTTTAGCTTACATTCAAAAGTTATTAAATCATCTGTAAGTGTTCTTGAGTGTTTAGATAGGAAGGTTTGCTCTCTCATTGTTGTGAGATTAATTCATTTTTTATTGAGAGCCAAACCAAAATGATTCTTAGGGGACTTTGCTAATAAGTTCATCCTAAGAAGACTTTATTAGATCTTCTGAGATTGCATATTCATTGCAACATCTTGAGAAGTTCGTATTTGCTTTTGGTTACGAAATATTTTCAAAATCATTTTCAAATATCTATTGTTCTTTATTTTGAAAACCATTTGAGGAGATATTTGTTTTTGAGGAGAAACATCTTTGTTGCAATATTTATTCACTCACATATTATTAGCTGAAAACAAATATTATATATATTTTGCAGTCCAAGCATATACATATTTATGTGATTGAGATATTCTGCTGATTGATACTTTTGAGGCTTGCTTGATTTTCTGTGTGAGCATGTTTGATTTAATATTTTGACATACACAGATTGTCGTTAACACTCTCACGTACGTATTACACTGACAGAAAATATATTCGGGAGTTGAACTATTTAGACCACATTGAGCTTACATTTTAAATCATCTGTGGTGTTTGTGATTGTGCGCATTTGGGGTACAAATTTTCTTTACATGAAAACACCCTTATATTGTACCTTTTGATTGTATATCTGAGAGATTCCAATCGTGGCCTGAGGGGGTGGTAATCCAGCCCAGTAAGGATTGGTTTAAAGGTTGAGGTCAGCCCTGTGCTAATTGACCTAGTTTGTATAGGTGCCGCTCCACCCATTTAAGTGAGCAAGTTATTGTGATAATTCTTGTGCTAGTTAGCCAAGGCGGGGATGTAGGCAGTTGGCCGAACCTCGGTAACATATCTGCGTGTCACCCTCTCTTTATTGCTTTCTGGTGCTTGTATAATTGATTAAACTGCTTTACTTAATTTTTGTTATGTCTATATTACTTGCACTAGATTGATCATAGGATTGTGAACATACTGCTGTTAGGAGGAATACCAAGGGGATAAGTTTTAAAAATACCAATTCCCCCCCCCCTCTTGGGATGACGGTAAAGCTAACAATTGTTTGTAATAAAAAATATTAAAAAAAAATCTAGTCTTCATCATTGTCATCACCACCATCGAATTCAGTACCCTCCTCCTTATCATCATTAGCATCATCATCATCACCACTCGAGCTTGTTACCATCAGAGCCTTCCCTCACAATGAAGAAGAGTCGCCCATATAGGTCTCAAGGCATTTGAGCCTCTAATCAAACGCAATGAAGATGGATTGAAGTACAGCAAAATTTGTAATCACTTTACCACGAAAAGCATTCAACTGTGAATCCATGTGTTGACGATAATCTACAAACTATGAAGGGCATCGGTTGCTAGTGGTACATCCTGTTGTGGTTCTACGGCTTGTTGTTGAGCAGCCTAGAATCCCACGTCAGTTCTATGTGCCCTACCATCCTTATGCATCTATTCATGTTCCTGATACTTTTCATATCCCATTTGCTTAATAGTAGTGGAGGAAAAGTAATCATAATGGGTTCGTTTAGTGAACAAAGTGGATGGTGTAGTGACTCCTAGATGTTCAAAGATTAGGGTTAAAATTCCTCCACAAGGAAGAATTACCTTTCTTGTTTCTTCTCTTGATATCATCCATTTTAGAATCAGACTAGGCAAATCAAGACATTTTCCCTTATATAAACATCACATCATGAAACAATCTAAGTAGGATAGATGATCATGAGACCCTACCCTAAGAAAGATATTATAGATAATAAGGCTATGTATCATCCTAACTTCCAAATTTAGTTGCTTGTATAGTGGAGGGTGACCAAAATAAACAGGTTCTTCGGTCATTATCATTGGTAAGAATTCCTCAAGAGTGAAGTCTTGGACCATAATCCAAGATTGTCCAAGTTGTGGACATTCAAACTCGCCATCTTGGATTCTAAGTCTAATGACCAGTGTTTGAGGAGTTAAAGCAAACGTCTTATTCATGACTGTTGTGGAATATGCATTATCACCCTTTTTCATGTTTGCATAGCATAACCTAACTAAATTTGGATAAACACCCCAAGCCTGATATGTGATAAATCTTTCCCAACCCAAAGTATCAAACATTGGCAAGATATCAGGAAAATCCTCTCTTATAAAAGAAACATCTAAAATCTTACTGAGAATAGGTTTGGAAGATCATATATGTTCATGGTACATTTTTTCGGTTTTTGGAGTGACCAACCACTTTTCAATGTCTTGGGTATCATCGTTCCCAGAAGTGGCACCTCAATTAGCCCATTGCTTCGTCTTTGGCATGGTTCTTGAAGAAAATGTTCGGTATAATCTTCTAAAATGAGAGTAGGAAGAAAGATGTGGAGGTATTTTGAAGATTAAATGATGAAATCTTTGTGGATGAGCACTTGGAAGTGAAAGAGAAAACTTCGAGAGAGTAGACAACGAGTGTCAGTAGACCAAGGTGCTGAAAAATTAGGGCTTTTACGAACATAAAGTATTTATATCTCTGAAGGTTAGTTGACTGACAAGATACAATTAGTCGTATGACCTGTATATATGTTAAAATGGCATAAGTTAGTAGCGAGTCAGTTGACTGGTCTCGAAGAGTCACTTGCCTGATGTGCTTGAACTTGAGATATTTGTAAGTCAGTGTTAGTCTAGTCGACTGAGGGCTAAAGGATAGTTGCCTATCCTTCAGTAATCTTGACTTACTTGCTCTTTTGACTTAACCACTCATTCTTATGAGCTTCTTCTTTTCAAATCACCTCTCTACAGTGCAATAAACCTAATTCTCATCATATCGAGATGAACCTATCCTCTGAAAGAGGTTTTTTGAAAATATCCGCCCTTTGTTCATTTGTGTTTACGAATTCAAGAATAATATCTTCCTTTCGAAATTGATCTCTAAGAAAATGATGTCTAATGTCAATGTGCTTGGTTCTAGAGTGTGATAAAAAATTTTTTGAAATATTGATGGAACTTGTATTATCACATTTAATAGGCACAGTCGAATATTCCAAATTGAAATCTTTTAGCTATTGTTTCATATACTGTGTTTGTGCACAACAACTACCTATTGCTATGTATTCAGCCTCAGTAGTAGATAATGCCACAGAATTTTGTTTCTTGGAAAACTAAGATACCAGAGAATGTCCTAATAAGTGGCAAGTACCACTTGTACTTTTCCAGTCTATTTTACATTTGACATAATCTGCATCCAAATAGTTAATCATCTCAAAAATTGTATCTTTAGGATACCATAAAGCTTAGTCTATAGTACCTATCAAATACCTCAAGATCCTCTTGACTGCTATTTGGTGAGATTCTTTAGGTGTTGCTTGAAATCGAGCACACAAGTAGAAACTGAGCATAACGTTAGGTCTACTATTAGTCAAATAAAGCAGGTTATCTATCATACCTCAATAGCAATAGTATTTAACATCTACAAGCTTTCCTTGCTTATCTTTGTCAAGACTAATGGAGGCGCTCATTGGTGTTCTCAATGGCTTGCCACCTTCTATATCAAATTTTTTGAGCAGGTCCTTTATGTACTTTGATTGATTTGTAAATGTTCCATTTTTAGCTTGTTTAATTTAAAGACCAAGGAAATATGTCAACTTGCCCATCATGCTCATTTCAAACTCATCTTGCATGCATTTGGCAAAGTCTTTGCATAAATCCTCATTTGTAGCACCAAATAATTTGTATGATGAGCAAGTCATCTTTCTTAGACTTTATAAATAAGGTACTATCCATTTTTTCTCTAGTAAATCCATTTTTTAACAAGAAGCCACTCAATCATTCATACCAAGCTCTAGGAGCTTGTTTTAATCCATATAGGGCTTTTATTAGTCTAAACACATGATTAGGAAAATGAAAGTCCTCAAACCCCAGGCGTTGTGCTATATATACTACTTTATTTATGTATCCATTCAAAAATGTACTTTTCACATCCATTTGGTAGAGTTTGAAATTCTTGTGAGATGCATAGGCTAGTTGCATTCTAATTGCTTCCATTCTAGCTACAAGAGCAAAGGTCTTATCATAATCTATACCTTCTTCTTGATTGTAACCTTGAGCTACTAGTCTAGCCTTGTTATGAACTACAATGCCATTCTCATCCTTCTTATTCCCAAAAGCCCATTTGGTGCCGATTACTGAATAATTAATGGGTCTAGCAACTAACTTCCAAACTTTATTTCTTTTGAATTGATTTAGTTCCTCTTGCATGGCTACTATCCATTGTGATTTTTGGTATAATTCCAAGCGGGGGGGGGGGGGGATGAATTGGAGTTTTTAAAATTCTAGGTCAAATGTTCTATAATAGTATATCACAACCTAGGGTCTATCTAGACAAACATTAATTTAGTAGACATATTAACAATTAATTAATTTGCACAAGTACAACAGTTCCAGTATTTCCTAATTAAACACAAAGTAATACACAAATATTCAAGCAGTAATATCAATAGATAAAATAAGCAAGAAAATTCAGAAAAGTAAAAAAAAATATAAGGAAAGAGTGATATAATGATTTTATCGAGGTTCGGCCAATAGTGCCTATGTCCCCGCCTCGAGCTCACCAGCAAGATAATTCACTAAATGCTCACTTAACGAGTGGAGCGATGCCAATTACAACCTCTCCTTGGGGAGCGATGAATACCCCAGCTCGAATTCTGGGGCTGAGCCACAACCTACAACCACACCTTACAGGACAGTACTCTTAGTTCTCCTAACTAGGTCTGAACCAATACGGTGCACTCTATAGGACAATGCAATCCTCCTCCGACCACACATCAGGAATACAACAATAATTAAAGTTTGTGTACAAGTAGAATGCTTCTAAAGCAGATAATGTACAACAATAAGCACAATGCACTGACAAATGATAGGAGATTAAGCTTAAATAAATATTTTGTTAAACTATATGTCAACTTTCAAAATTTGTGTGTGTGTGTGTGTGTGTGTATGAGAGAGAGAGAGAGAGAGAGAGAGAGAGAGAGAGAGAGAGAGAGAGAGAGAAGGAGAGAGTAAGATCTTTGATTCAAAATGAAATGTTCACTAATTTTTTTATCAAAAGATCTTTAAGAACTTAAGCTAATATCTCAAAAGATGTTCTTCAAATATGAAGTAAAAGAGATATTAGGGTTTTAGCTTGCCAAAAATTGTTTATCAAAATCACAATGCAAGGCTTTGAATCTTGCAATGAGGATGCAAATATTCACAAGTAATAGAGAGTTTTCCCAAGAAATATTTATGAATGAAATACAATGGGAAGAACTCAAGCTTACTCTCTAAAAATCGATTTTCAACAATTTAAGAATGAGTGAGAGTATAAGCTTTGAAATAAAAATGTAATACTCGCAATAATGAATACTCAAGCTAGCTTCAAGTTGCAATCAACATTCAAATGAAGAAGATGAGTATTATGATCTCTTTCTAAAAGAACATGTAAACAAATGTGTGAAAGGGAGTGAAATATAAGCTTGTATGTGAGTGTTATAGCAAGAATAGCACAAAGAACTTAAGAGAGTTTTTTTGCTAAACCCCAGTCTAATCTAGCTTTGGAATGGAGTATATATAGAATTCCAAAAAATTATAACCGTTAGGGACACGCTCATCATTTAAAATTTTTTCAATTGAAAATTTAACCATGTTTAGTGCTAAAAAATTTGGGCACCCTGAGAGGGTTAGTTGACCGAGCAAAAAGTTGGTCGCCTGGCCTCTCTATGTTTTTCAAATTTTAGCAAGGAATGGTCAGCTGAGGACAACACTGATCAACTGAGCCAAAGGCGAAATCCTAACTTAGAGAGGTTCAATTAGCTAGGGCATTCTTTAGGTCATTTAGACTGGTGGGCCGAAGATGGTCGGTCTGCCAAACTTTTTTAGAAGTAAAAGGATCGGTCGGCTAAGGCTTCATAGAAACGACCCACGTGGTAGGGTTGATCAACCAAGGCATTTAGTATATGAGGAGGTCGGTTGGCCAGGCCTAGTTAAAAGCTTAATATTGGTCCACTTTTTGGCCTTAAGTTTAATTGTAAAACTTTGAAAGTGTTTAACAACTTAGGTAAAGGTTTTTCATGAAAGCATTGGTTCCCTAAGGTCAGTTTATGGTCTTTGTTTGAGTTGTCATTCCCATTATTCATGAATGCATTATAACAGACCAAAACTCAAATGCAATTACGACACAAAGTAAAATGTCTTCATTCTTTGCTTTTCATGTTACCACACCATATGCTAGGTGAAGTGGTGCTTTAGCTCCTCATGGATTTGATAGTACCTCGACTATACGTGCCATCTAAGAAGGACATATGTTCAAGCACTAGATGCACAAGTGGGACACCTTGGATTTGTCATAATCAAAACGAGATAGGACTCATAAAGTCAACATCCATGAATCATCATTAATTGCTTCATTTATGTTCTTGGGTTCCTCTTAAGATAGGAATGCATAATGATTGCATAAATTCTTCAATGATGATTTGGTGGACACCCCACGTGATGGTTCACCTATAATTTGGTCTTTAAGGGTGATTTTTTGGGACTTCCATTCCTTAGGCAATTCAAATTGATCTCGAGAGTTATCATTCAATGGTGTGCTAGTTTCATTAGTCTCATCCTTTATTTCTTGAATTGCTAGGTCTTCTAAACTTTTTCTAATTTCTACTTCATCGATTTCAGTGGGTTTAGAAGAAAATGGATTACCCTCATCAAATGGAACATGAATGGACTCTACAACTGAAAGGGTTATTTTTTTGTAGACTCTAAAGGCTTTACTGTTCACAGCATCCTAGGAAAATTCCTTCATCAAATTTAGCATCAAATTTACTTAGGTTCCTTTTATCATTTAAGACAAAGCACTTACATCCAAATACATGGAGGTAAGAGATATTTGGTCTTTTACCCTTCCAAAGTTCATATGGGGTATTTTCTAGGTTGGTCATAAGGGAAACTCTGTTCATCACATAACAAGCGGTGTTCACCGCTTCAGCCCAAAAATATTTAGGCAAGTGATGCTTATTAAGCATAGTCTTAGCCATTTCTTGAAGTGACCTATGATTTCTTTCAACAACTCAGTTTTGTGGAGGTGTGCATGGTGCTGAAAATTATGAGATATTCCATGTTCGTCACAAAAATGTTCAACATCCTTATTTTAAAATTCTCTACCTTTATCACTCTGAATGTGCAATACACCATACCTTTTTTTCATTTCTAAGATTATTACAAAGGCTAGTTAACATCTTACACACTTCATCCTTGGAGGATAAGAATAACACCTAGGTAAACTTGGAGTAGCCATCAACAATGAAAAAACCATATTGCTTCCCCCTTAGGCTTTGAGTTTTAGTAGGACCGAACAGGTCTAGGTGAATTAGTTCTAGTGGCCTACTAGTGGATATGTGTTTCTCCTTCTTAAAACTCGTCTTGGTTTGCTTCCCAAGTTGGTAAGCATCAAATTCGTTATCCTTTACAAACTTTGTGCTAGGTAGACCCTTGACTAAATTCTTTTTAGTTAATTTGGACAATAGGTCCATACTAGCATGTCTTAGTCTCCCATGCCATAGCCAGCTAGCTTCATTTAAGGTTGTAAAACATTTAACTTCTTGAGATACCATATTTTCAAAGTTTATGCAATATACATTTTCAACCTGATTTGCAATAAACAAGGTGTCATGTTTTTCACTATGTTCAACTGTGCATTTGTCCTTTTTGAATGTTACGTCAAAACCTTAATCACTTAGTTAGCTAATGCTAAGAAGATTATGTCTTAACCCTTCTACCAATAAAACATTATCAATTACCAAGGAGGGTTCCTTACCAACTTTCCTGATGCTGATAATTCTACCTTTAGCATTTTCTCCAAAGGTGACATGTTCGCCATCCTTTAGTGTCAACGAGGTGAACTTGGACTTGTGCCTAGTTATATGCCTTAAGCATCCACTATCCAAGTACCATTTGTATATTGATGGTGTGGACCTAAGACATACCTACAAAAAGGGATTTAAGATGTTACTTTTACTACCCCAAACCTTCTTAGGTCTTTTTGAGTTGTTTTAGTTTCATTTTTAACTCCATACTTTTTTGGTTTTAACATTCATTCTCTTGAATGAACATTCAAATTTTATGTGTCTCTTCTCCTTACATAAGAAACACGTAGTGTGTTCATATGCATTTGTTGAAGATGTGCTTGCATAATTTTTGGAAGCTTTTACAAAGTACCCCATGTAGAGGTTCTTTTTCTTCTTGTTTTCAACTCCATTGAATCCTATGCCTTTCTTATCCAAAGACATTCTTTGTGATCCAACTAGTTTATAAAAATTCTCCTTTCCTCTTGTAAAATTGTAAATAATTTTAGTTTGATCCTCAATTTTACTTTCAAGGCAAAGCATTTCTGAATCTTTTGTTCCTTTACAGTTAGCTTGCAATTTTATTAGTTCTTTAGCCATCTAGTTTATTTTACTTTCAAGTTCATTAATAACTAGGTCATTTTCTTTTTCAGTTCATTTACATGACTATAGTTGGTTAATTAACATTTCATTTTGTCCTTTAAGTGTGATATTTCTCTTGGACACTTTTATGAACCTTTTATGGAGTGAAAATAATTCAACTTGAATTTCATTATATGAAGGCATGCTCTTACGTGAGTCATTAGAAGATTCATTACTTGATTCTATAGGTGAGTTTGAGTAAGAATTCACCTCGTCATGTCTCGCCATGAAGCACAACTTGGCTATTTCTTGATCGCTTGATTCTCTTTCTAAACTACTTAAGATGGAGTCATCCCAAACCGTTGCTTTCATTGCTTTCTTTTTCTTTTTATTAGCATCTTTCTTGAGTTGTGGACAATCAGGCATTATATGTCCTACTTTTTTACAAAAATAACAAGTCGGGGGTTCATTCTTTATTTCTTTCTTGCTTGTTTTACATTTGTCTGTTTTAGGCCCTCTGAATTTTCTAGAAAATATTTTATTCTTTTTGAAGAATTTACCCAAATGTCTAGTGAATAGGGCTGAATCATCATCGTCCAACTCATTATCCTCTTCCCCACTTGAGCTTTCCTTTGAAGCTTTAAGAGTTATTGGTTTCTTTTGTTTACTAACTTCAGTAGTTCCTTTTATTGTCATCTCATATGTGAGAAGCAATCTTATGAGTTCATTTAGGGAAGTATTCTTCAAGTTTCTGCCTTCAGTCATGGCAGTGGCTTTAGGTTCCCAAATAAGAGGAAGTCGACTAAGGATTTTCCTAATCATCTTGTATGTAGTGTAGTTCTTTCCTATTGCATTAAGTGAGTTAATTATATGAGTGAACCTAGTATACATACTAGTAATGGACTCCTCAGGGTTCATCATAAAAGCCTCAAACTTGTTGGTGAGCTTGTCAATCCTACTATCCCTAACATCTATGGTTCCCTCATAGGTGACTTCTAATTTGTCCTAAATTTCTTTGGAAGATTTGCATCCCATAATCCTATTGAACATGTTGGAATTGGTGTATTCCCAATAGGGAGGGGGGTGAATTGGGTATTAAAAAATTTCTTTCGAGGTATAATTAATCCAACAGTTGTATATCACAACCTAGGGTCTATCTAGAACATACACCAATTCAATATAAAAACTACTGAGCAAATATTTAAACAAATAAATCAATCTCAGTATTACCAATCATTTAGTGCATATAAATAGTATAATCAGAGTAATGAAAAATATCACACAGATGCGGAAAATTAATTGTAGATAAAAAAAGCTGACACCAAATATGATATCAAGGTTTGGCCAGCACTGCCTACGTCTCCGCCTTAAGCTCACAAGTAAGAGGATTCCACTAATTGCTCGCTTATGGGTGGAGCGACACCATTCACAACACCTTACAAGCTGGTGCACCTAGTTCTCCTAACTGGTTCTAAACCAATCCGGTACTCTCCTAACCAGGTCTAAGCAAGTCCGGGACTTTTCACAGGGCAAGTCTCCCTCTTCCGACCACTCGTTTGGAATACAATAGATAATCAAATAACTTTTTGTGTACAAACAAATGTGCTTCTAAACTAAGTAGATATGTACAACAATATAGCTCAATGCACTCACAGATGATATGAATTAAAGCTCAATGTGAGAATGTGTATTTTTCACTCAAAAATGTTTCTCAATAAATACCGAGTGTGAAAAATAATTTTCTTACTAACAAAGAGTAAGTGACCTTCCAAGCAAAGATATTATGCTCAAGGTACTCTTTTCAATATGCCATGATTTTATCAAAACTAGCTTTCCAGATAAGCCTTAGAGGAACTAGGATTCTTGCTTAAAAATAATTTGGCATTGAGAACACAATAACCCCAAAGATATTTATAAAGTAAAATATATGGCGTAACCTTTAACAATACCCTCAAAAATGATTTTCAATAAATAAATACGAGTGAGGGTATTATGCCTTGAATGAAGAATAATTGCCCACAAATGATTTGCTTTCTTTCACAAAGGAATTTTTCAAATGAGTATGGGAAAGAAATTTGATAATGACAAAACACAATTATCTCATCTGTACATTGAGTTTTTTAGCAGGGTCATTATTTGGCATGCACGGATGATACGAATGCTATGGAAACCATGAGGAACTTGAAGTGCATACAATCTAGCATATTCCATGGAATTAAAAGAGCAAAAGGATGAGAAGACCTCAGATTTTCAGTTGTAATGTGTGTTTAGTCTCACTTGTATTTACATATTTCATAAGATATAGTCTGAAGCTCAAATATACCCTAGACTGACCTTAGGACTCATGCATTTCATGAAAAAAATATTTATATTAGTTCTAGGTTGGATGGACTTTTTAGAGGCAAAATAATACTAGAAAATAGATGTCTCATCAATGAACCCCATGGCCTCATCAACAAACACATGAAGGCCACTCGGCGACGAACATTTTGTTCTCTTTGACGAAAAAGTACCGAGAGTTAAAAAATCTCAGACAATACTCCCGTCGACGAACAACTGTTGATCACTCGTCGACAAGCTGCTGGCATAGAACGACAGTTCAACACTGACACAGACGTATATTGTTTATTTTAAATGATCAAACATCCAGTAATTGATCCAATCTCGAGAATACATGTCTAAACATTCCCAAAACCCTAGGAGAACATAACAAGACAAGGGGAGATCACTTTGGGCATACTTTTGAAAGCTTTTGCATACTTTGCCAACACTCTATCACATTCATACATCTTTTGGGCATTCTATTAGCTTCTTCAAGAGCATTCACACACACATCTTACAAGCATGTTGTGATATTGAGGTTTGGTATACAAAGTTTTATAGTTGGGCATTCAATCTTCATTGTAAAAGTTTTTTTTTTCTCTTATATTTTTATTTAATATTTTATTAAGAGAGCAAGAACCCTAAGTTTCCTATTTTTGTTTGAAAAATCTTGTGGGAGAAGTTCATTCTAGGTTTTTAAATCTTTGAAGCATTCTTGATATTATTTTTATTCAAAGATTTAATATTATTTTATTCATGCCAAAAGTTATTTGAGAAAACACTAGATCTCCAACACAGATTATTTGAAAAATCAATTTTTGGAGATATATTGCATTGGGTGTCGATCTTTGAGAAAACTCATCATACATATTTTTATATACAAATATCATATATTTGATTATTATTAAAATCATCACATACATTCATTGAGCTTCAAGTTATATCCTATGAATGTGTTTTAGGAATTTTATTGTAGTCATTAGCTTGTGTAGAAGCATCTGAGTATTTAGGAATTTCATTCAACTATTGTATTAATGGTTCGAGCTTTAAACCGTGGTAAGGAAGCTACGCCTCATGGTAAGCAGTAGAGTAGGAGGGAGCTGTGCCTCTAGTTGGAGGAAGTTGTGCCTCTTGTAAACAGCAGACTATAAAGGAAAGCTTCGTCCTAGTTAAAGGAGTAGATTAGTAAAATCCTTGGGGGTTTTGACCTAGGCAAAAACATAGGCCGAGTTTGGCCAAACCTCATTAAAAATTCAGTGTCTGCATTCTCTTTCTATCTCTTTTTATATTTCCACACTTATATTCATAATATATCTGTTGTGCATGTTTTTAAATGGTGGTATATATGAATATCTAAAATACATGAGAATAATTGGGTAATACTGAATTAATTGAGATATCCACTGAAAAAATCAATTTAGTTGTATAATACTAAAATTGGTGTATATCAAAATTTGTGGATGTATGGTTGAGTTTTCAATTAAGGATTGAGATACAAAATATTTTTAAATACCCAATTCACCCCACTCTCTTGGGATTACACCTATATTAACAAAAGTGAAATGATTTGGATATGAAAAATTGATGCTAAAATGAAATCTCTCTTAAAAATATTTTCAATACAATAAGAATAAAAGAGTATAGATTGAAAACACAAACTTTGTTTAAGAGGATTTTCTAATCTAAGCATTAATTCAAAAATGATTTATGAGGGGCTATTTATAGATCTCTTGTAAAATATGATTGTTCGAGACTCAAGGAGAATTTTAGAAAAAGTTTGATTAAGTTTAATTAAAATTAACCCCTAATTACTATGGTAAAAATGCGCCAACTTGAGAGGTTTGGTCGACCGATGGATAGGATCAGTTGCCTGAACACTCACAATGGCCCAGAGGCAACTTTCCATTTCCGTTGACCGTGGCCAATGGCCGATCGGCTGAGCCAAGGCTATTTTTCAAACGTTCGTGCTTTCGTTTGCTTGGTGAGTGGTTTGGTTTGTCGAACCTTGAAGTTTGGTTGGCTAAGCCATTTTTGAACTAAGGGTTTAGTTGGCTGAGGCATGTGTGTAAGCAGGGGTTTTATGGTTTGAGCATCTTAGGACGGTGTGCATTAAATGGGACGGTTGCCCTAGACATAGTCAGCTTTTTGACTACGTGCTGGTTCGGTCGATCGAGACAATTATAACATCTGGTGGTCGGTCGACCGTGGCACTTAAGAATGTGAAGTTCGCGTCTTGTTTGGCCTCATAAGTCTTGTTTGTCTTCTTCTTCTTCTTCTTCTTCTTCTTCTTCTTCTTCTCTCTTCATGGAATTTGCCAAGATTATATGTGCTTTAATTCCTTTCTAGCTTCCACTTCACTTTCATGTGTATGATATGAGATATAAACCTATTTAAGAACTCGACACACACATTAGATCCTTGTGCTTTGTCAGCATCAAAACAGGGATCAGACTTAAAAAGTCCACAAAACTCATTAGCATCTAGTGCACAATATGATGCATTCATTACACTGGTGTTAATTTGTAGCTGCTTCATGGCAATTTCATTTAGTTCAGCTTCATCCTTAGGAACTACTTTGTTATCTACGGTATTGGAAGGCACATAATCGCCTTGGGCAACTACTTTCTAGACTTTCCGGTTCATAGTTTGCAAAAATATGCTCATACGTTGTTTCCAAAAGGTATAGTTCACTCCACTAGAAATTGGAGGTCTAGATGAAGATTGACCTTCACCAAGAGAAGATACGCCTATGTTTGCCATAAAGATCTTTGTGTTGCTACTAGTTAGGATTTACTACAACCTAAGGCTCTGATACCAATTGAAATTAAAGATGTAATCCCAAAAGGGGGGTAAATTGGGTAATTAAAATTTCTTAGCAAAATTTTAGTTTATCTTCACCCTTTTTTAATTTAAATCACCACAACCACACAATCACATTAAACTAATTAGCGACCGTACTATACCAATCGACAATCCTAGATATGAATATGAAGGATGAAATTACAAACCAAACTTAAACTTTAATTAATTAAGTTGATCAAATATTAGAATTTTATTTTTAGCAATAGTCAATGATATTGTCAAGACACAAATTCAGTAATGCAACTTGGATTATCTTAACACTTTTGCTTCAATTAAATGATCACTCACAAACACTTTACCTTAGCAATTTTCACACAACAAAAACCAACATCCAAGATGATAACTTGATTGAATCCCAATCAAATCCCAATATTCAGAAAGTTTCCAAAGAATTTATAACATACACGCATATTATAACTTGCAGGAATTAAAGAGATAGGGAAGAAGAATATCAAACACAAGATTTTTTATAAGGTTTGGCCAGTAGTCTACAACCTTGCCTCAAGCAACACGCTTCTAGGATTTCTTTTCCCGCTTCATTGAATAGGTGAAGCACCCCTTTCTCCATTCAAGGTGGACACCCCTCTCTCATGAGAACAATCCTCTTGCTAGGCAACGATTCAACAACCTGAAGCATCAATAACCAAACCAGAAATACAAGTTTTTTTGTACAATAAAAATATTCTTTAACAAAGCATAATTTGTGCATGTTAGAGCACAATATACTTCAATAAATCAATAAAGAGATGAAGCTCACGAAGATATTAACAATATTCTGAATGTAGAATGAAAATTTAAAAATCAAACCAGAATTTTTGTGTAGGGTTTTAAGCAAAACTCACTGTAGCTGTTCAAAATATTTTTTAAGAGTATAACACAAATTTATGAATTCTATGTGAGTATTGTTTAATATAATTTGCAAAAAGATTAACTTTATATAGAATAGAAATAATAGTTATCGTTTCGCCAAGTTTGCTTTAAGTTTAGAAACTCAAACGTTTAAATTTAGAGACAAAATCCGTGCTATTATAAGTTTAAAACATCGACATCAATCGCATGATCCATAGGATCAGTTGCCCATTAATTAATATAGTGTAAAAGAACAATCAGTAGCAGGTTAGTCGCCTAATTCCATTATGTTATTTCATTAACAAAGTCAATAGCATATTAGTCGCCTGATCACTAATACTTAGTGTTTTTCAAATTCTTAATTCCAAAACTTAAATTGATAACTTGGAAAATTTATTTCAGATCTTATTAAAATATTTTCCATGTTTAAGTTAGGTCTCTAAGTCCAGAATGAATCCTAAGAACTTCAACTTCAATATTGAGAATAGAAGTACTTACATGAGACTTAATCAAAATAAAATCATGTAAGTTCCTAAGTCTTCATGTTGTAAGGCTTTCAAAAACCATATAAGCTTTGATCAATTCTTCAATATTCTTCATGTTCCTCATGACTTGTGACTTTAAGTCTAAGCTTCAACACATTTCTTTAATTAGAATCACTTGACTTCATAAAACACTTGAGTCCTGAAGCTTAACTTAAAAACACATTAAGTAACCTTGATTTGTTATCATCAAAATGAGATTAAGCCATGTTAGGGCAACAAAGGCTAAGAACAAAGCACATCCTTGACACTAGAGAAGGAGAAACAGAAGACGTAGAAAGCAAGAATAGAAGATCCGAAGGAGTGGAAGACCTAGGGTCAGTTGGATTACATGTTTTCTTTACTTCCATGATCTTGCTATACTGCAGGTATTCAGTCGAACAAGAAGGGAGTATCTCCTATGAAGACCAGCACATATGCCTAGTGTCTAACTTAAACCCACAAGTCCATAGTCTTAACCCACAAGTCTATTGTCAAACCTAAACCCCCCAGCCCACTAACCAAACCCACGAGCCCACTATCTAAAACTTGGGCCCAAACATTTTTAAAAGACCTAGATTCCATTTTTTAAAAGACCTAAAGGCTTGGGCGCTAAAATGTTTAAACTTCTAGGACCATTATTCAAAACCTAGAGGCCTGGGCCCAAACATTTTTTAAAACATTAAGCCCATTTTTTCAAAACTCAAGGGCCCTGTGTAATGACCCGGAATTTTTGCAATATTTATTTATTTATTTATTTATTTATTCCTTTACATAATAATTATCATAATAACTCTGATACCATGACATACTAACAAAGTCAAAGTCAACCTGAACCCATAGATATTGGGGATACTTGTCTATACATAAATATTGTATATGCAGGGGAAACTATAACTTACACAACCATATATAAATATATACAATACCATAGTTCTACTAAGACCATAAATACGCATATAGTCATCTCCAAAAATAAATCATAATATCTTAGGGTTATAATCCTAATAATCCATCCTGAACACAACCTCACAACTTACCCTTCAGACAGGGTAGTATAAAACAGCCTTCACTACCTCGGAGCTTGGTCGGCTCTTCTATATGGATTTCTTGAAATGTTTGTAATGCTGGGGTGAGACACCTCTTAGTAAGGGATATAAACTAATATCCATGTGTGGCATCATGAGTATCATTGTGTTCTAACATATACTGTACATGGTATATTATATCTTCTAAATAAGGAAAACATGTACATAATTCAACTGCATTTGATAAATCTAATAAAACAATTCTGTATAAATCTGTATAAATCATATTTTATATAACATCTGTATATATAAAAATCATTTTCTATATCTGCATAATACCGAAATCACACCCTGGATGGATAGCTAGTTGATGTCATGTATTACCCCCACATGATTGGGTTATGCAACCCAGAGGTAGGAGCTAGTAATGGCTGGCCTACCATGCTAAGTCAAACTAATAATTTTGTAGGTACGATTGGCTTGCCCCGCCTGGTCTGGACTGCCAGGGGGCAACTACTCCCACGCTGATGCACAATCGACTATCCAAACTCCCACACTCTATCTGAGATGTGTGGTAGCACTGCTTGAACTGATAGCTATGGTACCATGCTCTGAATCTAAACTAAGTCATCCAAGCTTTGCTATCATATAATATTGTTAGAATTAGTGTATTCCAAAAGGGGGGTGAATTAGGTATTTGAAACTTCTTCCTAGGTATGTTCAAATAAGCAGTAGTAATACTAAACCTAAGGTCTATCTATGTACTCATAAACCCAAATGTGCAAATAAATGAAATGTGTAGAAATTAAATCATGCAAAACATTCACACAATAACATACACATACAGGAATATAAATTGCGAAAATATAAACAGACACACGATATGTTATCGGGGTTCGGTCAATTGTGCCTACATCCCCGCCTCTAGCTCACAAGCCCGAGGATTCCACCATGCTCACTTAAGGCTGGAGCAGAACCTAAATACAACGGGATCAATTAGCATAGTGCTTTCCTCAACCTTTACAACCAAGTCAAATTAACACAAGGATGACCTCAACCTTTTACAACCAATCCTTCTGGGCTAGATTATCGACCCCTCAGGCCATGCCTAGAATACAACAGATTTACAATAAAATTTGTGTACAATCAAAATGCTTCTCAATTAAGCAGATTATGTACCAATGTAATCAATACACCACCGAATAATATGATAAGATAAGCTCAATATGGTCTTAGTGTCTACTCTCAAAAATTTATGCAAAAAATGCAATCAGTACGTGAGAGTGTAAATGATAGGATCTTTGTGTAAAAAAAATAGTATTAATCACAATGTAGCAACAAAGATCACAAGTACACTTCAAATATCTCAACAAATGTTTTTCTCAAAATGAACCTTAAGATATATTCAAAAATAATTTGTAAAAATTTATTCAATCTTTGTATTAAAATGATAATCTCAATCAAAAGGTATAGCAAGAAAGATCTTTAACACTTAAGCAAATATCTCAAAATATATTTCTCAAAGATAAGTACAAGAGATATTTTGAAAATGATTTGTAAAATATTTTTAGCAATCAAAATCCAATATGAACTCCTTGAGTATTGCAATAACAATGCAAAACCCAAAAGACCAATGAAGTAGTCCTAAGGAAGACTTATTAATAAAGTCTCATAAGGAAACTTGAAGCTTTGCTCTCTAATAAAATAATATCAATCAATCAAGAACAAGAGAGAGCTTAAGCCTATGAGAAGAACATTCAATCACACTTACAAAGAGATTTAAGCAATAAAAGTGAGTAAGAATGAGTGTCGGAGGCTTAAAAAAGGATGTAGGATTTTTTGAATTTCAGAGGATTTTTACTAATTAAGATTACTAATCCTTTATTAATTTTTTCAAATGAGGGGGTCTATATAGAATTCCCCAAAAATATAACCGTTCAGGACATATTAGTCAGTTTTGAAAAAGTTTAAATGAGGTTAATAAATTTTAACCATGTTTTAACCTCGGTAATTCTTGCCAACTTGAGAGCATCGGTCAACTGAATTTGAGGTTCGGTTGAACAAGTGGCTGGGTTCGGTCAACTAGGAGAAATTTGAACTAGAAGGATGGTCGATTGGACTTGTAGGGTTCAAGGGCAATTTTCCAAATCCGTGCGGTTTGGTTGACCAGGTTAATTTGAACTACATGGTTCAATCGACTGGGCGGTTAGTGCTTCTACCGAGGATGTTTGGTCGACTAGAGCATTGGAGTTCATTTTTTGATCGGTTGACCAAAGAGTCAACTGTTGACCAAGGAGGTTCGATCGACCAGGACGTTGGAGAACATTTTTGGTTGATTGACGAAGGAGTCAAGCTGTTAACCCTGTAGGAGTTCGGTTGACTAAGCTGTATAAACTTGGCAAGGTTTGGTCGACTGTACTGTGGTCAAACCATTGACCTCTGACCGATTTGGTCGACTGAATGTTCTTATACATTCTAAATCGGTCGTCCGAACATGCATTTTTAATACATTTCAATTCTAATCCCCTTATACATTAACCCTATTCATGTAAGCACATTTGTTTATGCATGCATGTGGGTCCTAAGGTCATTCTAGGTCTTTTTGAGCTTACCTTTCATATCATTCATGTAATGCATTTGATTATTACAGACCAATTCCTATTTACTATTACAGACCCAAATGAAGAATTGAATTACAATATAATATGAAATAGTTTTTAGGGTCTTCAGGTCTTCACTTCATATGCCATCAACTTGAATTGCAAATATATACACCTGCATACAAACTCGATAGCAATCAAATATAACAAGTATTTGTCATTATCAAAACTGGGTGTGACCTATGAGGTGAACAAATACATTTCTGATAATATAATTCTGTTCTTAAATAACATTTTCATATTTCTGAAATAAAATCTAACTTTTACATATTTCTGAATAAAAGCTATCATTTCATAATTTTTGAATAAACTGTCATATTATAACTAATCACGACATCTGCGCCGGTTGAATATCTCGGCATCTGTGCCGGTTGAATAATACGTCATCTGCGCCAACAGAAAGTAACCGCATTTGCGTCGACTGAATACCATGATATACTAAAAATATAGTTACTATACTATTTATAGTTTTTCTGAAAACTGTCATTAAATTATGTTCATTCTGAAAAATCATAATATTCTGATATATCATCATTTGCATAAATTCTATAATCATGCTACAAATAAAATGAGTACTATACTATAACATATTATCTAGCCTGAAAACACATATTTTTTTTTGAAAAAATAATATTAAATCTGTTTTTCAAAGTTTCCTTTGTTTCAACTTAGTATTCCCAAAACTATACATAATTTCTAAATTAAATACTAAACATTGAAAAATGCTTTTTCTGAAAATACCTAACTTAGTTTATTCCCTTACCTGTTTCCTGGGAAACCTGCTAAAATCCTAAACTACACGTACAATGTCCCAAAACTCCAAATCCTGAAATCAGATTAACACTAGTTCAATCAACTGAAACCCTAGTACAAAACCATCTAATACATTTCCTAGTGCCCAAGAACTCCAAACCAATAATCTGCTCCGGCTAAGTTGTAGAAAATTTCTCCAAGATCAACGTGATAACTTTTGATCGTAGAAATGGGGAAAAATGGAGCCAAATCTGAAGAGAGAATGAGGAAGGGACAAAGTAGAGAGAGAAAATGAAAGAGAAATTGATTTCCTCGTTGAAAATTCAATCTGAGCGTATTTATAGACGGTTGGCCACGTGGCTTCGTCGATGACACACATGTACTCATCGACGAACCACAAAAGGGTGTTCATCGACGAAGACAGAGGATTCGTCGATGAACCCTTACTAAACTGAAATAGTAGCTCTTGGTATCTTTTCATTGACGAACACGTGTCCTTCGTAGGTGAGATCTCGAAGGACATTTGTCGACGAGGACACTAGGTTCATTGACGAACTCCTACTGATGCTCCTTAATAAAATTTCTTTTATTTTAATATTTTGTTGCTATTATTTTTTCGAGTCTCCACACCCTGGCCTAATTCTTAAAACCAACCCATTTTTTAAAACCCAAAGGGCCCTAGGCTCAATTTTAAAAACTAGCCCTTTTTTTTTTTACCCAATTTAAAAATTGGGCCCCATTTCTTTTATTAAAAAAAAAAAAAAACTAAAGGGCCCAAGACCCAAATTTTTTTTTAAAAAAAAAAAACAGAATAACAGTGGGTTGGCTTACTCTGAGTCACCCCCAATCTTCACCTGTTTCAGTGGATTCACTCGAGTCAACTAGTAACCCCCCCCCCCTAAACTCACTGCGTTACATGAGTCAACTCACCAACAAAATAGGTCTCAAAGCAAAGCCAAACCAAAATATAGATCAAATGGATCTAATTGGCCCAAACAAAAATGAAAAGTAAAACAAAACCGGGGGGGGAGGGGGGGTTAACTTATCTTTAGCCTCAAATCGATCCAATCGATCATCTTTCCCTAAGCTCAAATTTGCAAATAACACACAATAGGGGTTAGCAAACATCACAAGACAAAGAGAAAACAACAGTTATGATAGTAGCTCAGAGAGAATAGTGGATCAGAGAGTAGAGAAGAGAAAGAACTGCAAGGGAGTAGATCAAAGGAAAAGATCGAGAAATCAAAAAGACTAGTATCATAAGAGAGATCGAGAAAGATAAGTGTTGGCTTTATAAGGCTTAAAATCTTGTTTTGATGATAATAAATTATAGGAACTTAACATATTTGGTTAAGTGATGATATTTTAAGACTCAAGTATGTGAATACAAAGTCAAGTGCACACATTATTGAAAGCTTATACTCCAAAGAAAGATGATCTCATAAAGCTTATACTACTAAAGAAAGGATTCAAAGATGATTTGATAAAGCTTAAAGTGAATTGAAGTTGGAAGTCAAGATAGACTCAAGAGATGGAAAAGCATGAAGACTTAAGTGCTTAGAATGTCAAAGTCTTAAGAAGTCTTTATGTAAGCACTTCAAGAGATTTCAATATGGATTCATGAAGCTCTTAGGTTAATTACTTGGACCTAAATACCTTTTAATTTACTTGGAAAATATTTTTATAAGGTCAAAAATTATTTCAACAAGTTTAAAATTTTTTTTGGAATGAAAAGCACCAAAATAGGATTTTCCAAATTCTGTTATTTTTTTCTATATCCGCATTGATGTGCATTTGTTTTTATCAAACATTCCTTATATTAAAAAGTGTTAAACATGAAAGTCATTTTCTCTTAGCTTTCTACTGATACCAAGAACGTCTAATTTGGAGTTGTATAGAAACGTTATGACCAAAATACTAAAAGGGGGGTTGAAGCTATCAGGCGACTAACCTTGTCTGTTCAGGCGCCTAAACAACAAATAGAACAACTTCAGGTGACTGACCCTGTGAGTTTAGATGCCTTACCCTATGAGTTCAGGTGCCTGACCCTGTATTAACTTAAAAAATACACTCAATTTCAACTTCAAGCGATTGACCCGATGAGTTCAGGCATCTGAACCTCGTAATGGCTATTTTTTAACAGCTAATAAAAGTTTTCAAAAGTGATTGCTTGGGCACCAAACATTAAGAAAACTTGGGGAATACTCCAAGCAACTTGGGATACATGAAAAATACTCTTTAAACTCTATATATACATAATTAAACCCCAAGGATCAAAGACACCAATAACCTACAAGTAGCAAATGAATCAAATTATTTCTACTATTCAAAGCTGCCTTGCCTATACTCTTGTTGAATTACTTGCTGTGATTTTGCTAAGAAAAGCTCATGGGTCTTTGCATTTTTATTGAGTTATTCAACCTAAGAAAGAACCCCGATTATATATATATACTTGAGCTTCATCTTTCCATATTGTGATTTTGATTGAAGTATATAGATTTCAATTGTACTAATCTACTCTTTTGAGAGTGTCTTTGTACACCAATATTTGTTTCTTATTTTGTAAACGGTTCAGGTTCTTGAATCGTTGTTAGACCGAGCATGGGGTATCGCTTGGAGAGGCGCACTCTAGCCTATTGAATGAGAAATCGAGCATGGGGTATCGCTTGGAAAGGGGCCTCTACCCTAAAGGAGAATTGTAAAAGGTTTGTTCCACTCAGAAAGGAATGGTATAGTGGAATCCTTAGGTGGTATTGGCTTAAGGTGAGGACGTAGGCTGGGTATAAGTCGAACCTCGTAAAAACTCTCATCTCACTCTCTTCCCTACTCTCATTTAATTCCCTATTTATATTAACTACGTGGTTGGAATTTAATTTTTGATCATATGGACTGCGTGGATTGGAAATTAAATAAACCAAGGTTTAATTCGGTTTTGGGATTGCGGAAACTGAAAGGGAGTACGTTGGTTGATGAATATAAATTGCGGAAACATTAAAGGGAGTAGTTGATTGGTTAATACCCATGACTAATTAACTTGAAGTTTATTTAAAGTTTGAGTTTTTGGAAGATTGTTGAATGTTTAAGTTGTGGTTTACATTGAGAAAAAAGGTCCATAAATACAGGACTTATTATTAGCAAGCATTCATTCTCAAACTCAACTTTGAATTTCTTAAGTGCTGAAACTTGGAAGCATTGCTAAGATTGTGTTATTGTGAATCTTATCATGGTTACTTTGATTGAATAGGTTTGTTGGATAATTGTTGAAAGAACTCTTGACTAGGTATAAAGTATTCAAAGTGAGCATACTCATTTATTAAGGTTAATAACTAATTTAATCTTCCGTTGTACTTATTATTGTTAATAAATTTTACATGGGTAATTGTTAAAACTAAAGAGGATTGAGAAAGAGTTTAATAAAAAGGATTTAAAGAAAAATTTAAAATCCCAATTCACCCCCCCCCCCCTCTCAGGAATACACCTTCCTTTTCAATTGGTATCAGAACTAAGTTATTGAAAATCTTAATTAGAACCTATATAAAGATCTTTATGGCACACCTAGGTGTAGCTCCCTTTGCTGAAGGTCAATCCTCATATAGACCTCATCTCTTTTGTGGAGTCAACTACACTTTTTGGAAACAATGAATGAGCAATCCAGGTCCTTCCCCTAGGGCTACCCTGTGTCTCCTACGTGTCAGGGTGACGTCACCCTAACATCACTCTCTTGTAGGATTAAAAAAAGAAAAAATAAAAGAAAAAAACTTCTTGCCACGTGTCACCATATGGGGTTGACATGTGGACCCCATTTCTTGAACCAGACTAAACCAGTTAAGAACGGTCTGTTTTTGACCCATTTATTTTTTTTTAATTTTTTTTATAAATTGGAAAAATCATAAAAAAAAAAAAAAGAAAAATTTATAAAAAATCAAGAAATTTTGGGAAAATATCAAAATGTTTTGAAGGTTAAAAAAAAAACACAAAAATGGGTTGTAAGTTTTGGAAAAATGTTTAAAAAATCAAGAAAATTTCAACAAAAATTTAGAAAATTCTAGGGATGTTTTTAAAAAATTATTTTGCTTCAAATTTGACATTTTTCCCCCAATTTTTGCCTGAGTGTGTCCCTATGATTTAAAAAAGGGCAATGAGATATTTTACACCTCACGTATATTAGCTTTGAGGGGGGTTTATCTAACAAGATCCCCTCATTTGGAGGTCTTATTAGACATTCTTAAATCACACACAAATTTTTAGTCTTATTTTAATTTGTTCATTTATATATTTACTTATTTAGTTATTTATTTTTTTTAAAAGGGATTAATTAAAGATTATTAAATTCAATTTGGGGATAGTTCCTAATTAATTAGGTATCGTTCGCCGAACGGGTGTATAGGGGGTGCAACTATGTTCCCCTCGCATAATTGAACTCTCGATACCGATTCTCGTAAAAGCAGATTGAGACTATTGGTTCCTTGGCTTAAGTTTAGACTAGTGACCAATCAAAGGAATAGTAATTAGGTGTTCCAACCATACCAAGGAAAAAATAGGTTAGTGGTGACTCCAAATTCAAAATTTTCAAAACTCATATTTTATCACCTTGCAGTCTCGGGCCCCTTGGACGTCACGATAGCTTGGTGACTCCATTGGGGGATATTAGAGAGTCGAGCCATTATTAATTAGGAATTATCCCAAATTCAAATTTAATAAGTCTTTTAATTATTCCATGACATTTTCTGAATATTGTTTGTATAATTATGGATATTTGATTTTTAATGTATATGTTTGAATAAGCATGTGTAAAGATGGATGACATGTGGGGTTTAGGGGTAGGCTAAGCATGTGAACTCACATACTTCGATGATCCTCCTACCGTGGATTTACCTTCTAGGATTAGATAAGGGTGTATTACCGTAAGCTCTCTTGAGATAAGGTATTTAGGGGCACGTGATCTACTCTGCTCAGTTTTTACTTTATCCAAGCTCATTGAGTAAGGATAGGGGACATATTGGGAACCTTTTACCATTAAGGGATAGAGCTTAAACCACACTCACCCATCTATAGTTTTCCCTCCCTTAAGATAGAGCCTCATTGAAAACCTTAAGTGATTCATCCACCTAGGGATGGGACAGGAGCTTCATCCTTCTTCATAACTTGGTTTAATCTTTGTTATTCTTGGATGATATCCTTAATGATTTGTTTCACATTCATTGCATACATGTTAGGCATATCACTACATTGCAAAAATTCTGAGATAGTAAATAGTTGGTTTGGACACAAACATAGTCTAACTAGTTCGCATGCATTTTCATATGAAGTTACGGAACCAGTTATGCAATTTAAATATATATATATATATATATATATATGTATATATAATAAATATATATCCCCCTTATGATGTTTGCAAAAAGGTACTGGGAGTTGCTTGCTAAAAAAGAAACTTTAATTTAAAAACACATGCAAGCAGAATTTTTCTGGTGAATACTTAAGCATAGAACATCTTATGACTAGAAAAATACAACCATATGAAACTTAAAGATATATTCGAAAATAAAAACTATATAAAAACAAGATCATATGGCATAGATGAATGACTGTGGCAAAACTACATATTTTAACTTAAGATTTTCAATATAACCATGCCACATTTGATTCAACAACATATCTAAGCTAAACATATGAGTGAGCAAAATAGGATAGTAATTTAATTCTAGATGCTCCCCCTATCAATTTGAATTATTGCTTAGATACAATAAGCTACTTATACTCGATAAAGAATTATTTCATTATGCCTAGTAGTTCAAGCCATCAATCCAAATCTTTAAAATCAAGTATACTGAGTATTTGTCAATTACATTTTTCATAAGATTAGTATAGTTGCTCCTATAGACCATAGATGCATCAGAGAGTATATCTTAAGGCATGCAATAATGTTCATGACCCAAGAACGTTTCAAATCAAATCATAGAACTTCAAGTGCTGGATATAATGTCCAAGGGTATCAGAAGAGCCTCAATATCTTGATAAGCGAATTGATGCATATGAGTTCTTTAAGCCTTTTCTATAGGGATGGAGCTAAGCTCCTCTAAATGTCAGATGATTATGCTAGGATGAAGTTTAATTATTTAATTGATCTTCACTCATCCTTTCAAAAATATTTTTACTTTAATTTTATTATAATCATCATTTGACATTAAGGTTTTATGTTGGGAAAAGTCTATCGAAATTTCGGTAGCATGCTGTTTGTAAACTGAACTTTTTCCCATAAAACTTGTACTTGATAGTGGGTTGTTTTCAACAGATAAATTGTATAAAGCAAGCCACAACCTAATATCCACAACTAGCATACAAATTATTTCACTACATCCGTCATGCAGGAGGCTTTCAACACAAGCATGCTTTCCAGTAGTTCAATTAACAACTCATAAAAGAAATGAACTATCCAATAGATGACATGAACAGTAGCTAACAATGGATAGTTATAAGATTAGTGCAAAGTTGTTCTCACAAGAACATACAGACATATAAGCATAAATAAAAATTGAGAGCATTTTAATGAATATATATATATATATGAAAGATAAATGTTCCCCCTCAATTATGCACTCAACTCATTTAATGCATTTTTCTTATTTTTCAAATCATTTAGCCAAGAGATCTAGATTTTTAATGATATATGCTTGGCTTTGGATGGATAGGCTTAGAGGACCAAAAAGTCACAATATATATTTCTTTAAGTGAGCTAAGCCAATATTGCCTCTATTGATATGAATTTTAATGCATGTGAGAGGCACGAGTTCAAATGGCTTGTATTTCTTATCGTTCATGCATAGGTTTCCCATTTATTACATTTTCATATATGTTGAAACCAATAACAATCATATTAGCCATTTAACTTAATTCACAAAGCTAAAGCTCTAATGGATTTGATTTAATGTTTGAGAGCTTATGAAAGGAATTTTGGATTAATACTCTTGACAGATTAAAATTTATGTTATGTTCGAAGAGTATTCATTATAAGTGGACATGATTCAAGATATTTGCATGAAAGTGAATATGTCCAAGCAGAATACTCAAAGGGCGCTCAATATATATATTAGTCATCTATGAACAATATAGAGTGATGACTAAACTTTGATCTAGGTTTTGAATTATAAATACATTTGCATAGGTCACTTTGAGATACACACATTCATCAAGATTAGGACGTAGGCAACCAATTTAGCCATTCAACACAATCAAAGGATATGAAGCTCTAAATGATTTAATTCTAAACCTTGAGCGCTTATGAGAGAATTTGAATAAATGCTCTTAAGGATTAAATTTCTATTAAGGACAGAAGAGTATTCATTATAAGTGAACATGAATTAAAGCATTTTCATTGAAGTAATCATGTCCAAGCTTGGGTAGAGAGCATATAAGAGAATATGAATAATTTTTTAACAATGCTTTTCGGAGAGTGGAAAGTATCCTATAGATATGATCATGATTTGTAGCAAGGATACAAACTGATGGATAGGTACAGTCTTTACCGGATATGATCGTGGTTTAGGTAAAGAGTTCCTATGGATGCGATGGTGAACCAAAATTAGAAGATTTTTATATTTTAAGCACAAAAAGGAATATTTTGGTTAATTAGTGAAACTAGAATCCTTTAGTAGTTGCCTCTAATTTTGATTATCGAAGGATGTCTTTAAGTGAGCGCTAGTTGGAATAGGGACTAATGATCATTAGTGCTTAAGCCTAGAGTGATGACTAAGCTATTGTAAAGGCTTTTATATTCAAAAATGAGTTTAGGTTTAAATAATATATATCAAGATAGATTCCCTAAAGCTCAAATATGTGACAAGATATGCTTAACTTAAGATTTGTATATTCAAGTATGAATTAAGCATTGAGAATAATATGCCACGCACAATTGCCTTGTCCATGTGGAAGTGGATTTTTATTCAAGCGCGCACCCAATAATTTCATATTTCAACCAATGAATATATACATTAAGTTCAAATTGGTTATATACTTGGGTTTGCAGATTGGCTTGATTCTCAAATTATCTTAGTATACCAAAGGTGGAATGAATATGCTAAGATTTGACATTTTAGGAACTCCCCCAAAACCTAGAACCTAAGGAAAGTATTTATGTAATTCCAATTTGAATATGTTCATCCTTAAGTCCTAAGGAGTTTCCCTTTTTGACAACCCATACCATTTTTCTACCTTTGATTCTTGATGCGTTAGGATAATATGGTTCTTTGACTCTCCAGACCCGTTTGGGTTTCACACCTTTCCTTTTATATGGAAAATCAAATTTTATATGCCCCATCTTTTTACATAAGATGCATGTGGTGTGAGTGTATGGACTGGAGGAGGTACTAGCATAATGTTTAGATTCTCTTACAAAGTACCCCATGTGTAGGTCATTCCTTTTCCTATTTTCAATTCCATTAAAACCTATACCTTCTTTATCTAAGATCATCTTTTGTGAACCTAAGAGCTTGTCAAAGTTTTCTTTACCTCTAGTGAATGTATGGATGATCTTAGACTAGTTCTATTTTTTTTTCTAGATCTTGAATTTTTAAGTTCGCTAGACCTTTGCAAACATTTTGAAGTTTCATAATTTCTTTAGTCATATTGTTTGCTTTACATTTAAGTTCTGAAATGAGAAGATATTTCTTATTATCACTTGAAGTTTGAGATCTTAATACATTCAAGTCTTCTTTCAACTTTTCATTCTTGTGTACTAATTTTTTGATTTTGAAATCATTTTCCCTTTCAAGAAGAACTTTTGACTCACATTCTTTCATAGATGCCTCATTCTTGTTTTTCAAAGCAGGATATCTTTTGTTAGCTTTAAAAAGTGACTTATGAATTCTAACATATTCAATTTGCAGTTCTTCATAAGTAGGCATCCTTTCACTATCAAAACTATCACATGATTCAGTATCAGATGCATTATTCAAATTATCACATGAATCATTACCAAGGTTATCTAATAGTGTAGGAGGAGACGAGATTACCTCATCGTCTGTTAAAGCTATGAAGCACGGTTTACCTCCTTCAAGATCTGTAGAGCTTGAGTCACAAGGAGTGACCCCCTTTTCTTGCTTAGTGACTCCGTATGTCTTTTCGAGTTCCTCCCATATCTCTTTAGCGTTTTTACATGCCTTTACTTCACGAAAGATATTAGTATCTAAGGCATAAAATAGAATATTCATGGCGTCAAAATTTATTTTCAATAAATTCATGTTATTCTCATTCATCTCAATTTCAGATTTAGGAATATCATTATTATTGATAGTTTTCATAGGCATGATATCCCCTTGAGAAATAACTCTCCAAGTTGTCCAATTCAATGATTTTATAAAGATAGTCATTCTAAGTTTCCAATCAGAAAAATTTTCACCAGAAAACATTGGGGGGCTTGCAGAAAATCTACCCACACAAAATTGGGATACACCAACTCGAGCCATCATGATCTTTTACAAAATAACGTTTCAGTCTAAACTTTGTGGCTCTGATACCAATTGTTAGCTTTGGTACAATCCTAAGGGGGGGGGGGTGAATTGGTATTTAAAAAATTTTATCACCTAGGTCAATCCATTAATAGCAGTATTACACAATCCTAAGATCAATCTAGCATATATAAAATAAATCAATGTAAATATATAGCGGAATATAAACTGCAATAGAAATTTAACCAAGCATGCACAATAAAGTAGTAAAGGAGATGACACTAGAAATATTCTCGAGGTTCGAAAAACTGCTTACGTCCCCGCCTTGACTAACAGGCACAAGGATTACCACTAAAGTAGTAAAGGAGACAACACTAGAAATGTTATTGAGGTTTGGCAAACTGCCTACATCCCTGCCTTGACTAACAAGCACAAGGATTACCACTATAAGCTCATTTAACAGGTGGAGTGGCACTTAAACAACTAGGTCAATTAGCACAGGGCTAACCTCAACCTCTACAACCAGGTCAAATTAACACATGGTTGACCTCCACCTTTACAACCAGGTCAAATTAATACAGGACTGACCTCAACCTTTAACAACCAATCCTTACCGAGTTGGATTACCGCCCCCTCAAGTCATGCCTGGAATACAATAGATTTCTCAATAAAATTCACCTACAACAAATATACTTCTCAACTAAGCAAATTATGTACCAATGTAATCAATACACCACCAAATGATATGATAAGATAAGCTCAATGTGGTCTTAGTGTCTACTCTCAAATATTTATGCAAATAATGCAATCAGTATGTGAGAGTGTATGTGATAGGATCTTTGTGTTAAAATAATATTCTCAATTACAATGCAGTAACAAAGATCACAAGTATACTTCAAATGTCTCAACAAATTTTTTTCTCAAAATAAACTACAAGAGATATTCAAAAATGATTTGTAAAAATTATTTGATCTTTGTGTCATGATAAGAATATCAATCAAAAGATATAGCAACAAAGATCTTCAGCACGCAAGCAAATATCTCAAAATATTTCTCAAAGATCAGCATAAGAGATATTTGAAATCAATTGGTAAAATAGTATTTATCTTCAAGCACACTTCAAATACCTTCAACAAATATTTTTCATAAAATAAACCTCAAAAGATATTTGAAATCGGTTTTAAAAATATTATTTCACAACCAAAATGCAATGTGAACACTTGAGTATTGCAATGAATATGCAGAACTCACAAGCTCAAAGAAGTTTTCCTACGGAAGACTTATAAACGAAGTCTCCTAGAAAAACTTGAAGCTTACTCTCTACGCAAAATAAATCTCAATCAAAACATGCAAGAGAGAGTTTAAGCTTGTTGAGATGAACATAAGAGCACTCTTACTAAGTGGTATTTGCAATACGAATGAATAAGAATGAGATTATAACACTTTAATATAAAAAATAGGCTTTTTGAAATTTCGAGGATATTTTCAAATAATGTTTGCTAATCTTACAATAATTTTTGCAAATGAGGGGGTATATATAGACTTCCCCAAAATTATAACCGTTTAAGATATATTAGTCATTTTTGAAAAATTTTAACTAAGGTTTATAAATTTTAACTGTGTTTTAACCTCGGTAATTCTCGTCAACCCAAGAGCACCAGTCAACTGAACTTAAGGTTCGGTTGACCAAGTGGCTTGGTTCGGTTGAGCGAAAGAATTTTGAACTAGAAGGATGGTCGACCAGACTTATAGGGTTCAAGGGCGATTTTCCAAATCTACATGGTTTGGTCGAATGGGTTAATTTGAACTACGTGGTTCAGTCGATCGACAGTTGGCATTTCCCACGTGGGGGTTCGGTCGATCAGGACGTTGCCCATATAATTCTGCTCGGTTGACCAACCAGTCAACTTGTTGACCCATGGAGGTTCGGTCAACCAGGGCTTGCCTATACACTTTGGTCAGTCGACCGACTAGTCAACATGTTGACCTAGTTGGGGTTCGGTCGACCGAGGATCTTAATGCAATTGAGTTCGATTGACCTAACATGTCAATTTCGACATTTTCGATCTTTTTCTCTTTGAAATGCTGCACCTATTCATATAATGATTAACTTAAATTAGATAAGGCATTCATTTATGCATGCATAGGGAACCTATGGTTAGTCTAGGTCATTTTGAACTTATCTATCATACCATGCAGGTAAAACATTGATTATTACAAACCATTTTCCCTAATTACAATTACAAACTTAGATTGGATAATAATGAATTACAACATAAAATTGATCTTTAGGGTCTTCATGCTCTACTTCATGTGCCATCAAAGTATTTGCGAATATTAAACCTGCATATGTACAAGATAGCCATCAAATATTTGAGTATTTGTCATTATCAAAATTCAGGTGTGACCTATGAGGTCAACAACCCGAATAAGAATAAATGGGCTAAAAGGATATGTAATTGGGAGACAAAAGGGCTTATATGGAAAGCACCGTGGACAGGATACCTCGATATGCTATATCATTGTGGAGACATTCCATGGATCCCATTTACTAGGCCCATGGAATGGAATAGCTTGTGCTCCTCTCATGTTCAAAAGGCAGGTAGGATCTTGTTAGTTCAAACCTATGACACATGTGTTGGGCAATTTAGAATTCACGTATGAGCAAGAAGGAGTCTAGAATCAAATTAGAAAATTTGTGACAACAAGGAAGATTCTCCATTTGATAGATTCAAGTAGGAATCTGATTAGGTTCCAAGGAGATTACTACATGTGGACAACTAGTCGGATTAATCCTCTAATCACAGATTCCCTATTAAACAGTCCCAAAAGTTCTGAAGTCACTGACAAAACTTGTGTTAACTAGTCAATCCTAGATGAAAATAGAAGATGATAGGGTAGACGTACTGGATAAAATTTGTTCTATTGAAGAGAGGATCATGGAAGCTAAGTTGAGTGCTAGGATGGCCAAGAAAAGAGAGCACATAATAATCCTCTAGTGCCAGAGAAATGTGAAACAAGAGAAAGATAAATGCATGCAAACTGAAGAGGAAATAATGACATTGAGAGAAAAATCCAAACATAGGCCAAGCTCAACAAAACATTGTTGGAAGCCATTGGAGCCAAAAGTGAAAGAAAGTCTTGAGCCCTACGAGAAATTGAAGCTTGGGTACAAGAGTAGGACCAAGCAGTTGCGAGCCTAAGGAGATGCAGCCTGAACCCCGAATCTTAGAAATTACTTGTTTAATGTAGCCAAAGAAGAATGCGCTGCAATAAGTTTTGTGTAATAGTGAGAAATGATCTTGCTCAACTATATTTATTTCTTTTGGATTTATAAAGGCTATTTCAAGAATTTCGTCAAAGTAGTCATTTAGTTTGCATTACATAAACATTCATGCATCTTGCACATATTTATGCATATATACTCATGGAAAAGAGGTTGTTTTTAGAAAGAAAAGGGTATAACTAATAGAATTCAGAAAGGCAACATTGAGTCCACTGTGCATCCCTATAATACCAAAAGGAAGACCAAAATCATAAGTGAACACTTAGAAAGTCATATGATGGGCCTAGAACAAGGCCATGAAGAGATGAGTTATGATGTTAGAGAGACTAAAGAACAAATGAATAAAATGGTGGAGTTGATGGTCATTGTGAATAAAGGAAAGGATACATAGTTCTGGAACCCTAGACAAAACCATAACCTCTATACTCGTCGGGGTTCACTCCAGTTCATAGGCAACCCTCTGCCTAGCCCGCTAATATGGCAAATGGCCCAGGTCCGAGTGCACAACCATTTGTGGCCACCATGCTGAATCTGGGATTCCCAATTGCAGGGACACCCTCAGTTGTGCTCTTTGATTCAAGAATAGACAAGGACCCTACTCTCAAATCAGAAACCGAGGGGAAGTATAAGGTACTCTCAAATCGATGCTTTTGACTTATGTCTTTTCCTAAGGGTGACACTACCACCCAAATTTAAAGTCTCAGAGCTTGAAAAATTTCATGTGTCCAAATTCCCATTGACTCACTTGAGAATGTATTGCAAAAATATGGCAGCGCATTTAGACAAAGACAAGCTATTAATCCACTATTTCCAAGATAGCTTGATCGGAGCAGCAATGAGATGGTATATCCAACTTGACTGAGCCAAAATCCACACTTGGAAGGATCTAGCTCATGCCTTTATCACCTAGTATCATCATGTGATTGAGATGGCACCTGATTAGTTGACCTTACAAAACAGAAAGAAGAAGACCAGTGAAACCTTTAATGAGTATGCTTACCGGTGGAGGGAAGCTACAACCTAGTTGCACCCTCCCGCGAAAGATACAAAGGTTGTCTCTTTATTCATAAACACACTAAGGGACCCTTGTTTTTGTCACCTTATCAGAAGTACTCGACAAAGCTTTGAGGATTTGGTAACCATAGGGGAAAGAATAGAAAGTGCATTTAAGACTGGAAGAATGAGAGGTGTAGGAGTAAGGCCTAAGTAAAACAAAATGGGCCAACAAAAGGAAAAAAGGGGAAAAACAAAATGATTTTGGGGCATCTATACTAGGAGGGTCAAGCCCGATGGATGAATTAAAACATAACCTTCAAGCCAAAGGTCAACCATGTTGCACAACTAGGTGCATGACCACACGTGATTTCCCTCGACCTTCACCTGTCGAGAGACAGTAGAACCCCCAAATACTAGGGAAAGGATTCTCTAAAGAAATAAGGAAGATCGAGCCAATCCCTATGGCTTATTTAGAATTATTTCCATAATTAATTGAACAGTAGCTTATCGCTCCTATCCCAGGAGTTCCTGCACATTCCCCCCTTCCTGAAATGGTACAATCTCGATGCTCGATGTGAATATCACGCAAATTCTCTTGGGAATACCATCGATCGATGTTGGTTATTCAAACATAAGGTTCAAGTGCTGAAAGATGCGAGATGGTTAGCATTTGACACCAAGGAACCCAACATCCATGGCAACCAACTACCTAATCACAAGGGACGTGCCATGAATGTTATAGAGGAGGATGAGGATAGGAATGAAAAGTTGGAGTAGGTTTGGTTCCCACTAAACCAAGTTTCTGAAGAACTAGGCCTAGTAGGAATGCTCAAAGAAGAAGTCATTTGTCTCGAAGGGACATTATGCGAGTGATAGAACAAAATTAGTTGGTCAATATAGAATAGCAAAATGTTTTGACAATTTATACAGGATCTTATAAATTTCGGTTGGATATAAGTATGCACTAGAAGAGAACATACAGAGATACAAATGGTAGGGAAAGATAATTATAAATCTGTGCATCCATAGTATATGAACAAACTGTTCGTTCCTACGAATACTCTGAAAAATTCCTCAATTCTGTAGGAAGCAAACATAGCTCCAGCTAGGTTGGTTATATATGTTCCAAGATCGTTTCCATATCAGAATGATAAGGCACTACCCAAGAAGTAAGGGTACGAATCCAATGGCGGTAATGTTGCGAATAATATTTTTAGAATTAGCGGGATAACCCGTAGCAGAAGATTTACACCCTCGAGCATTTAGAATAGGAGAAAAAGCAAAAATCAAAAGGAACTAGTAGAGTCATCGAGAAGCCCGTTTCCTATAAAGTTGCTGAAGAATTTATGAGAATAATCAAGCACAGTGAGTATAGTCTGGTGGACTAGCTCAGTAAGCTCCTAATTCATATATTAGTGCTTTCACTACTCCTAAATTCAGAAACACATTAGAAAGCCCTTTTGAAAGTCCTTAACCAAGCTTACATTTTGCAAAACATCAGAGTAGACAATTTCAATCATATAATTAGGAGCCTCACAACAACCTATTATATAATATTTGCTGATGAGGAGATTCTGTTAGAAGGACGAGGGCATGTCAAGGAGCTCCACATCTCCACTAAATGTAGGGAACATATGGTAGCCAAAGTCTTCATTGACAATAGATCATCCATAGATGTCTTGCCCATGTCTACACTTTAGACATTACCAATTGACATCTCCTATATGCAGCAGAATAATGTGATCATGAGCTCTAATTCGATGGAACCTGCAAAGAGTCTATGGGAACTATCGAGATACCGATGCAAATTGGCCCGGTAACCTTCGATATTACATTCCAGGTAATGGCTATAGAACACTCGCACAATTGCCTTATCGGAAGGCCATGGATCCATACGGCCAGAGTGGTACCCTCTTCTTTGAACCAAAGGGTAAAGTTTGTGAACAACGAAAGAATGATTTGCATATACGAGGAAATAGATTTGATGGTTACCAAACGTTCCACAACCTTGTATGTGGAGCCAGCAGAGAAAATACTGGATGATTCTTTCGGGACATTTGAAACTGTGAATGCGACTTACGTAGCCAAAGGATCCCCTATCCCTCAACCTCAGGTTTCAGCTACTGCTCAAATAATAGCAGCAGAGATGATCAGGTCTAAATTCTGCCAAGGAAAAGGTCCAGGCAAGGATCTGCAGGGGATCCCAACTCCGATACAGTTACTAGGGGTAAAGGAACGATTCAGGCTAGGGTATGCGCCTACTTTCGCAGACCGCAAGAAGAAAATTAAAGAAAAGAAAGTGAGAAGGATGTCAAAGTTTGTCGGATAGATTAAAAATTCGTAGAGGATAAAGATTCCCGCCTTGAGCGATGTGTTCTAAAGTGGGGAGATAGTTGGGACATATATGGATGAAGTAGCAGGTCAGCGGATGGGATAGATGAGCATTATAGTTGTAGATCCATCCGACGCTGAGGACATCATGAAAGATTGGGTTTATTCCATGGTCGCAGGGACAGAGCTCCGGAACTGGCAAGATCTCAAGTATCCCATAACAACCAACCTGATGTAATGTGGCAGTAATAATGAGTTTTCTTTTTGTTTTGTTTTTTTTCTGTTCTTTATGTTATTGAATAAGAGGACAACCTCAAATCCATTTTGAATAGTAATGAAATAAAATTTGCATTTTACGCCTCATTGCATTCTTTGAGTACCTTTGCCAAATCTTTTTTGTTTTTCCTGTGTTTCATGTAGAAATTTGGGAAATAACTTTACCAATACCAACGAACTACAAGTGGAAATTAACTTTGAAAATATGGTCAATAAGGTAGAAATAAAGGAAGAAGAATTGAATATACCACTTGAAATGCAAAGAATGATGGAAGTTGGAGAAAACAGGTCGTTTATAGTGAGGACCCCATTGTTATAATTAACTTGAAAACTAAAAAGGAAAACAAGTAAAAATTGGGGCACTATTGACCAACAGGTTTAGGAACCAAACAATTAATCTCTTGTAAGAATACATTGGTGTATTTGCGTGGTAAAGAGAATGAAGTCAGAAATATTGTTAAGAATAAAAAAGGAGATTAGAAAATAGTTTGAAGCAGGATTCCTAGAAGTAGCTAAATATCCTGAATGGATGTCTAATGTAGTACCTGTAATAAATAAAAATAGAAAAGCCTTAATGTGTGTTGATTATAGAGATCTAAATAAAGCCATTCCAAATGATAATTTTCCACTTCCATATTTTGATGTTCTGGTCAATAACAATGCAAAGGACTTCATATTTTCCTTCATGGATGAGTTCTCGAGACACAATCAAATTAAGATGGCACCTGAGGATAAAGAGAAAACTACGTTCATTACCTTGTGAGGAACCTTTTGTTATAAGGTAATGCCATTTGGTTTAAAGAACACCGAGGCAACAATCAACAAGCCATGGTGACATTGTTCCATGATATTATGCATAGGGAAATAGAGGTGTATGTGAATGATATGATTGTAAAATCCCAAGACAAGGAAGATCACATGACGAATTTGAGGAGATTATTCAAAAGATTGAGAAAATGGCAACTCAAGTTAAACCCGAAAAAGTGCACCTTTGGTGCTACTTCAGGGAAATTACTGGGATTCATGGTGAGTAGGAAAGAAATTGAGGTAGATCCAGAAAAAGTAAAGGTCATTCAAGAAATACTAATCCCAAAGATTGAAAAAGAGGTCAAAAGCTTCTTAGGTAAGTTAAATTACATCGCTCATTTCATTTCTCAATTAACCACCACATGCGAGTCCATATTCAAACTTTTGTGAAAAAAACAATGCTGAAAATGGAATGACGAATGTCAAAAGGCCTTTGAAAATATCAATGGATATCTTTTGAATCCACTAGTGTTAGTTCCCCCAGTACGCGGGAAACCACTCATCTTATATTTGGTAGTCTCAGAAAACTCAATGGGATGTGTATTAGGAAAGCACAACGCAATAGGAAGGAAGGAGCGGGCTATTTACTATCTTAGCAAGAAATTTACAAAATATGAAATAAAATATTCGAACTTGGAAAGGGTTTGGGCTTTCAATAGATTAAGGTAGTATACTCTGTATTATGCCACCTGGTTGATTTCGAAGATGGATCTGATCAAGTATTTTTTCGAAAAACCCATGATGACCAGCAGGGTAGCCAGGTGGCAAATGTTGCTTTCAGAGTATGTCATTGTTTATGTAATAAGGAAGACCATTAAAGGAAGTGCAACAGCATAATATTTGGTAGACATGGCTATTGATGATTACTTACCAATGGAGTTCAATTTTCCTAATAAAGACATCGATTTAGTGAGTCAAATTGAAGAAGGTTAGGAAGGATGGGTCATGTTGTTTGATGGAGCATCCAATATGTTGGGACATGGAATAAGAGCAATGTTGAAGATAGGTATTTTCTTAAAACAGCCAAGCTTGCCTTCCCATGCACTAATAATGTGGCAGAATACGAGGCGTGCATATTAGGTCTACAAGCAGCAATTGATAGGGGGATTAAGGAGTTAACCATTAAAGGAGATTATGCGGATTGGGAAACCTGAGATGCCAAACTGATCCCTTACTAGCAATTCATCCTGGAGATGGTGGAATAATTTATCAGCATCCAGTTTCTTCATTGGCTACGAGAAAAAAAATGGATTTCTGATGCCTTGGCAACATTAGCGACACTATTCAAAGTGGAACTGGGGGGCCAAAGTCGAACCCATTCATATAAGAATATAGAAAGAGCGTACATATTACACAGTAACATAGGAAATTGATAGGAAGTTGTGGTTCTATGATATAAACCAATACATTTAGAAATGGTAATGTCCTATATGAGCCTTTGAAAATGACTGAAGGACCATCCGAAGGTTAGCCATGGGATTATTTTTGGACGGAGAAATAATTTATAAAAGGAACCACGATGCTGCTTCTACGGTGTGTGGAGTCACAAGAAGCGTAACAAATTATACAGGAGGTCCATGAAGGAGTTTGTAGTACACATGCAGGTGGTGATTTGCTGGCTCAAAAAATTCTCAGGTGCGGATGTTACAGGATGAATATGGAATGCATAAGCTATGCAAGAAAATGTAAAAAATGTCATATTTATGGAGATCATATGCATGCCCCCCCCCCCCCTTTTTTCAACTCCAGGTGTTATCAACACCTTGGCCTTTTTCAGCCTGGGGCATGGATGTGATTGGAACAATAACCCCGAAAGCAAGCAATGGACATCGATTCATTTTTGTGGTGATTTATTATTTTACGAAGTGGATAGAGACAACTTCCTATGCAACCGTTACTCAAAATGTGATTTGTCATTTGATCCTGAGGGAAATAATTTGCAGGTATGGGATTTCGGAAAGGACAATATCGAACAATGCCAAGAATTTGAATAATGAGGTGATGACCAAGCTATGCACTCAGTTCAAAATCAAATATCATAACTCAGCACCTAATCAACGGGCAGATGAATGGAGGAGTGGAAGCAGCCAACAAGAACATTAAAAATATTAAGGGAAAAATGACGGACACTTACAAAGACCTGACATGAGAAGTTGACTTTTGGCACACTTGACCACATTCTATACTTTAATTGGAGCCACCCCTTTACTTTTTAGTCTACGAAATGGAGGCGGTCGTCCTAGTAGAAATTGAGATACCCTTCTTACAGGTCTTGAAAGAAGTAGAGTTAAAAGGAGTTGAATGGATAAAAGCAAGGTATGATAAGTTGAATCTCATTAAGGAATAAAGGTTGACTGCTTTGGCTTACGGACAACTTTATCAGAGAAGAATGATGAAAGCCTTTAATAATAGAGTGCGTCCTTTGTCGTTTCCAAGAAGGAGAATTAGTCTTGAAAAAGCTATTGCCAATCCATAATGATCCTCGAAGAAAATGGACCCTGAATTGTGAAGGACTCTATGTCATGAAGAAGACTTTTTCAGGAGGAGCATTATTGTTGGCTGATATGGATGGAAAAAATCTATTGCACCCTATCAATTCTGATATTGTAAAACAATATTTTTCCTCATACATTGTGTACTTGCGCGTGTGAAACGATATTCCACCAGAAAAAAGTGCATTGTTGGAACTGGGTTTGAATGTCAAGCGACTCTAGAATTAGGGGTTCTCGCTATAGCCAAACGCGAGGCAAGATCATTTATACCGATACTGACGATATCGTTTTATCGGATAATGGAGATACTTTAAGTATTCCATTAGTTATGTACTGATGACGTTCCAACAAAAAGACTTATATGCATCAAAACCCACAAGTTCAACGGGATAAATGCAGTAGAAAGGGACAAATTTTAGCCGACAGTGCCGCTACAGTTGGCGGCAAACTCGCTTTGGGAAAAAGCATATTAGCCCGAACAAAATAGAGTCTACAAATCCCAGGATTAATTTCTCTCAAAACTTAGTCTATATTAAGCATTGGTTGATTAAAACTAATCTCATATGCCTATTTCAAATCTTTAAAAACTTTGTCCTGAATAAAAGGTCTACGGTCTCTCCCACTTACATTACAAAGCGAACTTCAACAAAATTAACCGAAGGGAGCAATACAGACATAATGAGCATGCTCATACCGACACCGGCAAAAAAAAAAAAAGAACAGTATAAACAACCGCTTTTCTGGTACATTTTCGTCAATGGGAATGGAGAGGTTATGGAGGTTCGCAAGAAAGAAGGGTGGTGCATGAATTCTTATCTGCGCGCAGTTGAGCGGCCAAGTAGATATAATCGGATGGCCGAAAGGGTGAGTTTTGACTGGATCTCCACGAAGTTTGGGATTGAAGCAGTTCCATTTAATTAGCACGTCTCTGATGTGGTTGTTGAGCTGTTTGTTTTCGGTTTAATAAACAGCTATATGGGCGGCTCATCACCTTATGGGTCATGGCATCAAGCAATATTAACCTGCCTGCCTGCCTGCCTGCTCGAACTCAGAAGCCAACTACCGACCTAACTTCTTGAACTGGCGGGGACATCTGCATTATATATATATATATATATATATGCGCTGTTGTTTTTAAGTGAAGGTAAGGGGTGGTCCATTATCTTGGCGAGCAAAATTGCGTGCCATGGATTGATGATAAACAATAGGTTCCGTTGCATTAGGGTATAGTTAAGGTAGTCCATCTCCACTCTCATTTTACTTCTCACCTTCGTAGATTTTAAACTTAGAACTTTTAATATAGAAGTCCACAATTTAATTGTAGACAATCTTTTTAAAGAATACGAAAGTTTTCTTTTTTAAAAAAAAAATAAGGTAGTATTTTAGTATGAAAATTTTTAGACTTGAATTTAAATCCATGTGAATTTGGTATAAAATCAATGCAATTTTATAGGTTTTATCTAAATTCATACAAATATGAGTTTGAGATCTAAAAGTACGGATAAAATACACTCGCATTGCACCCAAGTTAATTTGTGGAAGTTGTGCAGTGCAAGCATGTGTAAAAGTTACAGACCTTGCTATTTCATAAAGTTGTTGATAGAAAACAAAATATATGTTAAAAAAAAGAGTAAAATTTTATACGTGCATATCCACACGTATAATTAGATGTACATTTTTTATATTAAATTATTTTCCTCTTCCTAGTTGGCTTGATTTTGCCTTGTACTCATATAAGGCCCCTAGCCATTCTTGTGCTCATGCTCAAGTCAAATTGTGATACTCTGTGGAAGAAAGACTTAAAAAGATTAGATATTACTACCCATATCAACCAGGTGCACCTTTCTTTCCGAGAGTCTTCCCATAAGAAATCCACGGTTAAGCGTGCTTAACTTGGAGGAATCTTGGGATGGGTGACTTTCAAGAAAGTTTTTTCGAGAAGTGTGTGAGTGAGAACAAAAACACACTGAAAATGACATGTGTTGGTCTGTGGGGCCAGTCATTAGTCTTATAAGATCTACCCCCTATTGTCTAGTTCAGGTAGAGGAGGAGAGACACAATGCTCCCTAACAAACCCAGCCGAAAGTGTGATGGGTTTGAAAATGTGGGTTCGAAACGAGGACGTTGTGTTCTATAAGTGGGGGAAAATGTGATACCCCGTGCAAGAAAGACTTAAAAAGGATTAGATGTTACTATCCATATCAACAAGGTACACCTTTTTTTTTCGAGAGTCTTCCCATAAGAATCCCATGGTTAATCGTACTTGACTTGGAGTAATTTTGGGATTAGTGACTTTTAAGGAAGTTTTCTTAGGAAGTGTGCGAGTGAAGACAAACACACACTGAAAAGTACATGTGTCGGTGTGTGGGGCCAGTCATTAGTCCGATAAAGCCCGCGTTCCCTGTTGTCTGGTCCAGGTGGAAGAGGAGAGACGCAGTGCTCCCTTGCAAACTTAGGTTGGGGCGTTACACAAATTGCACACACATGTATGTGCGCATATGCATGTGGATTATATATATATATAGTAATGCCCAATTAACTCAAGTCTAGCATGGCTTACCTAGTCCATAAGTTTAACAAAATTGTGGAAGCTTAACTCAATCTACTAGTACATATAACTAATAAAAATATCTATAGGTACTCATGCTTATTCATGCTTACACATGCAGATACATACAAAATTTTGCAATTTCGTAACCAGCGATGGATTGAAAACCTATAGTCAAAAGTGGCTAATGCTCTTTTGCATGATGTATTTAATTTGTAAGATTTGAATTTTGATAATTATCTATTCATAATCATGAACTATTATACTATTAATTACATAGTATTAGAGCATAAAAAATAATCAAATTTTCACTATATTTATTATGAAAAAAAAGATATACCTTATAGTTACCCTTGACAGATTTTCGTGTTTTAGAATTAATTAATGATCGACATCTGTGCTTTATGCTATATCTTTTTGAGATAAATGACCAAATAATTAGGGTTCAATATGAAAAAAAAAAATGACAATTAAGGATTCACCTTAAGTTAGTAGGACTTACAGCACAACTCGTACTATGCTTGGGAGTACATGTTTTAGGGAGTGGATTTTGATTTGGATAGAACACAATATAGTTTTGTAGTACCAATTCTATCCACTTCACACAAATCAAGATCCGAGGTGTCTCTCAAACATAGAATCAATGTTCTAAAATATTTTATGAATTTCTCAAAAAACGTTAATAGAAATCTAGAAATATTATTCATCTGAATTAGCCCCCGAATTAAATAAAAAATAAAAAAATTGAGTTAGCTCCCCCCAAATTTTGTCTATTGGGACTCAAACTGCATGTTGAGTGGGTGCAACCCCTAAAAACCCTACTATTCTAAGCCTATTACATGTATATATTATAACTAGTAGAGACCTTGCTCAAATGCAGGTATAGACACCTAATTTTTTCCATATTGAAATTAATTGAAGAATAGGAGAGGATAATTGAGCAAGTTAATTGAAGTCTTTTTCCTTTTGTCCCAAGTTACATTAAGTATGATTCAAAATTGAATGACTTGATTTCACTTTTTGAGAATTTATTGGTCTTAATTGAGTTAATTGAGAAGTCATACTAGATTGGGAGAAGTTATTTTCCTTGGATAGGTTGAAACTTGTTTGTAAATACCTTTATAGGAAAAGGAAGGGGTTTTCTTGTTCTAAAAGCGTTTTTTTCGAAAATTGGAGGTCAAGACAAGCTCTTTTATTTTTCTATAAAAGGGAGACTATACCCCTTAGCCACACACACACACACACACACATTAAGTAGTAAAGAAGTGTACGTTTAAAGAGAGAGCTAGATGGCAAGAAAAGAAAGGAAGAGAAAGAGAGCAAGGAAGAAGATTGGAGAAAAAAAAACTTGTAGCTTGAGGATCTTGACACTAGATTCTAGTCAAGGGGTGTGCCAATGGATGGGAATGTGTTATGCATGACCATCCCCCAAACACGAAGTAACACACGGGTGGATAAGACTCAAACAAGATATAAAAGCTAAAAATTCGGAGTCGCTACCCCTATGATTATTATTTTTTGTTTGGTGAAAACAAAGAAAAAACACTAAAAAAGTTTTTAACACAAAGATCATGGGTCAAGGAGTACATTTGCGTGTCGGTAAGGTGGTGTACTAACCATTCTAAGGGGAATTAGTCCTCCAACACCCTACCAACACCCGTTCTAAGAACGATTACCGATATGTACATGTGTGTGTCCTAAATAAGAAAGGAAGTTTTTCTTTTGAATCATCCAATGAAATATCATTGTCTAAGAGTCCAAATAAATAGATTTGGAAACCCTACCTTGCTTTTTTTTTAAAAAGGGGGGTTTGGCCTTAGATAATTCTAAATTTTGAAAATAATAGGTGAAATGGAAGAAATGCTGGAAAAGGTTTTTATTAATCACCTTAAGTAAAATCAAAGATGACACTTTCCTTTGAAATTTTGGATAAGTCAAAACTCAACATAAAATATCTAATTTCAATCATGGACTTGGATGAGGTGGATGAGATTTCAATTGAATTTTGAATTCATCGAAATTCTTGTCCTAGTTTGTTAACTTTGGTGTAATCCCAAGAGTGAGGGGGGTGAATTGGAGATTAAAAAATTTCTCCTAGGTCAACCAATCTAACAACAGTATTACGTAACCTAGGGGCAGTCTAAATGTATATGAAACTGCAGATATGATATAATAAACAATTTTCAGTATATACAACGCAATTCCAGTATTCCCAATCAAATGCAATATATTCAACAAGAAAATTAAATCAAGCACAAAGTAGAATACAATGCAGAAAATGTAAATTTGACACAGAATATGATATTGGGATTCGTTCAATCCTGCCTACATCCCCGTCTTGGCTCACAAGTATAAGGATTCCACTAAAGGCTCACTTCATGGGTGGAGCAACACCATTTACAACACCTTACCAAGATGGTGCACCTAGCTTTCCTAACTGGGTCGAAGCTAGTCCGAGACTTTTACAAGGGCAAGTCTCCCTCTTCTGGCCCACGTCTAAATACAATAATTAGTAATTTTTTTGTTCAAATAAAGTGCTTCAAATCAAGCAGATATGTACTACAATGCAATCCAAATAATATATGCAAGCACAAATGATAGTAAATATGCTCAGTGCCAATCATGTGTGCTAAAACACTCAATCTGATATAGATATGCAATCAAGTCCTAGAGTGTATTTCCAAACAACCTTTGAAACAAAGTATCAATGTAAATCAATCACCACAAGTTTCAAAGTGTTCCAACAAGAATATTCAAAATATCTCAAATAAGATTTTCTCAAAATAATAGTTCAAGAGATATTTGAAAAATGTGTAAGCTTATAAAAAATATTTTGCAAATCAAAAACCACAAGCTTGATGAGTGTTGCAACAAAGATTCAAAGACTCACTAGCTACAAGGGTTTTCCCACACATAGATTTATTGATTAAATTATGGGGAAAAACCCTAGCTAACAACTCTCAATAAAAACAACAATCAATCTATAACAAGGAGAATTTTAGCAATTTAAATCACTCAATAACACTCTTAAGAAGTTGAGTTTCTCAAAGGAATAACAAGCAAAGAGTGTTTTGGGCTTTGTATGAAAAATATACTCTTTGAAAATTGAGAGGATTTTTTGCTTAATGATATTGCTAATCTCCACTAATTTTTCCAAATGAACCCATATATATAGAGGAGGCCCAAATTATAACCGTTTGGGAAATACAGGGAATTATTAAAATTTTTTTAAATATGTTAAGAAATTAACCCTATTTTATCCTAATTAACTGTGGCAAAAATTTGGCTAACCCAAGAGTTTGGGTCGACCGAGCCATGGGTTCGGTCACCCAAACAGGCATAACAGAAAAATAATTTTTGAAGTTCGGGTACCTATATGGGGGTTCGGTTTGATGACCAAAGCGATTTTCCATTCTATCCGAGATTCAGTCGTCTAAAACCAGAGTTCAGCTTATCGAACTTTCAAGTTCGGTCGCTCGAGGATAAAATAAACTATAAGTTTGGGCACCGAGGGACGATGGAAAAGTATAGAGTACAAGTTTGGTCCACCGGACACTCAAGTCATTTGAATTCAGTCGCCCGAATCCAGGTCAACTTTTTGACCGATCAATGGTTCAGTCGACCGAGGCAATTTGACTTGTCAAGTTCAGTCACCTGAAGTCCTTATGATTTTTACCAAAGGTTCATTACTTCATTTTAATTTTAACCCTGATGACATATGAATTATAGTGGGGTCTTGTGCACTAAGTGTGGGAGGTCAAATTAAGGCCATCTGAGTATACAATCCTATCATGCATGATGCTAATTATTACAGACCATATAGCGTTACAGTCCGATTATGAATTACAACCCAGAATGAAAAATATACAAATACAAGTACAACTAAAGCACAATATTCTTCAATCTTCTGTGAGATCTTAGCTTGGTCTTCTACTTTCGTTTCTAGATCTTGCATTTTTAAGTTCTTAATACCTTTGCAAACATCCTTTAATTTAACAAATTCTTTGGTCATGTTGTTTGCTTTACATTCAAGTTCTACAATAAGAATATCTTTATTATGATCACTTGAAGTTTGAGATCTTACTGCATTCAATTCTTTTTCTAACTTTTCATTCTTGTGTACTAATTGTTTGATTTTTAAATCAAACTTTTGACTCACATTCTCTCAAAGATGCCTCATACTTGTTATTCAAAGCGGTATATCTTTTGTTAGTTATAGCAAGTGACTTATGAATTCTAACATATTCAATTTGCAATTCTTCATAAGAAGGCATGCTTTTACTACCAGAATTATCACACGATTCAGTATCAGAGGTATTATTAAAATTATCACATGAATCATTATCAGGATTATCTAACAAAGTGGTGGGAGACGAATTTACCTTATCATCGGTTTGAGCTATAAAGCACTATTTACCTCCTTCAAGATCCGTAGAGCTTGAGTCACAAGGAGTAATCGCCTTTTCTTGTATAGTTGCTCCATATCTCTTTTCAAGCTCCTCCCATATCTCTTTAGCACTATTACATGTCATTAACCTCACAAAGAATATTAGAATCTAAAGCATGCAGTAAAGTATTCATGGAATCAAATTTTATTTGCATTAAGTTCCTATCATTATCATTTAGCTTAAATTCAGATTTAGGAACATCAACACAATCAATGACTTTTATTGGTATGCTATCTCCTTGATAAATAACACTCCAGAACCTCCAATTTAAAGCTTTAACAAATACGGTCATCCTAAATTTCCATACAATGAAATTCTCACCGCAAAATACTTGAGGGTTCGTAACTAACCTTCCCTCACACAAAGGGGATGCACCAACACGAGCCATCATGATCTTTTTACAAACTAATGGTTAAGTCTAGGTAACAAGGCTCTGATACCAATTATTGACTTTGGTGCAATCACAAGAGGGGGGATGAATTGGAGATTAAAAAGTTCTTCCAAGGTCAACTGATCTAGCAAAAGTATTACGCAACCTAGGGGCAGTCTAAATGTATATGAAATTGCAGATATGATATATTAAACAATTTTCAGTACATACAATGCAATTCCAATATTCCCAATCAAATGCAATATATTCAATAAGAAAATTAAATCAAGCATAAAGTAGAATACAATGCAAGAAATGTAAACTTGACACCGAATATGATATCGGGGTTCAGCCAATCCTGCCTATGTCCCGCCTTGGCTCACAAGTACAAGGATTCCACTAAAGGCTCACTTCATGGGTGGAGCGACACCATTTACAACACCTTACCAAGATGGTGCACCTAACTTTCCTAACCAGGTCGAAGCCAGTTCAGGACTTTTACAAGGGTAAGTCTCCCTCTTCAGGCCCATGTCTGTAATACAATAATCTGTGCGTACAAATAAAGTGCTTCTAATCAAGCAAATATGTACCAAAATATAGTCCAAATAATATATGCAAGCATAGATGATAGTAAATATGCTCAGTACCAATCACGTGTGCTAAAACACTCAATTTGATATAGATATGCAATCAAGTCTTAGAGTGTATTTCCAAACAACCTTTGAAACAAAGTATCAATATAAATCAATCACCACAAGTTTCAAAGTGTTCCAACAAGAACATTCAAAATATCTCCAATAATATTTTTTTCAAAATAATAGTTCAAGAGATATTTGAAAAATGTTTAATTTTGTGAAAAATATTTTGCAAATCAAAAACCACAAGTTTGATGAGTGTTGCAACAAAGATGCAAAGACTCACTAGCTACAAGGGTTTTCCCACACAAAGATTTATTGATTAAATCAAGGGGAAAAACCCTAGCTAAAACCTCTAAATGGAAACAAAAATCAATCTATAACAAGGAGAGTTTTAGCAATTTGAATCACTCAATAACACTTTTAGGAAGTTGGGTTTCTCAAAGGAATAACAAGCAAAGAGTGTTTTGGGCTTTGTATGAAAAATACACTCTTTGAAAATTGAGAGGATTTTTTGCTTAATGATATTGCTAATCTCCACTAATTTTTCCAAATGAAGCCATATATATAGAGGAGGCCAAAATTATAACCGTTTGGTACATATAGGGAATTATTAAAAATATTTTAAATGTGTTTAAGAAATTAATCCTATTTTATCCAACTGTGGCAAAAATTTGCCCAACCCGAGAGTTTCAGTTGACCGAGCCCTGGGTTCGGTTGCCCAAACAGGCACAACAAAAAAAGTACTTTTTGAAGTTCATATGCCTATATGAGAAGCAATTTTCCATTCTGTCTGAGATTCGGTCGTATGAACCAGAGTTTAGCTTTTCGAACTTTCAATTTCGGTCACTTAAGGATAAAATGAACTATAAGTTCAGGCGCCCAGGGACAATGGGAAAGTACAAAGTACAAGTTCGATCAACCGTGAACACTCGAGTCATTTGAGTTTAGTCGCCCAAATCTAGGTCAACTTTTTGACCGGTCAGCGATTCGGTCAACCGAGGCAATATACAAATACAAGTACAATTAAAGCACAATATTCTTCAATCTTCTGTGAGATCACCATACGCCATCATGATATAACATTCTTTTCAATTCAATGCGTAGAGTCAACCTGCATGCAAACTTAGCACAAACATTGGTACTAAGTGTATTTGTCATTATCGAAATGGGATAGGACCAATGAGGTCAACATAGCCCCTTGGTCAAAATTAGAGAATTCAATGTTAGTAGAGTTAAGAATCTCCTAATGGACATAAAGTCTTATTGGAGATTTGAAATAAATTGGTTATTAATTAATTTGCAAAGTCTTCAAATTGGCAATCGGGATCTGGATATTATTGAAGTCAATCATTATTGAATAGGTTGAAAGTCTCCTGATTGAGAATCGGGGCTTTAATAGTTTGATTTAGTCAACCCTTATTTAAGGATATGAAAATCTCTAATTTAAATTCAGGCTTTAATGTTTTGATAAAGTCAATTCTTAATTGAAGACTTTGAAAATCTATGATTGAAAATTAGGCTTTAATGCTTTTATTGAATCAACTTTTAATTAAATACTTTGAAACTCTGTGATTGACAATTACGTTTTAATTCTTTGATTGAGTCAACTCTTAATTGAAGATTTTAGAAATCTCTAATTGATAATTAGGTTTTAATGCATTGATTGTGTAACATCCTCAAAATTTCTACCATTTTTTTTTATAATAATAACAAATTACTCCAATATTTGAATATAATGAGCACCCCTACGCAGCAGAAAACATAAATCACATATACATTTATATACAATACCAAAATTCAGTAGTTTCAACCATAGCTATATAATACCTCTCTCTCCAGTGTCAACTACCTCAAAAATACAAAACCCTACACCAAACTTACCCTATAACTAGGGTGACCAAGTGATCTCTATTCGCAAGCCTGATCTGCTCGCCTAGATGGCTCACCTGAAAAATGTTAAAGTAATTGGGTGAGTCAACGCTCAGTAAGTAAAAATATGCTATTACTAGTGTGTGGCGTCCGAGTCATAAAATTATAATAATAGTATTTAAAACTGTATGATCTCGAAATCCTGTAAAACACATGTATAATAACTTAAAATATTTATATCATCTGAACTTTCTATCATTCATAGTGCTACATCATACTATATACAATAAAAGTTGTAAAACTGTATACATATACATAACTGTGTTCTTTCCCTAGGACTTTATATGTCATGATTTGACCACTCATGACAGGGTTATGCGACCCGTAGATGGGACTTAACCTGGTCGGCCCTCCACGTAAGTCACTATATTCTACACTACTCCGGTCTGGCCAAGCTGCATACACTCATAAGCTCGGGACTGGCTGCTACCTCATCAAACCGACCCCCTCCACCCAGCGAATTGGGGGGCTGCATACTCTCCGAGCACGGTTGACGGTACCCACACACTATCTTTGATATGTGGTTGCACTCTATCTGTATTAGCAACGGTACCGTGCTCTGTATTCTACATCTGTAATGTATCTATCTGTAATCTTTCCACAGGGATCTGATACTATATATACTATACTCTTTATACTGTTTTCATCATGTTTCCATAATAGCCATAACACTATTAATCTGTACTTTAAATACTGTAATATCTGTAGCATCTTGATGCTATAAATGTGTAATCTATATGTACTTTCTTTCTATATAATCTGTCTGTAATCTTTCTTTCTATATAATCTAAGTGCTATGGCATTTAGGAAAACATAACTTTCTATATACACTGAATATACTGTTCTGAATAAATATTTGTAAACTGATATATCTATATATATATATATATATATATATATATATATATATTTTTCTGTGTAATCATCTGAATAAAACTATATATGTGTATATATTCTGTCTGCATAAAATCTGCAATTATCTATCTATAGCTGTATAATTTGAAATACTAAAAAATTGCATATCAATATCATGTACTCAGACCACACATACTTTGAAAATTCACATTCTGTATAATATCTGGTATTCATGCATATATATATATATATATATATATATATAAAATTTATGATAACATAAATAAATCTCGTAGCATAGCATATTTCCCTTACCTTGATTCTGAAAACCCCCTGCTGAACTCTAGCCCTACACCCGCAGGGTTCTCCACTCAACACCCTGAAAACCACATCCCCCAAAACAAAACATTAGTATTTTTTCATGTATTGTATTTCTTATAACTGAGGGAAAGACAAATACCGAGTAAAATGTCTTACCCTGAGATTGAGACGAATTCCAAACCAACTCCACCAACGATCAACTCCAGCAGACTTGCAGAGAACTTTGCCAAAAGCATCGTGGTGGCTTCAGATCGTTGATCCGGTGTAAAATGGGGCCAGGATCGAAGAGAGAAGGAGGGAGTGACGTTTTAGAGAGAGAAAGACCCTTTTGTGCTGAAAATTCATCTAAAAATTCAGGTTTTCACTATTTATAGAGCCGAATTCGTCGACGAGACAAGTCACCTCGTCGACGAGTCCTTTAATAATTTCGTCAACGAACTTCCTCCCTCATCGATGAATTTCAGACTATCCTAAACACTCTTCTCAATATCTTCTCGTCGATGAGGCGTGGCTTTGTCGACGAGGTCCCCTTATATTCTCATTGACGAATCCCCTGTGTTCGTCGACGAGATGCTTAAAATTCTCTGACTTATTACATTATCGCCTCCTTATAAAATTTCGTCCTCGAAATTTACTATCTAAGTTGAACACCATCTATACTCTCCATCATCCCGTAAAGGAAAAGGGTCTACTTATTTTATTACCTGACCTCACTTTTGGCAGAGGAATACCATGGTTACATTTATGTTCTAGGAGATTACACATATAAAAACTAAAAACTATCTATTAACTAAAATCAATACATGTACTAAAAAAGAGACTTATCGAACTATTATACTTTACCTGATTACGTCTATACCTCTTGAAATAACTGCAGGTATCTATGGCTGATCTGCTCCTTGAGTTCCCAAGAAGCTTCCCCTATGGCGTGATTCCTCCACAAAACTTTAACTAACTCTATTTCTTTAGTGCGTAGAATCTGAACCTTTCTGTTCAAAATCTGTACTGGTACTTCTTCATATGCCAATGAATCCTTAAGCTCTATCTCTGCATGATGTGGGATGGGTTTGGGATGCATTTCCTTTACATAACAACATGAAACACATCATGAATTCAAGCCAAAGCTGGCGGCAAAGCTAGCCTATAAGCAACTGACCCTATTATCTCAAGTATCTTAAAAGGGCCAATATACCTAGGGCTCAACTTTTCCTTCTATCCAAACCTCATAACTCCTTTCAGAGGAGCTATCTTCAAAAATACTCGATCTCCCACATAAAACTCTAACTTTCGGAGGTGAGTGTCCGCATAGCTTTTCTGCCAACTCTGTGCTGAATTGATTCTTTCTCTAATTAATCAGACCTTGTCGGACGCCTATTGTATTATCTATGGACCCAAAACTCACCTTTCACCTACTTCATTCCAGAAAAGAGGAGAATGACATCTCCTGCCATATAATGCCTCGTAAGGTGCCATGCCGATACTAGCCTAGTAGCTGTTATTATAAGCAAATTCAAATAGCGGTAAAAACTGAGTCCAGCTACCCCCAAAATCCAACACGCAAGCACGAAGCATATCTTCTAATTTCTGAATCGTCCTCTCAGTCTGTCCATCTATTTGGGGATGGAAAGTAGTGCTGAATGCTAACTGTGTACCCATAGCCTCCTAAAAACTCATCCAAAAATCGTGAAGTGAACCGAGGATCTTGGTCTGAGACTATGGATATCGGCACACCATGGACGCGAACTATCTCTTGAACATATATATCTACTAGCCTGTCCATGGAATAATCGACTTTAATAAGGATGAAATGGGCGGTCTTTGTCAATCGATCAACAACCACCCAAATTGCATTCAACGTCTGTCGCACTAGTGGTAACACTGTAACAAAATCCATAGAAACGTGGTCCCATTTCCACTCTGGAATGAACAACGGCTACAACTATCCTACCGGCCTTTGGTGTTCGGCCTTAACCTGCTGACACATCAAGCATTGCCATACAAACTCGGCTATCTTCCTCTTCATTCCACTCCACCAGAAATACTCTTGTAGATCCCTATACATTTTAGTGCTACCTAGATGTATGGTGTATAGGGATCTGTGAGCCTCCTCCAATATAGTCCTCTTGATCTCGATATCTGTAGGAACACATAGCCTAGTATGGAATCGCAGGGCTCCGTCATCTGATATACTAAATTCCTCACCCTGACCATCACGTACTCTAGCCATTACTGTTGCCAACTCTGCATCATCACCCTGAGCTGCTTTAATCCTTTCATAAAATGTAGGTTGAACCACTAGACTGGCAATGACTGCCTGAGGACTCTCCTCTATTAATTCTATGTTGAGCCTCTCCAAATCTATCAAAATTGAGTGCTGAATCTCCATAACTGCCAGTACGGGTCCCCCTGATTTCTTGCTTAGAGCATCTGCCACTATATTCGCTTTTCTTGGGTGGTAACTAATCGTGCAATCATAGTCTTTAATAAGCTCTAGCCACCTTCTTTGCCTCATATTCAACTCAATCTAAGTGAAGACATATTTCAGGCTCTTATGATCTGTGAAAATCTCGCACTTCCCACCATATAGGTAATGCCTCTAGATTTTAAGTGCGTAACCCATAACAACTAACTCCAAATCATGCATAGGATAGTTCTTCTCATACTCTTTAAGTTTTCTAGACGCATAAGCAATAACCCTGTCGTGCTGCATTAACATGCATCCAAGATCCTTCAAAGAGGCATCACTGTATATTAAAAACTCATCCTCCCTTAATGGAATAGCTAACACTGGAGCTAATACTAACCGCCACTTTAATTCTTGAAAACTCTGCTCACAGTCATCAGTCCATTCAAATTTTACATTTTTCCTCGTAAGTCGTGTTAATGGACCTGATAGCCTAGAGAAACCATCCACAAAGTGCCGGTAATAACTTGCTAATCCCAGAAAACTCCTAACTTTCTGAACATTTCCCGGCCTTTCCCAACTCACCACTGCCTCTATTTTACTCGAATCAACTGATACTCCTACTTCTGAGATCACATGGGTGAGAAAAGTAACCTGCCTTAACCAGAACTCACATTTATTTAATTTTGCATACAATTTCCTTTCTCTCAATATCTACAACACCAACCTCAAATGATGCTCGTACTCCTCAAAACTCCTCGAGTAGACCAGTATATCATCAATAAACACAACCACAAACTGGTCCAAATATTGATGGAACACCTGATTCATTAGATCCATAAATACTGCTGGTGCATTAGTCAAACCAAATTACATCACTAAAAACTTGTAATGCCCATATCTGGTTCGAAATGCGGTCTTCGAAATGTCCTCTGCTCTAACTTTCACCTGATGGTAACCAGACCGCAAGTCAATTTTAGAATAAACCTGGGTCCCCTGAAGTTGGTCAAACAAGTCATCGATCCTAGGGAGAGGATATTTATTCTTGATTGTCAGTTTATTGATCTCCCTATAATTAATACACTGTCTCATATTCCCATCCTTCTTTTTCACGAACAAAACTGGCACACCCCAGGGCGACACACTGGACCTGATAAAACCCTTATCTAGAAATTCCTGTAACTGATCTTTCAATTCTTTCAACTCAACTGGAGCCATATGGTATGGTGCTTTAGATACTGGCGCAGATCCCAACAACAGGTCTATAGTGAACTCAATCTCATAATCAGGTGGCAAACCAGGTAATTCTTCTAGAAATACATCTGGAAACTCTCTCACTACTGGTATGTCAGCTTGTCTCAATTCTTCTCTTAGAAAATCTTTTACGTATGTGACATAATCCCGGCAACCACCTTGTAGTAGTCTTCTCACCTGAATAGCCGACACCAGCTGTGGCGAGGCACGCACGCGTGAACCCACAAATCTAAATTCTGGCTCACCCAGGGGTCTGAAAATCATTTCTTTTGGATAGCAATCAATGCTAACGTAATAAATAGCTAACCAATCCATGCCCAGTATCACATCAAATCCCTGCATATCCAGGACCACAAGATCGGCTAATAGCACTCTCTCCTGAATATTTATTGGAAAATTCTGAAGTACCCTCTTGCATCTAACAGATCCCATCGACGTACCCACAGACAGTTCTATATCTAATGGTTGTGTCTCTATTCCAGCTATCTTCACATATCTCACCGATATAAATGAGTGGGTGGCACCTGTATCAAACAAAACAATAATTATATATGGTAAAGCAATAAGAATACCTGTGACCACATCTCTAGCTATCTCAGCGTCTCCCGGTGTCAACGCGTAGACTCTGGCCGGCGCAGTGTTCCTCTGCTGACCATCGCAGGGCGCCTGATATCCACCTTGAAACGGTCTAGGAGCCCGTGCATAATTCGACAACATCTGACATGATCGAGTCATATGATCGGGCCTCCCGCATCGATAACAAACATTTTCCCCTAGTCTGCACTTACCAGGATGTCTTCGTCCGCATTTAGGACAAATGGCAGGAAGTTGTCTACCTTGGAATCCTCCGTGCTCTACCACCTGTCTCTAGCCTCCGTCAAATCTACCCCCTCTCCAAGGGCCTCGGCTAAGACCCGCCTAATAACTCGAGGGCGCAATCCTCTTCCTCTGACTCTGTGTCTCCATCTCTCTGGGTAAACTTTCCTCTGCTATAATAGCCCTAACAACCAACTCTGAGAAGTCCTGGATCCTCAGTACTGCCACCTGCCTGTAAATATCACTCCTCAAGTTTCTCTCAAACATTCTAGCCTTCTTCGCTTCGCCTGGGTCAATATAGGGGCAGAAACATGATAGCTCGATAAATATCATGGCGTACTGTTGGACATTCAATGACCCATGGGACATACTCAAAAACTCTTGTACTCGAGCATCTCTAAATGAAGCAAGATAATATCTATAAAAGAACATGTCCCTGAATTGGGCCCAGGTTATCAACACTGGTATTTCCCTCTGCTCCTCCAACAGTCTGGTGGCTGACCACCATCTCTCGGCCTCCCCCGCCAGCCTATATGTAGCATATAAGACCCTTTGCTCATCAGTGCAGTGAAGTACTGTTAGAATCTTCTCCATCTCCTATATCTAATTCTCAACAACTGTAGGATCAGTTGCTCTAGAAAAAGCTGGCGGACTCATCTTCATAAATTTCTCTATGATACATCCCTGAACTAGAGATAAACCTCCCTGCTCTCTAGAGCTCCGTGTTATCTCAGCCATAACCTGCTGAGCCACACTACGTAGCACAGCATCAGAGTCTCCACCTCCTGCGCCAAAAGGACCTGCTCCATCATCCCCACTAGCATGAGTGCCACTGCCTCCTGGGTCCATCCCGCAAACATATAGAACACCGTTTTCAGAAATCTATTTCCCACACAAATCTAGCTTATTTCCTTTAACTAAAACCTTAAATTCATTATCAACTTTTCCCTTGATCCTATCCCACAATCTAATCCTGCAACCTAAACACATGACTTTTCGATAGTTTACTATGATTTTCCTAGAATCATCACCCCAGAAAAAAAAAAAAAAAACATAGAAACAATCACAAAATCCTATATCCAGATCACAGAATAAAACCTCAAATCTTTTTCCTATATTCTGGTATTGTTTTCCGCTGCACTCTAGAGTCTACAGAAGCTAGCAACCTAGGCTCTAATACCAAAATGTAACATCCTCAAAATTCTTACCATTTTTTTTTATAATAATAACAAATTACTCCAATATTTGAATATAATGAGCACCCCTACGCAGCGGAAAATATAAATCACATATACATTTATATACAATACCAGAATTCAGTAGTTTCAACCATAGCTATATAATACCTCTCTCTCTAGTGTCAACTACCCCAAAAATACAATACCCTACACTAAACTTACCCTATAACTAGGGTTTCCAAGTGATCTCTATCCCCGAACCTGATCTGTTCGCCTAGCTGGCTCACCTGAAAAATGTTAAAGTAATGGGGTGAGTTAACGCTCAGTAAGTGGAAATATGCTATTACTAGTGTGTGGCAACCGAGTCATAAAATTATAATAATAGTATTTAAAACTGTATGATCTGGCAATCCTGTAAAACACATGTATAATAACTTAAAACATTTGTATCATCTGAACTTTCTATCATTCATAGTGCACATCATACTATATACAATAAAAGCTGTAAAATTGTATACATATACATAACTGTGTTCTTTCCCTAGGATTCTGTATGTCATGATTTCACCCCCCATGACAGGGTTGTGTGGCCCGTAGGCGGGACTTAACCTAGTTGGCCCTCTAGGTAAGTCACTATACTCTACGCTACTCCAGCCCGGCCAAACTGCATACACTCCTAAGCTCGGAACTGGCCGCTACCTCTTCAAACCGGCCCCCTCCACCCAACGAACTGGGGAACTGCATACTCTCTCTTAGCACGATTGGCGATACCTACACACTATCTGAGATATGTGGTTGCACTCTATCTATATTAGCAACGGTATTGTACTCTGTATTCTATATCTGTATTGTATCTGTCTGTAATCTTTCCACATGGATCTAATACTATATATATATATATACTATACTATACTCTTTATACTGTTTTCATCATGTTTCCGAAATAGTCATAACACTATTAATCTGTACTGTAATTATTGTAATATATGTAGCATCTTGATGCTATAACTGTGTAATCTGTCTGTACTTTCTTTCTATATAATTTGTCTGTAATCTTTCTTTCTGTATAATCTAAGTATTATGGCATTGAGGAAAACATAACTTTCTATATACACTGAATATACTGTTTTTAATAAATATATGTATACTGATAGATATATATATATATATATCTGTTTGTGTAATCATCTAAATAAAACTATATATGTGTACATATTCTGTCTGAATAAAATCTGCAATTATCTATCTATAGTTGTATAACTTGAAATACTGAAAAACTGCATATCAATATCATATACTCAGGCCACACATACTTTGAAAATTCACATTCTGTATAATATATGGTATTCATGCATATGTATATAATTTATGATAACATAAATAAATCTCCTAACATAGCATATTTCCCTTATCTAGATTCTGAAAAGTCCCCTACTGAACTCTAGCCCTACACCCGCGGGGTTCTCCACTCAACACCCTGAAAACCACATCCCCATAACAAAACATTAGTGTTTCTTCGTGTATTGTATTTCTTATAACTGAGGGAAAGATGAATACCGAGTATAATGTCTTACCCTAAGATTGGGAGGAAATCCAAACCAACTCCATCAACAATTAGCTCCAGCAGACTTGCAAAGAATTTTGCCAGAAGTGTCGTGGTGGCTTCAGATCATCGATCCGGCGTAAAACGAGGCTGGGATCAAAGAGAGAAAGAGGGAGTGACGTTTTAGAGAGAGAAAGACCTCTTTTGCACTGAAAATTTGTCTAAAAATCCAGGTTTTCACTATTTATAGAGCCGAATTCGTTGACGAGACACGTCACCTCGTCGACGAGTCCTTTAACAACTTCGTCGACGAACTTCCTCCCTTGTCAACGAATTTCAGACTATCTCAAAAACTCTTCTTGGTATCCTCTCGTCGACGAGGTGTGGCTTCGTCGATGAGGTCCCCTTATATTCTCGTCAACGAATCCCTTGTGTTCATCGATGAGATACTGAAAATTTTTCAGGTTATTACAGATTGAGTCAACTCTTAATTGAATATTTTGAAAATCCATGATTAACAATCAGGTTTTAAGGCTTTGATTGAGTCAACTCTCAATTAAAACTTATGAAATCTCTTATTGGCAATCATGTTTTAATGCTTGTATTGAGTCAAATTTTAATCAAAGACTTTGAAATATCTGATTGGATAGAGTATCCTCAATTAAAGCAATCAAATTTTATGAAAACAATTTGAAATTTTTGGACAAAAAGAAAGACACCTTACCCGATTAACTCGGGTAAGAAAAAATAAATTATTTACAATGTGTGGCGCATGAGTTTAGTTTTATCATATTGTACTCATTTAAGTAATTATATCATCTAATAAAATATACAGATATGTACTCATAATCATATAAATATAAAACATAATCTTTTATAAGCTTTAATTCCATTTCCCAAACTCATACACATGCAACCAATATTTATCAGCGAAAGTTCCTGAGAATAGGATAAATTATACTCCCATACATGTAGCGCCCCTCTGCTCTGATATCATTTGTAACCTTACCCGATTAACTTGGGTGAGACTACAACTGATACTTATCAGAGCACTCACCTTACTCAGTAAACCCTCAGGCGGAGAGTTTTACTTCACCTACTTATTTATGTAATTAAACTCACACTCTTTCATTTCTCATTTTCATTTCACCAACTAGCTCATAAGTATCCTCGATAACCAATACATGTGTTATCTGTAACTCATGGTTGCCCTGAGGATATTCTCCACATCATGCTTCCCCCCATAATCAGGGTTGTGCGGTCCGAAAGTTGGATCTAAATCGCAGTTAGCTTACTTGGTTAGATCAAAATAAGAAATCCATCAATTCATTTGTAATACGATTGGCCTACCTATCTCTGGTCCGAACGAAGGGGGCAAAACTGCCCTTCTCAATAGCTCAATCGACTGTCATGCCATACTCTCTACGAGACCGTGTGGTTGCACTTATCATTTGACTAGCAACGGTACCGTGCTTTCAGTCATATTCTAGTCCATCAGGATTCTCATTTCCACATTTTCATATTCACATTTGTGTATTCATATGTAAGTATTAACATTGTAATATTTACATTTCAATATACGTATTGCAGAATTCACATTACAATATTCACATTTTAGTGTTCACATTTCAGTATGTTGGTACATTTCATCACATCAGTAATATTCTCATCATTTTCTATTTCATTCTCATCATTTCAGTACATATTCCATTCTCATAATAATATATATCTCATTTCACCTATTTCAAAATTTCTCAATAAAGCATATCAATATTTCTTATTTCCTCGTTTATCATAGAAAACATTTATATACATACATATCATATGCCAATCCTTTCTAGTAAAATACACATTGGTATATCACAATTCATCATTTTCATTATTTCAAATTATAACACATAACTGGTTTTCATTATCTTCATTTCTTCATAAAACGTTTCATTATATATATATATATATATATATATATATATATATATCATAGTCTCTTTATTTTCAATGCAAATCACATAACCTGGTTTCAACACATTTCCAATATAAATCATATGCCGCACAATTTTATTTGATATTCATATCATAATAATCTCAAGAAAAATATCATAGTCACATTTTCACATATTTATTCAACCAGTAATTTCAAAAATAACTGTTATAAATTATTCCCCTTACCTACTTACTGAGAGGCCTGTTAAAAATCTCTAAACCCTCACTAGCGGCGTACGAAGTTCAAAATCCTGAAATCACATTTTTCCCAATTCAATCAACTCAACTCCAAAATTACAATTATTTTTAACATTTCCTGTGCTCACACGCTCCCATTAACCAGTTAAATTCTAAAAAAACGTGGGTTTGATCCACTTCCCGTATTTAAATTTAATTTCTAACATATTTAAAAATACCAGTATGATCAAATCCTCACAATTTAATCTAATTCCGAAATATTACTCCAAAATTCCATTTAATGAATTCCCTACAATTTAACTTAATCCCAAAACATTCCCAAAAGTCTGATATAATCCGATACTCTAATTTAATAATCACCTATTATAATTTAACCTGTTGAATTTCTAAAATAATTGACATAATTTGTACTGCTCACCTTAACCTTGGAGTGGTACTCAGGATCCCCAAATGAAAATCTGCTCTGACTAACATGACGAGTATCGAACCCAAGACCCTGTAGTGGTGTCCGATCGTCAATTTGGTTGGAGATTTAAGGAAAAATTGAGGAAAGAATGAAAGGTTACCTTACCCCAGGAGTGGTGCCTACATCGTTCCTACAACAAATCCACTCCAGTTAAAATGTCGATGACGGATAATGGAACTCAAGAGTATCTTTCGTTTTTCAATCGGCGCCTGTTTGACCGAAGAAATCGAGGAGAGAGGGAGAGGGATTGAGGAGAGAGAGAGAGAGAGAGACGTGAGAGACGGAGAGTCTTCGGATTTCCTTCTCAGGAAACTGAATCCTGAAGGAATGTTATTCCTTTAGGTTAAGTTATATAATATATTAATATATTATTAAATTAATAATAATAATAATAATAATAATAATAATAATAATAATAATAATAATAATAATAAAGTAATTAATTATAATTTTAATTTTAATTTTAATTTTTTTTTACATTTTCATATATATTATTTTTTGGAGCGTTACATAATAACTTGAGGGTCCCATTGAATTTGAGATTTATTGTTGTAATAATTTGAGAATCCCATTCAATTTGGGATTTTATATTCCTAGAATTGAGGATGCCCACAAATATTGTAATAGAATATCAATGTGTAATTCAATCGCTTCAAAATTAAAACAAAAAGGAGCATATTTCACGTAAATACAAGCATGAAACATGCAAATTTTCTTCAAGCACTCACCAATAAATCAACAATTCTCTTCAAAGAAAGGTTGAGATCGAAGGAGGGTTTCAACAAAAGAAGTTTAGTTAACGAGAGTTCTTCGAAGATCTCAGCCGGGAGCCTCAATGGAGATTCTAGGACGATGCAAGTGAACACTTTTAGGTAGATTTTAAGAAAGTTTTAGGACAATATTTTTTTAGAGTTCCCACTTCGGGGATGGCTAAAAATTACTTGTTCCCTTTCTCCACCCCTTAAACTCATATTTCCTATATTTTCACAACAAAAGGTCAACTATTATAGTTGATAAAATTTTATTCTCATTAATATGCCTGTCTTACACTTGTCTCCTAATGATCATGCAACCTCTGCTCGAAAACTAGACAATCATTGGCCCATGGTACTGGATAATCCTTATCATCTAGGTGGTTGCTTTTGGTTCTAGTACCGTCTCATGACTTAAACGACTACCACATACTCTAGTGATCTTAGTTGTACCCTTAGAGTGTGCACAAAGATGATAGAAACACTGATATATAGATTTCATAAAATATGTATATGTATTGGGGTGTATACTAACTGTAGCTAGTTTTACAAATATGACTAATCCATAAAAATTATATTATGAACAAATGAGTAGTAAAACCTCTCCTCTCTCATCGGCGTCTTTCACATTCACAACTATCTATACGGCAGCATCAAAGTCGCACTGAAACATGGACGATATGAACGAGTCGAACTCACTCTCCAAGATAATATCATCTCCTCCGGCGATGTAGCCCCCGGAATAGTCCATGTGGCCTTCAAAGTACGTCTGGATGTCATCTGGGAAGCAGCACCTCCCTCCGTTGAACTCCGGCGACGTTGGGAGGCACTCGGCGGCATCCGACGCCACCTCCATTTCCTTCAACTCCGATGACTGGAGTAGAAGCCCCAGCGCCGTTGAGGCAGTTTTCGGCATTGGCTGCGTCGTTGTGGCATCAAAACTAGCACTTGGAGTTGGCTCGTTATTTGGGCTAGCAGCGGAGTTTGCATCTACCGAGGGATTGATTTGACTTGGGTCTTTTTGATTTGGTTTCATCCGTTCGATGTAATGACTGAGATCGAAGTTGGTAACGGCGTTAAGCCCTCGGTGCTCTATGGCTGCCATATCGTATGCGATCGCGGCCTCTTCTTCGGTTGCTGCGAAACCCAATGACAATATGAGATGATTAATTTAGGTTTTTTTTTTTTTTTTTTTTAAAGTAATATGGTGATAATTAAGTATTAATTTGGGAATTATTTTTCCTTCTAAATTATGGTGATGATTAAATGTCAACTTAATGGAAGACAAATGGAATAAAAGGTAATTCTTTCACTATTGTATTTGAAAGTAAGAAATACGACTATAGAAATTTGTGTTTTTTTTTTTTATTATATAAATTTACTAAATTCAAATTAAGGATTCAAATGCATTTATATATATATATAAAATATGAATATTTTGGCTCGTCTACGAATATGACTTACATTATACTTTAGATCAATAATTTTTTTTTCAATGAGTGAAATAAGAGAGAGTTATTCTAAATAGGCTCTCAATTTCTAACCTATCAAATGCACTTTTGCAAAAAACTTAATAATATATGTGGTGGGCAGGCATATGTAAAGTGTGAGACTCACAAGTATTTCGTAATATTGCAAAGTTCTGCTAATTGATTTAAGATAAATACTCTTTACCATTTCATCAACTCTCCTTATACATCATCAAATAGTTGTCATACCGACAAAAATTAGATTCGTATGACTATCTTATCTTTTATGCTTGTATAATAAGACATGTTGATTTCATCCGTTATAATTTGGACTTAAATGTTAAAGGTTTTGTATTTAAATTATAAGAGAGGTAATATATATATATATATATATATATATATATATATATAATATGAGATAAGCTATCGTTTGCTGTACATTAAGGCCGGTCTAGGTCTTCCATGAAAAATTATATTGGATAGCTCTCTCTCCATGTGTTCGTGTGTCTGTTTTTTTAATAGTAGACATGTGACAAATTAAGAAAACAGACACACAGACACCTGGGAGAAAAAATCTTCCATCAAAATGGAAACAAAAGAATATATTAAAAGAAAAGAAAAGAACAAAAAAAAGGTATCGTGGCGCATCCAAAAAGGTGGTGAGGTATTTGGAGAAAACAAGGCAATGGAGAGAGAGTCAAATAGAGCTAGCTTTTATTGAATGATGGTTTTAAAAATAATTGGGGAACCTAATTAAAGAAAGGAATTCGGTGGATGGAGTGTTGAAAATTTATTTCACTTCATTAGTCATTCAAAATCAGATCGCAGTTGGGAGTTGGTGACCGCTCAATTCCAATTTCCAACTAAACTGACTGCGATTGAATTCCCACATGAACTTGTTCCTCGGGCAGATTTTGAAATTACTAAAACATCCTTCCTTGGTCTACAATTTCCTATACCCCGCCCTTCTCGCCGGAAGCGGCGGAGCAGCTTTGTAGCCGACTAACAACTCACCGGAAAAAATAAAAATAAAAGGGCTTGCTTTCAGGTTCCATGGGGATTTCAATGTTCAGCAATTTTCAATGTTCCATGCCTATTATGAGGGATGAAATAATTAGTAATAAATCACATTACTATCATTATATTAACATAATAATTAATTTATGCAAGATTTCATGAATCATTGTTTGTTTAATATAATGATCTCTTTTAGGCACTCCATTAGTCTATTCAGAAGAAAGATCCACCCTTTACCCTTCTCTATGATAAGTACAAAAATTAGATATGCGTCATATAAATATTTGATTAAATGTAATAAGATGATATTTCGAATGATTTATAAAAGTAATATATGTAACCTACCGTATGTCCCAAGATAAAGGTATTTGTTGCCAAACACTCTCCCAATTCTAGCCTCCCATCTTCCGTTGTGATGATGTCTGCTTAACACAGGAAAAATTAATTTGCTAAGAAGGAGCATCATTATGCCACAAATCAAGTACCTTTTGATGTAATATTGAACATTAAATTCTTCATATTTGCATCAAAATAACAAAACCTTACATGTACTGATAATGATACCTTATGTTTTAAATTCTAGAAAAGTTCAAACATTTGGGACAGTTAAAAAAAGTACTTTGGGAACCTCATCCCATCTTAGTGACAAGATTTGTATCTGATATATTGTTAGGACCGGAGGAGTTCATAGGTAGGCTTGATACACATGGGTGAATACCAATTTGACTCAAAAGCTCAAACTAATTGGGTCTTAAGTCCATCCATGTATATAAGCACCTATTATCCACTTTAATTTTCCAATGTGGGATAAGCTCACAAGTGGAATTCTCAAATATATATCATATTATATTTGAGAGGACAACATGAAACTCCCAATTTATAGTTCATATAATGGAGAAATTATACAAGAACCTTCCCCTCCACGTGTCCATATGTCTGTTTTTTTAATTATACACTTACTGAAAAGGGTCCATCTTTGATATTAAAGAATGTAGGACCAATTTTAGAGGGGGAGATCCTCTATATAATTTCTCTATATAATGCATGCTTAGGATGACAGAAGATTAAATTTTATCTAGATTTTATTTTCTTAAAAAAAAAACATTATTTTTCTACTGAACGACAAGCATACATTTTATACAAAGATTATTAATATTAATACCTTGCTACGCCACGATACTTTGAAACTCCCCGAGAAAAGCCATTGCTTTTCCTGTAATTAAGCTCAATGTCAAAATTAACTCCATTAAAATAAATCAAATATTTTTTGTCATTAAATTTCCACATCACAAACGATATAGGCATTACTATATATATAAGCTTAATTTACCTTCTCAATGATCCTATGTATTCTTCTCTGGATTGACCCTCCATTTCTTTTAACTCTTTGTGGTACATTGATAGCTGTGAACGTTAATACAAATGGAGTTCTTTCAATTCTTTATCCTTTCATACATTGGTCATGACAATTTCTATTCTGGTAAGGAGTTTCGAAATTTAAAGAGAGAGAGAGAGAGAGAGAGAGAGAGAGAGAGAGAGAGAGAGAGAGAGAAGCATACCGGAAAGTTAAGAGGAGTGTGTTGACCCCAGTGCTTCAATGCCGCCAAATCATAAGCATGTGCAGCCACTTCTTCATCATCATATGCCCCTTAAACACCACAACAAAATATCCATCTTGTCAGGACGACTACTAAAACTCCACTTTAAAGCTGCCCATGTTTCTTTCAAGTCAGTTGGCATGGTGCCCACACCCACACTGACTTTCAACCACGCATATAACTCATTTTTCATATATCGCAATTTGTTTTCATTTTATCGAAGACACGGAGATTTATTAATGCATTTTAGTCTTGAAAAATGCGTAAATATTTTACGGCTAAAAAATTTTCGTATTATGATAGAGACACGAATTGTCATAATATGTAATAACTGTTCGAAAAATATGCGACCCAGCTGGGATTTAAAACCTACCAAGATAAACTGTGTTTCCGTCGGAGCCCGCCAAATCGGCCATCGCAACGAAAGCCACCGCATAAATGCAACCAAAAAACAAAAAGGGGAAAAAGAGAATTGGTAACATGATAAAGATGAATGGAAAATGCTTTAAAATCTGAAATTTTAAATTTAAAAAAAAAAAAATGAGAGAGAGGTGATGTCAGAAAATGAAACCTTGTCTTCCCTTCTTGTTTTGGGATTGATTCCAGCAATCTTTATCCCATAGGTGAGCTTCATACCGGCCGGTCCATCGATGCCTGAAACGGTCATAAACGGATCAAGCACCCATACATTCCAAAAATGTTAGTTTATAAAACAACTAATTAATTAACAATCAAGAAATTAAACCAATAAGAAGAATTATTAATGATGAAGAATTGGTTTTAATGAATGAATGTAGGTAGATGATGCGTGAACCTGGTGACCCCTCTGTAGATGGAGCTGCGTTGAAGAGGAGATTCTCGTGGCGCACCCTTCCTACTCCGTTTTGCCGCATTTGCCTTTGCCTTTGCCTTCGCATTGGGCTTTGCGGGGCATGTACCATAATCATGCGCAGTAGCAGAGTTCCCATTCTCCTTTTGCTTCTGATTTTGCCGCGACGATTTCGCCATGGCTCCCACCCAGTTGGATCAATTCGGAATGTAGGATTATTGAAGGAAGCAATATAGATATATAGTGGAGAGGAGAGGTGAGGTAAAAGAATGTGTGTAGAATTAAGAAGGGTCTACGTTGCCTGCCAAATCTATATCTATTAAAGAGAGCCGGCAACCGGCCTCCGCCTGTACACACACACACTCTCTCTCAGCTGTTGCACTATTATGTACTGCTGTTTCAATTATTGAGCTTGAAATGTGGGGATAGCTCTTCTGCCATATTTATAGGCTATTTACTTCCCCATCTCATATCCAGTTGTTGGTGTAGTTTGTTATTTTGTTTGGCTTCTTCCTTCTTCTTCTTTTTCCCCCATAATTGGACATATTAGTCAGCCCAAGAAAGTGAAATATAAATTGCATTGTAAAGAGGGCCCAATGTGTAAGGGTAAGTCTCTGGTTGGGGTACCTATCTTGCATGTTTAAACACAGATAATATAGGTCAGGTGTTTTGGGATCATTTTGTAAGTGCCAAGGTTTTATCATATTTTGATGATAACAAATTATTTTGAGCTAATGACTTTGTGTTTAAGTTGTATTTTATAGAAATAAAATCATTAAAATTGAAGATTTGAGAGAAAAATTTGAAAAATTTATTTGAGTTATTTGTAATATTTCTCTCTTAATTATAATGTATTTTAATTTGTAAAAATATGAGAATATATAAGGCATAACCCTAAGGATTTAAACATGTAATTTTAGAACAAAAAGATGACCGAACCCTAGCCTTATCCTAGGGCCGATCAATCGAGCCAGGCAAGAGGCTCAAAGCAATCAACCAACCTCTGAAGATAGCCAATCGGTCTAGTAGCTTTTGTTTACAATGTTCTTTTTTTATTATTATTTCTAAAGGCTAGTAAGCAGTCAACTAGACCCTGTAAGCAATGGACCTGTCTAAAAGCTAAAAAAGCTCTAACAAGCACAAAACAGTTAATTTTCATATATAGCCCTCCTAAGCCTTGAGAATGTTAGAGAAGTTGCCTGAGAATGTTAGAAAAGTTGCCTATATTGGATAATCCAAATGCTCTTGATTTCATTCTTTCTCAACCTCTCTTTGTGTTTTAATTGCCCATCCTTGAGAGAAAACTCTTGAACTTTTATTTGTTTATTTCTTGAGAATTTATTTTGTAAGCTTAAGTTGTATATCTTCCTTGTGAGGAATTTTCTATATAAGCTTGATTGTATTTAGTTCCTTGGTCTCCATAAAATAAGATTTGTTTTAGTTTCCTTATTTCTGTCAAAATAAGTGGTCTAATTAGTGTCTTATTCACCATTAAAGTAAGATGAGTTAGTGGAATCTCAAGATGGTTGGTCTTAATTAAGATAGTGGATATAGGTCGGTTGCTGAATTACTATAAAAGAGTTTGCACAATCTCTCTTCCCCTCTCTCTTTTGATTTAATTGCTTGTATATTATGTGATTTTCTTTTTTTATTTAAATGAACTTTAAGTTTTGTATAAAATATTTTATTTTTCATTAAACCCAATTCATCTCCCCTCCTAAGTTGCCTTTTGGCCATCACATTTAATATAATATCTTTTTGCTAGTCCTAACTCGTCTACTATATCCTATTTGTTGCATCCCTACTTTCCACGCTCAAGATTTTGACATATAATAGCTAAAAGATCTTATATTAAATGACCTTATATAGTTTAGTTTGGATTAGCCTTATAATATTGCATGTTAAGGTTAAAAATGGTTCAACTCTCAATTATTACTTCTTCGCACCTAGCTGTTGCTTACTTTAGGGTGACTAACAATTAGAGTGGACACGTGCTAGTCCTATAAAAGGAAACACAGGATATGATTGGAGTAGGGTTTTAGAAAAGCCATCTAATGTTTACGTAAGTAGGTCATTAATTTTAGGTAGTAGGGCATTAATTTCATTAAACCCAATTCACCTCCCCTCCTAAGTTGCCTTTTGGCCAATACATTTTATATAATATCTTTTTGCTAGTCCTAACTCATCTGCTATATCCTATTTGTTGCATCCCTACTTTCTGTGCTCAAGATTTTCATATGTAATAGCTAAAAGATCTTATATTAAATGACCTTATATAGTTTAATTCATATTAGCATTATAATATTACCTATTGAGGTTAAAAATGGTTTGGCTCTCAATTATTACTTCTTCCCACCTAGTTGTTGCTTACTTTAGGGTGACTAAGAATTAAAGTGGACATGTGCTGGTCTTATAAAAGGAAACATAGGATATGATTAAAGTAGGGTTTTAGAAAGGCCATTTAATGTTTTAAGTAGGGCATTAATTTTAGGTAGTAGAATCAAGGAGGTTAGGTGCAAAAGTGTACCCACCTTTCTTGGGTGTCTTTTCTACTTTATAGTTAATTCACCCATAAGAAAAATGGATTCTCTTTGGGATTCATGGTAGTGATGGCAATCAATCTTGGGGGCAATCACCGAGGATCTTGGTTGATCTATGTAATATAGGATTATATCTTTCCTTAATATTCTATGCTTATTGTGGAGATCACTTAATTAAACTAACATTTGACCTAGTAAATCATTTAGACGGCTTGTTCTACACCCCTACCCCTAGTAGTTTCCCCTAGCCGAGAAACTAAAGCATAAGGGCATTAGGATGAGACCTCTAACTCCCAGCACCAAATTGTGGCCTTTGGTCTAATCGCTTGAACAATTACCTTAATTAGATTGAACACTAGAGTGACACATAGGGGCCTTAGGGCAACTAATGTTAGTGGAAACAAGGGTCCATCACCCATGTAGTCATTTCATAAGGCTTCCTATGCCTCACATGTCCCATGGGGGAAATTGACTATATTAATGCTTCTCTCTATTAAAAGGGATCTCGAAGTAATCCCCTTATTCTATTTGTCACCAGGTGTTGATGCCCCGTTCTCTTTTCTTTATATAAACTAATTTTCTTCTTATTTGTCCTTTTTTCTTACCTAGTTCATCATCTTCTCACCCACTCTTCATAGATACTCTCCCTTTAGCCTCCCCAAATCACCATCTTCATTCTCTAACCACCTTTCTCAAAGGTTCGTATCCTAGTCCACTTTTTGATATGTTGGAGATTTTGCTTTCATTCTTATCATCCTTTAGCCTTTCAAGTGCTTAAAAGAAGTACTCAATAAACCCCTTTGTTAGCTTTACCGTGAACCCAAGAGTGGGGGTGAATTGGTATTTTTAAATTTTATCTTCTAGGTATTCCTCCTAATAGCAGTATGTTCACAAGCCTAGGGTCAATCTAGTGCAAATAATGTAAATATACCAGAAATTAAATAAAGCAGTTTAAACAATCATTCAAGCACCAGAAAGCAGTAAAGAGAAGATGACATGCAGATGTGTTATCGAGGTTCGGCCAACTGCCTACGTCCCCGCCTTGGCTAACCAGCACAAGGATTATCATAATACCTTGCTCACTTAAACGGGTGGAGCGACACCTATACCAACCAGGTCAAATTATCACAGGGCTGACCTCAACCTTTACACCAATCCTTACCGGACTGGATTACCGCCCCCTCAGGCCATGCCTGGAATCACTCAGATATACAATCAAAGGTACAATACAAGAGTGCTTTCACGTAAAGCAGATTTGTACCACAAAATGCGCACAAACACAAACACCACAGATGATTTAAATAATGTAAGCTCAGTGTGGTCTAGATGGTTCGACTCTCAAACAATTTTTCTATAAGTGACGTACGCACATGAGAGTGTCAATAATAATCTGTAACTTCAAAATATTCAATTAAGCGTGTTCATACAGAGTATTAAACAATCCTCAACATAATCAATTAATAGAATGTGTCAATCATACGAATGTGTATATGCTTGGATTGCAAAATATATATAATCCTTGTTTTTGGCAGATGATATATATATATATATACTTATATAAATGATATCACAAAGATTAGTATAACAAGCACAAATATCTTTTCACAAATAGTTCAATAAATTCCACAAGATATTTGAGTAAGCTTGAAATATGTTTTTGCAAATCAAAACAAATATACACTTCCAAAGATATTGCAATGATAATGCAATACTTGGGAAGTCACCACAAGTCTTTCTTAGGGTAGGCTTATTGGCAAGGCCTCCTAAGAAAACTTAGGTTATGCTCTCAAAAATTGATTCAAATATGCAATAATATGGAGAGCTAACCTCTAAGCAATAATACTCAATACACTTACAAATGATTTGGATAGATGAAGAAGGTAAGCTTGAGTAAGTTTCAAAAGAAGTGTGAGTAATGAGAGGCAAAAATCAGTATTTTGGCTTGAGAGAAATTTTCTTAATCTTTTTGCTAATCTGTGCTTAAACCACCAAATGAAGGAGTATATATAGACATACTAAAAATTTTGACCGTTGGGGACTTATTAGGGATTTTTGAAAAAGATTAATGACGCTTAAGATAATTTAACCCCGTTAAAAAATTATTAACTGCGGTAAAAAATGGGAGCAATCCGAAAGGTCCAGTCGACCAGGACTCAAGTAGCTCGGTCGACCAGGGCAATTTTGAACTGAGTGGCTCAGTCGACCGAAGAGGGCGATTTGCCAAATTTTCGAGGTTCGATCGACCGGAGCCTTTTTGAACTACAGGGCTCAGTCGACCAGGTCGTTGGGAATTCTCCCAAGACCCTTCGGTCGACCGGGTAGTTGGAGTACAAAAGTGTTCGATCGACCGGGAGGTCAAAATGTTGACTCCCAAGAGGTTCGGTCGACTGGAGCCTTTTTGAACTGCATCGTCTCGGTCGACCGGGACTGGGTCAAACAGTTGACCCGGACCAATTTCGGTCGACCGGGCCAATTTGAACTGAGTTGGCCGGTCGACCGAAAGTGCACCAAGTGTGCATTTTGGTCCCGAATTGACCCAAATAAGTCTATTTCAAGTGCCTAATAAACATATGTGCATATGTGCGTGTCCTAAGGTCACTTGGGGTCCAATTTGGAAACACCAAAAAAGTCCGGTGTCGGTCGACCACCCTAAGGTCTTTCTATGGTTCGGTTTGAGCTTACAAATTAAATCATGCATGTGATGTGTGTGTGAGCTTATTACAAACCGAAGAACTCTAATTACTATTACAGACAAATTTCACTGAAAATGATTACAATTAAGAGAATGAAATTGTCTTCAAGCTTTGAGCTTTCACGTGCCACTGAAGATATGCTAATATAAACCTGCACATGAACTAGATATTTATTAAATACAATTGTATTTGTCATTATCAAAACCAGGGTGTGACCTATAAGGTCAACACCCTTTCTTCTTCTTTCGTTTTCTGTGTCTTCCACACTTTTTAAATGGATAAAATTAAGGGAGATCCCTCCCCTTTTTGTTGCATACAAGGGCAAAGTACCGAGGTCCTTCTATGAATAAGCCTCAAAACCCTAAGTTCGCTATAAATTAGGGGTTGTATGAGGTTGAGTTGAACAACTCCCTCAATTAGCCTTTTACTTTGAGGACAAGGACATTTGTTAGATGACCAAGGAATTCTATATTCCCACATATATATGCCCTTTTGCATCTCCTCAATATTAGGGGGAGAAATTATTGCCTCTAAATATGGTATTGGGTGTTTATAGGGATGCACTTAGGGCTAGCCTTCACTTTCCTCTCCACCATTTCTTTATCAAAATATATAACTTAATAATCTCTCTCCTTCATAATGTACTCCAAACTATGCTGGAAACTCATTGTTGGGTTTGTCATCCTATGTTGGAGTATAGGCTTGGCCCCATGATCAACTACTTCTAGTTCTTCTTCACCCTCAAACGTCACCCCTTATTTCAAGGATGGAGGTACTTCTATGCTTATCTAGGCAAAAAATCTATATTATACGTCTAATTATCTATTCATAAATGGAAGGTTCGATTCAATTTCATTTTGCTCGAGTAGCCTTGGTTGGTGAGTGATGTATAGAAGGATCTTGTTCCTAGCATACACTTCTAGACCAAGGCTTAAGCAAAGGATGTCATCACCCTTTGAGCGTAAAAAATTACCTTAGTTAAGGAACTTTTGAGTGAGGCTAGGATTATCCAAGTTAGCCTCATCCATGTTGTTCTCCATTAGGCTAATGGTAGTTGTCTACTTCCTTGATTTACCTATTTTTTTGTTATTTTATTTTCCTTTCAATAGTTTTAACAATCTCTTTATGTATTTCATTGTAGGGGAGTTTTTTCAATAATAAAGGCTCCAAACTGCCTTTTCAGCTAGGAATCAAAGTTGATGGCAATGGGCATAGCTGTTTAGGATGCTACCCTCCACAAAGTTACCCTTTAAAATAGGACTAAGAAGTCCACTAAAGCTTCTTGTTCTACTATCCAATTTTCAAGTCTATTTTTTTTTTTTTTTCATTGGCATGATAGAAGTTGGCAAAGAAGGCCTATGGCTAGATCCCTTTTTCTGTTTGGGAATGCCTAGAGCCATATATATCATCTACTGTTGCCTTTTCCAACTCATGGAGTGGTCCGATTGATCTAGTTTTAAGGGCTATCTAACTAAAAACTTCGATATGCTAATCTAAGATCATGAACTCCTCCATTTTTACATGCGTCATTCCTTTGATAGGTAAACTTTCTTCAAATTCTACCATCTAACTTCCATTTCTTTCTCTTGTTTCAACACCTTCTACTAACACTTTTTTTTTTTTTTGCAAACTCATGATAGCAATCTTAGACCACCTTGAAGAGGTTGAGCGAGTGAGGGACGAGTTGTGGAAAATGTACTACGACTCCATAGAAAACAATGTAAAGATTGATGTCTACCTAGTTATAAAAAGGAGATGGGATTGGATAAGAGATAGTGGACAAACTATCTATGTTACCTAACACTTACGTTACTCTACACTAGAAACACTATTAGTCCATCAAAGAGTTTACCATCATAAATATAAAGTTGGTGAAGCCCATGGTTGCGACAGTCTATTTAGAAGAATCTATTATAAGGTGTTTAGGGAGTCTTTGGCATACTTAGATGAGCTAGGTGGTATGGCCTGGATTCTTTTAGGCTTCAAACTCTACAAAAGGACAATCCTAAAAGTTTTGAGTTCATCCAAGTCTCTTGGGAGTTTATGGACCCATTGATTGTCTCTACTAAGCTAAAGAGTGAAATTGAGGTCGTGGCTGAGGAGCACACCATGGAGATACAAAAGCAGAGACTCCTAAGACTAAAGGTTATGGATTAGGAGGAGATGGTTGACGTCACCAACCCCTCTTCCCTTAAAAAAAAGTTCCAACATGTAAAATTCAATAATAAGGAATTTAGTATGCTTTGAGCTCATTACTAGCACTTCCCCAAAGGGAGCAACATAAGTCTAAGGTATGCAAATAGGAAAAGAAATTTTCTTCCACCCCCCCCCCCCCCCAAAAAAAACTAGATTGTAGCATTGTCCTCAACAATTAAAAGAAAAAAAAAAAAAAAAAACTAGAGAGTGATAATAAGGGAAATAGAAGCGTACCTGGGTAGAGAAGTAAAGGACAAAAAAATGCAACTAAAAGAAAAGATACCTACAAACAAACTAAAAATAAAACAAAACAATGCAAAATGAAATAAAAAGAATTTAAAACATCACGGCATGTATGGAGGATCGGGATCAAGAGGTGGTTTCAAAACTAGAGATGGAGGAATTTCATTTGATGTTTGCTAGTTTATGGATTGAAGTGATAAGTCTTCAAATTTGCATCACCACCACAAGTATGTTTTGTTACCTGCACAAGGATTTACTGCATTAGCATAATATAAGTCAGTATTCTCCAAGGTTTCAATCAAAATATGCTCAAATTGACTTTTTTGCTTTAACAAAAAAAGATCTTTATCAAGTAGGGATTCCACAAAAGTCACTTCCTGAAGTTCTTCCAAACCTTGGGGTTGCCTGCAAGTGTTAAACACATTTAGTTCCAATGTCATATTCCCAAAAGTCAATTTAAGGATATACCACTTCTACAATTTATCAAAGCATTGGAAGTAACCAAAAATGGCCTCCCTAAAATGACAGGTGCCTGAAAAACAGATTTAGGAGTTAATTGAACATCTAGCACCACAAAATCAATAGAATAATAATACTAATCTACTTGCACCAACACATCTTCCACGACTCCCCTGAGTTTTTTAATTTGACAACCAGCCAATTGTAAAATGATAGAAGTTTATTTCAACTCTCCTAAGCTCAGTTGCTCATAAGTGGTGTAAGGAAGCAAATTCACACTAGAACCTAGATATAGTAATGTGTGTCCTATTTTTGAGGTTCCTTTGATATTGTCGAAGAACCTGGATCCTTGTACTTAGGAGGAGTATTAGACTAGAAAATAGCATTGACTTGTTCTGTGAGAAATGTCTTCTTCTGCACATTAAGCTTCCTCTTGATTGTATACAAATCCTTTAAAAATTTTTCATATGCTGGGATTTGTTGAATGACATCAAGAAAAGGAATTGTTGACTTTTTGAGTTCTATCCTGTTTTGATAATGACAAATCATAGCATCTCATTTGTGTGCTAAGTGTTTGAATAGGTTTACGTTTCCGTGAGCACAAATGGCTGATGCAAAATGGAAGCCATGAAGCACATCATTTGGCATGTTCCATGGAAAACCGAAGAGCAAAGCTTGAAGACCTACATTTTTCAATTGTAATGTACTTAGGTTTCAATTGTGCATGCATATTCATTTGATTTTATGTGAAGCTCTCAACCATGACCTTAATTAGACCCTAAGAACTCTATATTTCATGAAAAATCATTTAATAAATGTACAAAAATTATTTCTAGTGTAAAAATCATTTTTGGAATGAAAAAAAAAAATCCAAAACAAGATTTTCAAAATCCCCTTCATGTTTCTACCATCTCATTAATGAACAATTTTCTTGATCAATCAATTCTCATATTAGAATATGTTCAACATGAAAATAGTGGTATTTTCTCTTAGCTTTCTTTTGATACCAATAACGTCCCATTTAGAGTTTCCTAGAAAACGTAATGCCCAAAATACTGAAAGGTGTCTGCATCAACAAAATTCCCTTTATGTTTCTATCATCGCATTGATGAGCGATTTTCTCAATCAATCACTTCTACTATTAAAAAGTATTCAACATGAAGCTATTGGATTCTTTCTTAGATTTCTTTTAACACCAAGAACGTCAAATTTAGAGTTATATAGAAAACTTTAAGCTTGAAATACTGAATGGTGTCTGCAAGAAAATCTAGAATCTAGCCGACCGGATCTTCATTCCGGTTGACCGAAACTCATGGATTTGAATATCCAGTCGACCGGATCTTTGCCCCAATTGACCGGACCTCTTGGGAAAGTGCCTCAACGGCCGAAAAATGGCTATTTTTCAAAATAAACTACTATTTTAAAGCCCCAATAGTCATATAACGGTTATATTTGGTTTTTGACTATATATACTAAGCCTAAACACTTGGACAATGTTAGAAAAACATATGGGAAGCTTTATTGAAAATTCTTTCATTCTTATTCATATTTCAAACTCCTTTTTGAAGATCAAATCCATACTTCTCCTACTCTTCTTGAAAAACATTTTTAGAGAAAACATTTTGAGGGTTTCTTGAAAAGCTTTGAACATATTTTTACACTCATATTTTCTACATCAAAGCTTTCTTATATTTGATATTTCAAAAGTCTTCTTGAGCATCAAATTTAAATTTCTCCTACTCTTCTTTTGAAAAATCTTTTGGAGAAAATATTTTTGAGTTATCCTTGAAAGGCTAGAGTATATATTCACACTCATATATATTGCTTGAAAGCCTTCTTACATTTAATATTTCAAAGGTCATATAAGAAATGAAACTCTATTGAGCTTTACATTTCAAATCACTTGAGAATGCATTTAGATATATTTTTTTATTGTACAAATCATCTTGTGAAGAAGCATTTATTGTATGCAAATTTCATTTTCATTCATACTCTTTGCAGTTCAGGTTGTGAACTGTGGCCAAGTGAGGGGATATCACTTGGAGAGATGGCTCTGCTTATAAGGAGTGGTGTACCGAGCGTGGGATATAGCTTGGAGGGTGACTTCACTTAGAAGGAGTGGACCGAGTAAGGGGATATTGCTCGAAGAGGTGGCTCCTCTTATAAGGAGTGTGTAAGTGGTTGCTTTGCTCGGTTAAAGGAGTTGTATAATAGAAATCCTTGGGTGATTTGCTCAAGGTGAGGACATAGGTGAGGATAGCCGATTCTCATAAAAATCTCGATGTTTGTTTCTAAAATCTCAGCAAGATGTTTATTTTTATGCAGTGAAACCAATCTTTGAGGAAAAGGTGCTGGAATAGTTACCTTTGGTTCTTTAAAAACATCAACATTAGAAATTTTACCTCATTCTTTGGAAGTGGAACTTTCACCATTCTAATCAGCTTCAATATCCGGTGTTCCAATTACCTTACCACTGTGAAGGGTTGTTACTGCCTTGCAAGTCTTGACATTTGCTCTAGTAGAGGATGAAGGCTCCATGGATGCAACCTGCACTTGAGGATTTGGTTGAGGCTGAGATGGAAATTTCCCTTTCCCCAATGCACTCACGATTGTGTTTAGCCTAGTAAACTATTCCTTATGTCATTGATGGCTCGAGAGGTTTGGTTGTTGATGGTGGTTTGGCTTTGCATGAACTATTAAAGCATAGAGGTCATTTTTGAATATCCATGAGTTTCCTAGGAGCTAGAGGTGGTGCATTTTTTGATAAGAAACTGAATATTGAGGTGCACTAGCTCCGGGGTGTGCTAAATTCATGGGATGATCATTTCTCCAGCTGAAGTTAGGATGATTTCTATAACTTGTATTATACGTGTTATAATATGGTTTAGAAAAAGGCCTAGAAATCATATTAATGGGGTGAGAAGATTCAAGAAAAACTTCCTTAAAAGCTGGAATAGTAAGGCATTTGGATGTCACATGACTAACATCTTGACAAATATCACATTTTTCTTGCTTTGGAATGCCCTAAACTCCATGCACTTTCTTTAACTCAATTGCCTCTAATTTCTTTGACAATAAAGCAAATTTATCATGCAAATCATCTTCCTCATTCAAAGTATACTTAAATCCCCCACTCATGGTCCTCAGTGGTTCAGCTTGATCATACGCACAAGAAGTGTCCCATGATTGAGCATTCTTAGCTAAATAATCAAAATAAGCAAATGCTTCTTCAGGTTCTTTATTAAAAAATTCTCCATTACCCATGGTTTCAACAAATTGGTGCATCTTAGGTATTAAAGCTTCATAGAAAAAACTAATATTATGCCAATCCTTGTAACCATGGTGTCGACAAGCATTTAAAAAATATTTAAACCTTTCTCAACATTAATAAAATTCGGTTTCCTTGGAGAAAAATTCATGATTTGTCTTTCTAAATCATTAGTTCATTGCATTGGGAAAAAAATTTTCAAGAATTCAGTTTGCATTTCTTGCCATGTGCCAACGGATCTTTGTCTCAGTGCATTTAACCATGTTTTTGCTTTGTCCTTAAGAGAAAAAGGAAACAATTTCAATCTAATCATCTCCTTGGTGCAATTTTGATCTAAAAATGTAGAGCATACTTCCTCAACCTTAAGATGCAAATAAGGATTTTCAGACTCCATCCCATGAAAATGTAGCACCAATGGTATCATGTCAGGTTTAAAATTGAAATTGTGACATTCAAAGGTGTAATGATGCATGATGGTGTGGTGGTCCTAACATGATGCAAATATTCTCTAAGTGTTCTATTTGGATGACCCTCATGCATGTTCTCATTCCTAGCCATGATGCTACAAGTTTTAGATGAATGTTCAAATGCAGAATCCAATGATACTTATGCTAACTCAAATGATAAATTGTAAATATCAGAATCAGAGTCCGCAATGTATTGGTTTCCAACCAAATGACTGGAATTATTTCAAAACCAGACAGACATAAACAGTAACAAAAATCATATGAGATGGAAAGAATCGACAACTACAAAGAGGAAATAAAAAAGAAAAACAGAGAAAAAAAAAAGATTAGATGTCACCAAATCTGTGAAGTGGTCCAACGTATTAACACTAATACTCCTTTATCAAACAAAATAATGCTTTATAAAATGCCAATTGTTCCCGACAATGGTGCCAAAAAATTGATCAACTAATATTATTAACTTCCAAGCACAAAAGCTGTCAAAGTAATATAAAGGTGAGTCCTAAGATCGAATTTACGGGGAAAAAAGGAAATATGTAAGCATTAACGTTTCAATTATAATCCAAGAAATCAATTTATCATTTACGGTGACAGGAGTTCCTAAATGAGTAATTAACTAATGGGCTAAAACAATAATAAGGAAAACGAAAAATAAAACTGAATGAAGTTCAAAAACAAGTAGGATCTAAAGGTGATGATGAGTCTAAGGATCTAAAATTACCAATAACTAAGAAACTCAAAGGAAACACGTAGAAATTAAATTACAATTATAAGAAACAATTAATTAAACACTTGAGATGCAAGTTTCACTCATTTTCGATTTGGTAATGAATGTTCCTCTAATTACCTCTTCTCTCAATCACTTTCTCATTCCGAGAGATCAGGACCGGATAATCCAAATTCAAACAATGGAAGGAAACTCTTAAAATCTTCTTAGTAGTTCAAGCATCAGTTGTGCCTTCACATCTACAACTGATCAACACCAAAAACAAACAATTTGAAGGAAACTATTAAAATCTTGTTACTAGTTTAAGCATCAATTGTGCCTTCACATCTACAACTGATCAAAACTCAAAATAGAGAATTTTAATACTTTTGTAAATATAAAGTTGAATACAATCTAGCAAGTTAAACATTAAAGCCCCAAGGAAAGAAGGAAATCTAACCCAAAACATCCACGGGATAATCCTTGAATCTCAAGATAAAATTTAGCCTAACATGTTATTCGAAATTTTCAAAAAAAAAATTAAACCAAAAATAAATTATTGCAACAATAAAAATAAAAAGGAAAATAAAAATAAAGAAACAAAGGAAGCGAGGGAGAGAGATAGGGAAGTCCAGCTGTGGCCAAATCCCTTTCCTATGCACAGCATGTGCTAGCTAACTGAAGCCCCATTGATGTTCTCTCTCATGGCTACCTACTCCTTTTCCTATTGGCCTTCACAGTTGTTGTTGAAATTGGTGTATTCCCAAGAGGGGGGAGAATTGGAGATTTTAAATTTTCTTCTTAGGTTAAGTCAAATAACAACAGTATTGCACAACCTAGGGTCTATCTAATCAATCACAATTCTCATAATTATTTAAAACATGTATGTAAAGCAATCAATACGGAAATAATCAAACATACATGAACTAAATTTAAAGTGCTAAAAATAAAATGCGCAAGGAAGTAATGACATAAGATATGATATCGGGGTTCAGCCTACTCCCTATGTCTCCGCCTCAAGCTCACAAGCAAAAGGATTTCAATAAGTGCTCGCTTAAAGGGTGGACCGACACTGATAACAATACCCTCTCATTACTAGACAAGGAAATACCCCAAGTCAGATTACAGGACTGACCCCAACCTTTACAACACCTTACAGGAAGGTGCACCTTGTTCTCTTAAATGGGTCTGAACTAGTCCAGAACTTTCTTAACTGGGTCTAAGTCTATCCAGTGCACGTTATAGGCCAGTGCAATCCCCTTCCAACCACGCGTCGCGAAAACAAAGATATTGATATTTTTGTACAACTATCAATGTTTCTACAAAAGCAGATGTATACAAATTAAAGCACAATATGCACTCATGTATGATATGAAATTTAAGCTCAGTGAGTATCCGTATTTTTCACTCAAAATTTTTTTTAATAAAAACCGAGTGTGAAAAATAATTTTCTTACTAACAAAGAGTAAAACACCTTTCATGTAAAGATATTAAAATGAAAATATGCTCAAGGTACTCTTTTCAATATTTCAAGAATTTTTCCAAAACTAATTTTTCAAATAAAGCTTAGGGGATGCAAGGGCTTATGTTAAAAATATTTTTGCAAATGAAAAAAAAATGAGCTTTTGAATCTTGCAATGAATTTGCAAAAGATTCACAAGCCTATAAAGAACTTTCTCCCAAAAATATTATCAAAAAGAATATATGGGAGAAACTTTAAGCCAACTCTCAAGAATGATTTTCAAAAATAAAGGTTTGATAGAGAATAAATGTTTTTGGATAAATAAAATGCCCAAAATAAATACTTATTTCAACAACTCTTAAGTACAATGCTTTTGCAAATGAAAGAAGTATGAGAAGAAATTAAATCTCTCTCTCTCAAAAGGATTTTTTCAAAGAAAAATAGAGGAAGTATGAAACCTCAGCTTGAAGATGAAAGAATGGGAGTATAAAAATTTAAAAGAATTTCTTAGACTAATATCTCTGCTAATTATGTTTATCAAGGGAGCATTTATAGAGCTTGGGAAAAAATGATCGTTGGGGACATGCTCATCATTTTAGAGATGTTTAATTAAAAAATTAGTGACGATTACGAGTTGGAAATTAACCCAACCCGAGAGGTTCAATCAACTGGTGTTGGCGTCGGTCGACTATGGCCAATGCCGGTTGGCTAAGCGAAAGGCAAAAACCAAACCTTCGTAAGTTCGGTCAAACAAGCTTAAGGCCGGACTGCCTGTTCTTCAAGGCCAGTCGGCTGAGATATTTTTGAACTAAAATTTCATTCGGCCGAGACTTGGATAAGAGGCCAAATACGTAGGGCTGGTCAGTCGAGCATTTCAGTTCAATTTGGGGTCGGTCGGACGAGGCTTTTTAATTAAGCCTAAAAATGCAACGTTGGTAAACCGAATTCAATTTAGCCCTAATTTTTTACCCTAATCAATTAGTTATTAAGAAAATATTTTTCTGTGAAGTGTGTTGGTCCCTAGAGTTTGTCTACGATCGTTCTAAGCTTTCATCCACATCATGCATGCAATGCATTATTATAGACCAAATGGAAAACAAAATGCATTTACAATTTAAAACCAAAAGTCTTCTTTTTCTTCTTCTTCTTCTTCTTTACTCTTTCGCTTTCATGGAATATGCCAGATGTATGACCTTAAAGTTCCTCCTGGCTTCCATTTCCCCTTGTTTTATGTACATGCCAAATTAAAAACTTGTTTAAGCACTCAATGCATAAATAAGACACTTGTGCATTGTTAGTATAAAAATAGGGATCGGACTCAAAAAGTCAACAGTTGTTACCTTCGGCCCTTCACTTATTTGTTTCCATGTGTTATGCACTCCTATTTTTCAATTAGTTGCTCACTTTATTTTATCATCCCAAAAATAAATAGCCTACAAAAATTAAATACAAGTACTTGTAAATTTAAGGGCAAAAATGGAATAATGGTCCTAATGTTATCAATTAAGCTCCATTTAAAATAATATGCATAAATAAGAATTTAATCCAAATTGCAATAACTAATAAACACATTTAAACACCTAAATGTGCAATTTTGGCACTTAATCACGCAAACCCTAAGTTTTCTTTACTTATCCTCTTTCTTTTGTGCTCTTTTTACTTGTGTGTAGTTGTACACTCTCTTCGCTCTCTCTCTCTCTCTCTCTCTCTCTCTCTCTCTCTCTCTCTCTCTCTCTCTCTCTCTCTATTTCTTTTTTTTCCCTCTTTTATTTAGGTTTTTCGCTAGCTTTCTCTTTACATGAACCCCTCTCCTCCATTTCTCTTTCTCTTTTTTATTTGGCCAAGACTCCCATTCTTTCTCTTCTCTCCTCCTTTTTTAGCTCCCTCTCTTTTCTTTTTTAGCTCACTCTCTTCTCTATCTCCTTTTTTTTTCTCTAGCACACTCTTTTTTTCTAACTCTCCTTTTTGTCTCTAGCTCACTCTTTTCTCTCATTAAGTGAGCTTCCCACTAGCTTTCTCTCCTTCCTATTTATAGGCAAAAAGAGGAGTTAGGGTTTCGATCAAAAAGAATAATGACAAGAGTGTCCTCAAGGGCATGATTAATTACAACCTTGCCCTAGGGCTTAAAAAGAGTGCTTTTGGGCCCTTGGGGCTCCAATTGGACTCATTGAATCTGCAAAGAGTCTCCTCAGGACCCTCAAGAGGCCTAGAGAAGCCAAAGAGACCCTATAGGCCCAATCGGGTCTAATTAAGCTACAAGGAGCCACATGAAAGGCCTTAATACTTTGAGAGTCCCTAACAGACCCTAAGAGATCCTCTAGGATCATTAAGACACAAATAAAACTGGAAAAGGCCCTGGAGGTATCCCTGAATTGCAATTAAAACCCTTAGAAGGGCTTAGACCTCGTAAGCCCACTAGCTAAAAAAGTAGAAGACCCCTAGGTCAAAATGGGCATTGACAAAGGTAAAAGACTTTAACTCACTAGGATAACCATTTTTATGTTGTTGGCTCTTTTTATTCTTTTCCCATTGACAATCAACTTTGGATTTATTTATTGTCTCAAATTAGGCATTAATTAACTTAAATTGGGAGCCAAAGTGCTAGCTAAATAGATGGTTACTCACATGAAATATAAAATGCTATTGCTAAAATTTTGTTATTGTGTCAAGTACTAGATGTTATAAATAAGTGCATTCGAGTTATTGAATTTATTTATTTTTATAAAATTTAACAATAATTACTAAGATCATTTTAATTATTTACAAGGTATTTAGGTTGAAAGGCTAATTATTCCCAAAATTTTTTTTCCAAGACCACTTTCTTGAGGATGATGTAACATTAGAGTAACTTGTTCGAGGAAGGGAAAAAAGTTATTAAGTTTGGAATAATTTGATTATTAAAGTACTGTTTGATTTACAAAATTTTGTGGTACTTTTTATAAATCAAAACTTGTAACATTCCATTTTACATTTATTACGAAACTAAAAGTAATGTAATGACACTAGTATCACATTTCATAAAATTATATAATACAAACTAAATAAGAATATTGTCATCAAATGTACAACTCATTTTAAAAAATAAAATTCTTGAAATACGACATACATTTTAAGAAAATTCTTACTTCAAGTTCAGTAAATATAGCTCAAAAGCGATGTGGTCTATTTTCTTGATTTGCATATTAGACAAAAATTTAAAAAGATAGAGTGACCGACAAATTAATTGTGTGCCCCAACTTTCGGAATCCTTAATTAATGGAGACGAGTAAGAAATGTGTGACACCTCTTAAGCTTAGGCTGGGGTAGCTCTCACCCCAAATTCTCATTGTACATTTTGGGTTCTCCCTTTCCCAATAGAACTTGCAATTTCGGGGAAAGGACACCTTCAAAAGGTCAATGCACAGATTGTTACTTGCTGGCCGCATTAAAATTCAGCAAGGTTGCTGGACCAACCCAACCCAACCACAAAAGAGGAAAAAGAAAAAGAAAAAGGAGGGGGGTGGAAAACCTCAAAGTAGGTTGCAATTTGCATCAACTGCGATCAACCACTTGTTTCAGAGTTAAAAAGTTTGCCCCAGTCGGCCAAATCAAAATCAATCTCACAGAAGATAACTTTCAAATTAATGTACGGGCGAGTGTAACCCTCTCCATGCATGCTGACAAAAGAGTGGTCACAGGGTCAATCTCCACCACAAAAATATTAATAAAAGATCAAGCATTGGATCAATGATCAGAATCTATTAATATTATGGGAAGTTTAAAAATATAAATTTCAAATATTAAATTTGAATTTAGTTAGATTTGAAAAAATTTCAATAAAATTTTATATTATATCTCATTCAAATTTAAAATCTCTCTAAACATTCTCCAAACATAAGATTAGTCTAAAATAATGAATATGTTAAGACTTGTAATTTTGGTGACCCCAAAGTCACGGGTTCGATTTTTTCTGGAGAGTTTAGTCCGGTGAATTATCAGCGGTGAGTCAATGGGCGGGCGACTTTTAGAGCCCCTAGTTTGGTGACGCACCATAGTGTCCAAAGTGGTGCAATAGCGGTTGAAGTCTCCAGATAATAATAATAATAATAATAATAATAATAATAATAATAATAATAATAAACATTTTTGTCTGAAAAATGGGTAGTTTTCAAAATATAATAATATTTTACCTACCCAACGGCCATGTAACGGCTATTTGATGGTTTAACCTATAAATACAAACTCAGAACATTTGAAAAATGTTGGAGAATCCTTTGGAAAGCTTAGGAAATTATTTTTTAACTCTCCCTCCACTTTTATACCCCGGTATGTTTTAGTTTCCTATTTTTCCTACTCCTTCTTGAAAATAATTTTGGGAAATATCTCTTTGGGGTTTTATTTTGAATGGGCTCAAGCATGTATCATCCTTCATATATATTTTGCTTCAATGCCTTGGTTTTCAAATTCTAAATTTCTCTAGCTCCTCTTTTATAGAAAATCATTTTTGGAGAAATTATATTTATATTGAAAAGGGGCTTGAGCATATATATTCATTCATATATATATTGCTTGTTGGCCATTTTACTCTCATACTTGGAATGTCAAAATTTCTCCTACACTTATAGTTGAAAAATAATTTCTGCAGAAAATTTTTTGAGTAAATGTTTGAGGGTCTTGAGCAACATATTTTATTCATATATTCTTGGTTGGAAGGCTTCTCTTATTTGAAGGTCAATTATTTTAGAGAAAACCATTGTTTCTCCTATTTCTTGATCTGAAAATATTTTTTCAGAGAAAACATTGGGTTATTCAAGGTAACTTTGAGCATATATCTCACTCCTATATATTGGCTTGAGAAGCTCCTTGAGAAAGGCTAGAGCATGTATTTAATTTCATATGCTTCACTTGGAAGCCTTTTTGTAATTATTTTTAAAAGGTCATTTTGAAAAGAGAAATCATTTTCTATACTCTCTTAGCTTTTATTGAAACATACTTTTGAGAGAAATTTTTTAATACTTTATTGAGTTTCATGTTTAAATCATATGAGAGTGCATATTCGATCTTCATTGTGTACATATCCACTTATTTTTAGAAGCATTTGTTTGTACAAAAATGTCACATTTTTGTGTACCGGTTGGGTTCAGCCCGTAAATTGAATTAGGAGTTTCCGCCTCGTAAGGGAGACTAGTTGAGCTAAGCCTGAAAATTAAGCTAGGTTTTGGCACCGCCCATAAAGTGTTGTTGAGGTATCTCCGCCTTGCATAGAGTGTTGGTTGTGGCTCAGCCCCATAATTGAGCTTGGGGGGGGGGGGGGGGACTTCACCCCGTAAGGAGAACAAGTTATGGCTCAACCTCGTAATTCGAGTTGGGGAGGCTCTGCCTTGTAAGAAGTTGTAAATGGTTTCTGCTCCGCCCGTGTAAGTGAGCAGGTTAGTGGAAACCTTGTGGGGGGTATGCCCAAGGCGGGGACGTAGGTTGGTTTGGCCGAACCTCGATAATAAATTTTGTGTTTGTGTGTGTGTGCGCGTGTGTATCTTGTTTAATTTTCGGCACTTTAATTTACGTATGTGTATGAATGTTTATTTATTGTCATAACTATAATTCATACACACTTTTAAATGGAATATAATGTGGTGAATCGGCAAAGTTTTAAATTAGCCAAATATTTTTAAATCCCAATTCAAGCCCTCTCTTAGGATCATGTCATAACTCTCTCAATTGGTATCAGAGCCCAGTTGCAATAAGTTTAACCATGTTTGCATAAAGATTACAATGACTCTTCGATGTATCCTTTTTTTAGGGTCAATCCTTTGCAAATCCTCCACTATTTTTAATATATAAATTTTACCATTTTGAAAATTGAAAATGTGTATCATTTTTTGTAAAATCAAATTGATTTGAGGTTTTGGAAAGTTTTGGCAAAGGAAATTTTATCCCAATGAATGTTTTAAAATGTATATTTTCCCAAAGATTGAAAATAAGTTGAAAGTATATGACATGAATTTAATGCATATCATTTAAGTGTCATGCATATTTTATTGTGCCTTAGCTACTAATGTTTTTTTCTTGAGATTATATCTTATGCTAGTACTAAGGAGATTTGGGAACATTGAGTGGTATGAAAAAACCGAGAGAGAGAGAGAGAGAGAGAGAGAGAGAGAGAGAGAGAGGAGAGAGAGAGAGAGAGAGAGAGAGAGGAGAGGAGAGGAGAGAGAGAGAGAGAGAGAGAGAGAGAGAGGAGAGAGAGAGAGAGAGAGAGAGAGAAGAACACCACTTCAAGGATTTCAGGCTAAAACAACTAAGGAGTAAAATCAAAATAGGTACATCTTCCTCCTACTTTATTAAATATTCTATGCCATGATCCATGTGATATTTTTGTGTTGATTTGTTTTATGAATCATGTGATATTAGTATACCATCTTATGAGATGCTACATAGGAATATTTTATATGCTTATAAAATTTTATTTAGGATGTATTTTAAAAGGGGGTATAATGCTTTAAATGTTGAGATAGTGTTTTGTGCTCAAATTCTTAAATTTTAAGTATACACTATTGTTTTACTAAAAACTGTTGGGAAGCTAGCCAATATGAAAATGCTTGTAAAATATCCAATCTATTTGCTTAACGTATATATCTCATTATGATTGGTTAATATATTTATTGGCTATAGCTTGCTCAGATAAAATCCCCTCCATATGGACAAATGAGTATTTATTTGTTAAAAGATTTTTTAATGCTATATATATGCATAAATTTAAATATTTTAAATATTGCATAATTTTGTCCATCATACTAAATTGAGCTTTAGGGAATTAATCATATATTGTATATCATATAGCCCTAAACTCAACATGAAACTTAAATGTTTATACGTTCTCAAATGCATTTGTGTTTCATCCACTATTAGATATTATAGATTAGAGCTAAGCATAAAATGATAAAAATTGAGATTTAGAAATATAATGCTTAGGCTATATAATTGAGGGGAAGTTCTCTAAAATTCATCCAATAAACTCCTTATTGTATTGTGCTTAATTCAGAAATATCTTAATAATTTATTTATATTGGATGTTTGTGTGAACTGAATGCCACTATCCATAAATTGCTATGTGTTTAAACTCATCCAATGGATAGTTTATATTGAATTAAAATAAATTGCACTAAATGCTTATTTTCCATTTTTCACTTAAAGGTTAAAATCAATTAATGGACAAATATTTTGCTTTTATTGTGCTATATTGGATTGCATGTTGTTCTTAAATGATTGAAATAAGTCTTTGCATGCAAAATAAAAATGTTTTGAATTTTAATGCATGCTTGAACTGGAACGCCATCTGCATGGCTGATGCAGATTTGTAAATTGCATGCAGGTAGTTAATTAGGATTTTGCATGATGAAATTGGATGATCATATTTTGACATACATGCTCTAGTTGATTGAGATTAGAACTCCATAAGACTGTTTTTGAACTCTAAATACTTTTACAAGTCTTATGAAGCATTTAAGTAGTAACCATGTTCAAATTAGTATTTTAATCTTCAGTGGTCACTTAGGCTATTGCAGGATGCTTGATCTCTATGCATTTTTTTTTTTTAAATGCACGCTATATATTTGAATTATTTAGTACAT